>NC_046165.1:48644076-48959076 GCF_011064425.1 Rattus rattus | reverse complement strand
CAGAGCCCACAAATAGATTACAACCTATTAAGAACATTGTCTCAGACTGAAAACCATTACTGTAAGCATCCCCCTTCAGGTACCTTAGAAAGGCTGTCCAGTGTGGCAGGTGGCCCTTGTTCTCTAAAGAGATTTACCCCTTTATCAGCCCTTTGTGGTCTAAGGATGTACGCTTTTCCTCTGTGAAGCCTGCCCAGTAAGTGACCTCAGGTTGTCAGGCAGCATGCGTAGGACTCAAATGGCTGGAGAGAGCAGTGGGAGAGGTAATGAGCGAGGGGGCGGTAAAGGGGCAGAGCTGGGGAGATGGCTCAGTTGGTAAAGTGCTTGTCCCTGAGGACCAGCACTCATGCGAGAAGCCAAGGACAGTGATGTTCATCTGTGACCCCAGCTCTAGTGGGCAGAACAAGGTGGATTCCTCCAGCTCATTGCCATTCAGCCTAGATAAATCAATATGCTTCTGAGTTAAGAGTCTAAAAAGTTAGATGGAGAGCGACTCTGGAAGATGCTCTGTACCAGCCTCTGCCCTCCACAGACACCTCTGCACATGCACATACTCTGTTTCTGAGGTAGATCCAACGTCTATGATACATGAAAGTGTATCCTCAGAAATAAGCCATAGGCAAATAAATGGAGGCTGTTGATATCCGGGAGGGAGGGAGAGTCCAGCAGATACTTCCAAAGGATCAGGACTGCAGAGGTGACAGTGAAGCCAAGTATTCCCTGAGGATCACTGTTCAGAAGGAGCCATCCTGCTGTGGTGGTGGATTACTCAGAGGCTGGTGCCTGGTGGCTGAAAGAGCCTTCTGCTGGCCAGACACCAGTAGCAAGGCATCTTGGGAAACTTCCTCAGAGCTAAGTTACTCACCAAGTCCCTCTTCTGTATGAACACCTCTTTTGAGGGTGACCCAGGACAGAACAAGCCAGTTCCCTTGATCCAAATAGACCGGAGTCGTCTTGGAAGAAGAGCAGACACGGTCGTGGATAACCTCATGCCTTTCAGAACCCGTAGAGTGAAGATAGGCTGACCTCTGACCATCATGGACACTCTCCATTCCAGCCAGCACTGACCCACCCAGGATGCAGACAAAGCTTAGTGGAGTTTTGGAGTCCGTTTTCCAGGCCCCCAGTCCTCCAGCAATGCCCTGTACAGATCATTATTATAGGGAGGTCTGCTCTGGACTGTTCTCCGACTCTTAAAAAAATAATCAGAAGATGGGGGCTGTGATCGTTTCTACATAGCTTGAGCCGCGCACCGCTCTGACAGTTTGAGAGCTGCCTGGAGGCAACACCCAGGAGAGGTTAACAACCTTAGCTGCTGCCCAGTTCCAGCCTTGAGCCACAGGAGGTAGGACAAAAGCATTACACTGACAAATGAGTGGCTGGCCCATAGGACCGGAGCCCTGAAAACACATAGAGAGTGGGTTGAAAACAGGCCCTACTGAACAGGAGCCCTGGCTAACAGCCAGGAGTCTCAGCTGCAGAGAAGACTTCCAGACTAAAGCCCCTTTCCAGAAAGTGCGGTCGAGTTCCTGACTGTGCTAGCATGTGTTGAATGGAGTCTCCTTTCATTGTTGGATTTTCTGATGCTCTTGTCTGTCCACAACTCAGGGGTAAATGCAGAAAGAGAACACACATGTATGTGTGTACATGCAACCCCCGCACACATACAAACATTCTCACATAGATACACATGAAGACAGATACACAAACACAGACCTCTTTCTCTCTCTCTCTCTCTCTCTCTCTCTCTCTCTCACACACACACACACACACACACACACACACACACACACACCCACACACACACACACACACTGCTGCAGTGTTGTGATTTCTTTCCCCATGAAGGAAGTGTTATAGTTTCGGAAGGGGGGGGGGTCATTGTCAGTGGATGCTCCTCCACCTTTGACATAGACTCTAGGATGACAGACATCCAAAGTTCTCCACCTTTCCTATGTAGTCAGATGCAGAATGAAGGCCGTGTAACTACACTGGGCTGAATACTGCAGGAGGATCTTCTTCCCATGTAAGTGACAGAGGGCTCACAATGTGAAAGGTTAGTTCTCCGCCTACTGAGAAAGAGTAATGGAACAGGAAATCGTGGGAACCCGAGTTATCCTGTCTGTCAGCCCCCACAGGCTGAGAAGGGTGGGAGAGTGAGAGCGCTTGTGTCTTGCTCCTTATTCCTGTCCTCGCTATCCCTGCACCACCCCTGGGTCAGACTCTACTCCTCCCGAGTTAGGCTGGACAGTCCTTCCTAGCCTGACCTCAGCATCCTGACCGTCTCTGCTGATACCTGACTTCCAGTAACTCCTATTTTGAGCCATTCGAGATAGAGGGCCCACATGTGATTTTTAGGACATCTCTGGAGGAAAGATTAGCTTTTGAGAAGACAGGTAGGTCATAAGAGCTTTAATAAACAATGACAATACATCACAGCACGCACATATTCCCTCATTTAAAAAAAAAAAAAGCCATAGCGGCCTTTCCCTGTGCTGCTTGTAAATCCACCCAGAGGGTAATAAGCCAGAGCACAGCCAATAACTTTAGTAATTGAGTAATAAATAAATAAGCATTGTGTTTGGCCAGCATGGATATGTCAACAAGCTGGGGCACCCCACCCCACCCCACCCCCGGACAGCACAGAGGCAGGCTGAGACAAACCTAAGACAAAATATTAGGATAACCCTCTATGGATCTTTTTGACCTTAGAATGTGTCCAGGACAAGTGACCACATGCAAAGAAACTCCTCTCTGCACAGCTAGCACACGCCACCAGACTCCTCAGAGCCCGGAGTAAGTCCCCCAGCCCTCCCCAAGAGGTGGGGGGTTGTTTTAATGTGGGTTTAGGACAGCCACTGGCAGCTGCCAGCCAATTGCCTGGAGTGCCTAGACCATCACAAAATTGGATGGATTCCGACTCCAGCATCAATCAGCTTCTTCACCAGGAGGAAGAAAAATGTGTGTGGTGAGGGAAGGGGATTAGGTTATTGAGTTAGCAGAATTAACATAAGGGATGGACGGAGGAGCTCCACAGAGTACATGATTCCTTGCCGTTTGTAACGCATTCCTTGAAGCCCTTTTCCTCTTTGTGATGTCTTGCAGGTTTGGTCAGAGATTTGGGCCATGTGTGAGGCTCCATTTAAATCAGAGACCGAGGAAGGCGAACTTCTCCAGTGAAGAAGCAGCAATGGGTGACTGTGCATAGGGAGAGCAGGGTGGAGTGTGCAGTGGAGTGCAAACTTCTTAGGGAAACTCAAGTAGGGTACGCCCTGATCAAAATCAGCACCCCCTTCCGTTGCCACAGGAGAATCAGAAGGAGAAGCTGCCCCCTGGAAACCCCGACACGCACCCTGGATGCCCGTGGGCCTTGCAGTGAGGCAGTGTGCCAGCCTCCCTCTCCTTCCCTTCATGTAGACTCTCTGTTTGCTGATGTTTAAGAAACACAGTGACTTTTGTCCTTCCTTGTCCCTTTCTTGTTTCATGTCTCAGGATCTAAAACTCTGAGGCCATTTTGAGGATTCCTGTGGTCAGAAGAGTCGGTCTCTGATTGCCGGTCTGCAGTCCGAGAGAACAGGGCAACACGATTATCCGCTGACATTTCCAGAGTGTCCAACCTGTAAAGCGCTGGCTGTTTTCCGCACACTGAGCAGTCAAGGTGAACTCGGCCAGCATTGTCAAGAAATAGCATCGTTTCAGGCCTCTCTGT
Organism: Rattus rattus; assembly: GCF_011064425.1. Classification (NCBI taxonomy): domain Eukaryota; kingdom Metazoa; phylum Chordata; class Mammalia; order Rodentia; family Muridae; genus Rattus; species Rattus rattus. Next base: position 48,955,367 of record NC_046165.1, on the reverse strand, counting down.
GATGTGCCTTGGAAATACCCGACTTCAGGGGCAGCAAAGAGGGAGAAGAGAAACAGGTCTTTTCTGGTGCAGTTTTTGTTTATGTTGCAGAGTTCTGGTTTTTGTTATTAGCCCTAGAATTTTCCTGATGACATTAAGTTAACAAGCCTTAGAGAAATGCCATCCTTGTGATACTGAGGATGCCCCAGTCTCTAATGGCTGCTTTTTTTTTTTTTTACTACAAAGACTCCTTGAGAAGAGTCATCCACTGTGGGTTTCTGCAAAGGACTTTTGTTTTTACATAAAAAGAAAAATCCATCGGAGAGGTTACCATCCATGTTGATGGTAAACAAACAAACGGTAGAGGGTGAAAAATAGCAGGTAATACCAAGAGCAGTTTCCTTCTGGGTGTCACAGGCTTCAAAACTGCCATCAAAGCCATTCTAATCAGAAGTGGGGAGCTCACAGGGCAGCCAATACCAGTATCTAAGAAAAGCACTTGCCCCTTTATTTTTAGACATATGATAAATAGTATCTGTCTCTCTTTGCCTCTCTCTCTCTCTCTCTCTTCTTTCTCTCTCTCTCTCTCTCTCTCTCTCTCTCTCTCTCTCTCTCTCTCTTTCTCTCTCTCTCACACACACACACACACACACACACACCCCTTCTTGCTAGGGACCCAGGCTTCCCTTGAAAGTGCACGCCTGCCTCAGCTAAAAGCTGCAAGCATGTTCACCATGCTCAGCTCCGCTTTGCTATCTCTGATGATAAAATGAGCTGTTTTTAAGGGGGCTGCCATTCACTTTGCACACTGGGCTGTTCTTGGCTGAATGTAGAAGGGGAGGACTTTCCTACGTGTTCCAGCCTGTCCTCCGGAGATGTTCAGAGTCGCAGGGCGCCTCTGCTTACACCCACAATGGGTGCCACCTTTGTCCTTGACTTCTGAGCCTTGACACTCTCCTTTCTCTCTGCAGTCCATTATAGAAAGAGCTACGCACAGCTTGAGGGCATCATACAAAAGAAGATGGGCAGGCAGCCAGGGCTTGAAGGAATAGCGGGGATGGGCTGTTAAGACCTCGTGAGATTCTGCTCAAGAGAAAAGAGCCAGGTGTCCTCAGAGATATCCGCTCAGTTCTTTCTTTCTGTTTTAAAAGCAGCCAGAACTCAAATCCATATAGCATCACTCTTCTGAGAAAGCTAGATAACTTGGCAAAGTTTTGTCTTTCATCTCTCTCCTGAGGCCAAGTGTTAACTGACACTGGTACACTCTATCATGACCGTTACAGGAAATTTTCCTTGTGCAACATAGACCCCAAATCCAGGCTCCCTTTAAATATTTTCTTCTTCATATAATATGTAAGATATATACATAGATGCATGTGTGTAGATATTGTGCATATATAGTATGTACAGATTATATATGTCTCTATGTATACACACATGTGTCGATATATACATATATAATCTGCATAATCTACATATGTATATAGATGTAGATATTTATAATCTACATATATATGTACATATGTCTGCACACACATACATATTAAGCTGTTCTGTGGTATAAACACTTTTTGATAATGATGGCGTAGATGTCTGGTGTCTTTTGTTTCATTTCCTCTTTATATTACTTTTTTTCACCGCTGTGTCAAAATACCTGACAGAAACAACTTCAAAGAAAAGAAGTTCATTTGGGGTCACATCATTGTGGGAAGGTAGAATGGGAAGGCTGGGTGGGAAGAGATGGGAAGGCAAGTGAAGAAGTGCGTATGGGGAGCAGATGGGGGAAGAAGGGTTGGACAGGTGGGGTGGGAAGACAGGGTAGGAAGGCAGGGGGTGGCATGGTCCTGGAAGCCTGTGATGGAGGCTCTTCACCTCTTGGTAGATCAGGAAGCAGCAGACGAGAGACCCAAGCAGGACTGGGTTGCAACACTGAAGGCCCCTAGAATGGCCTATGCTGGCTAAGTCAGTCCTGTGCCCAAAGGACCCACGGCCTCCCAAAACAGTATCATCAGCCGATAACCAAGTATCCAAACTGTTAGCTCGTGGAGAACATTTCACTTCGTATTTCAAACTACAACTCTCCTAAGAAAGCAAAAACAAGTGAAAACTAAGATCTTTTGTTATGGAGTAGAAGCCGCCCTCCAGCCTGCTTCCGGAGGACCCCGTTCATTGTACATGTGACTCATCAGGATCATGCTTATTGGCCCGTCAGGAGAGCCACAGTACCAAAATGACCCACAATGGTACAGCACTCTAAAGGTTTCTGTGATAGTGAATTTTATATGTTGACTTGGGTAATCTGTAACACCAAGATATTTGCCCAAACACTAGTGTGGCTTTCTGTGAGAACAGTTCTTGGGAGTTGAGAACCTGCTGAAAATGTCTGAGGGTCTGCCTGGATCTTTATCCTCACGAACACAAGAGGAGGTGAAGTACTGTCTATAATTCTGGAACTGGGACAGGAGGTAGGAGGAGACTAGAGGAATTCATTGGTCACTAGCCCAACTATCAGTGAGCTCCAGGTTCAGCGAGAAACCCTGACTCAAAACAACCAAGATGAAGAGCAATCAAGGAAAATCTGCAACCTTGACCTCTGGCTTCCACGTGGACATGCACAGGTACCCAAAAGGATCTATGCATGCACACTATACACACAAATTAAAGATCAAAAAGAAAGTACTGTTTGATAAGATTAGTATATAAAAGACAGTTGTGGTCCATAGTATGTGTAGGTTTCATGTAAGCAGCTGAAGGCCCTCTCTTCTCCCTTCCCTCTCTCCTTTCTCTTCTCTCTGGCTCTTATTGTCTCCGGTGTGTCTTTCTGTGTCTCTGTCCTTTTGTCTCTCTGTGTCTCTGCTTCTGTTCTCTGTCTCTGCCTCTGTCTCTCTGATTCTCTCTTTCTATGTCTCTGTCTCTCTCTGGGCCTTTCTGTGTCTCTGTCTCTGTGTTTCTGTGTCTCTATCTCTCTGTCTCTCTGTCTCTCTTTGTTTCTCTCATTCTATGTCTCTCTGTCTTTGTGTGTCTCCCTGCCTTTCTGTATCTCTGTGTGTATCTGTCTCTGTCTTTCTCAGTGTCTCTGTGTATCTCTGTCTTTCTCTCCCTCCCTCCCTCCCTCTGACTCACACAGGTCCATTAACAACTTTCTGGTCTTATTTCCTCCCTTGCTACTGTACCTTTAATCCAGCAGAGCACAGACAAGCCCCACTCCTAGTTTTCAATGACAGTACGGTCCCAGGTGCTGCACCGGATCCACACCCCAACACTGGAAAACTAGCCTTGGGGAGCTCTGTTCACAAAGCAAGGAGCTGAGTTCCGGGAGGCTGGCCTCCCTGCCTCTGGCTTCTAGGTGTGACTCACATGAGACAACATTGAACAGCAAACCTGGCTTCAGATCCATGTTCCCCTGACCTGCCTGACTCAGCCTCATCCTGACGTAGAAGTATTTCAGAAGACAATTCTGTCTCGGCTGAACACAGCAGGGCTCTAAGTTCTTTGTAATTCAGTGTAGAGCATTGCATAGATGAGGCTCAAGAGTCAAAGGCTTCCTAGAGTCTGTGAGTCACAGCTCTCTTTTCCCAGGCTGGAAGATGAGTATCAACCTATCCATGTGGATGGCTGCCCTTTCTCTCTTCACTCCATCTCTGAGGGTCCTGGGGACCTATCACTTTCAGGGTAGGCTCTTGCCTCCTGGGGATCCCTGACTCAGTTCTTCCACTCTCTCAGCAGCCCCTGCTCAGGCCTGTATTCCTCAGAGAGCCTGCTCTCTTGTTCTCTGCATCGACACATCTTGAGAGTCCTCTCTGAATCTGTTCTCTTTCCTTCCAGTTTCTGGCTTCATCCTTTTCCTCTGTAAAGGAAAAGATTTAGATGTGGGAGTCAAAGGGAAGAGAAGATGAGGATGAGAAGGAAGAGGAGAGGGGGAAGAGGAGGAGGGGGAGGAAGAGAGGAAAGATGAGGATGAGAAGAGGAAGGAAGAGGGGGAAGAAAGATGAGGATGAGAAGGAAGAGGAGTGGGAAGAGGAAGGAAGAGGGGGAGGAAGAGAAGGGGAGGTGAAGGAGGAAGTTAGAGAAAAGAAGGAGGCGGAGAAGGAAGAGGAGAAAGGAGAGGGAGCAAAGCTACCCCTTCCCCCTCTTCCTGCTCAAGTCCAGACACAGTGAAAACATAAGCGTCATTCAACTATAAGAATTGATACCACAGAAATTGCCACAGAAAACCATCTCTGTGGTTAACACTCAAGGGGATAAGGCCATTAAGAGAGCCTGTCCACCACTGTTTGGAGACTCTGAAGGGAAAATAATACTACGACAAGAGGCATTTGGCTCCTGTTTGGTTCTAGGCAAATTATGATGTGAAAAACTCCCTTTGTCTTTTACCACAGACACTTCCCATGCAGTGGCAGTGGGCTCTCCTGGAGAGAGTCCCTATTTTACAATCTCCCTATTTTACAATCTTCCTTCTCCTGTTTCTAGGAAAGATTTACAGAGTTGCCCTGCCTCTTTATCTCCAGGGCTCCCCTCCCCCTCTGCGATGCTCAAAGCAGTCGCTGTTGCCCTGGCAACACCACTGAATAAACTTGTTGCGTTTGCACCGTCTGTACCCAACCTGGGCTCTGTGGAGGCTGCTAGCTTCCTTTTCCTGTTTGTCATCTACTAAACGTCAAACCTCCAGGCTGAGCCACCGATGCCTGAGTAATGCCAGGAAAGCATTCAGCCCAAAGGCCAGTTCTGATTCATGGCATTACCAGCGGATTTTCGCCCACAACCCCCTTCTCAAAATATGCGGCTGTAATTAGGCAGACAGACTCATCGACATGTTATAATCCAGGGGGATTGGTCAGTTCCCCTGTAGAACACAGATCCGTGAATGGACACATAGGGCTATCATGTTGAAAGAGAAAGAAAGGGGGTGGGGAGGGAGAGAAAGACCATCTAGCCTGATTTCCTTCCTTTTTTTCCCACTTCTTAAAAACTGAATTTTATCTATTTCTCCCATTCCAAAGGATGTATGGTGTTGTGATTGCAAATATTTGGTTCTTAAATCAGATTTGGAGACTAAACAAAAAATATTCTATCTCATTAACTGATATATTAAATCGTTTGCTTTTAATAGTGTCAAGATGTCTTAGGGTTTCTATTGCTACAATAAAACACCGTGACCAAAACCATGCTGGAGAGAAAAGGGTTATTTTGGCTCATGGTTCCGTTCTGTTGTTCATTATTGAAGGAAGTCAGGGCAGGAGCTGAAACTGAGCAGGAGCCTGGAGACAATGCAGACTACAGGGGGGCGTGGCTTACTGGTTTGCTTTCCCTGGCTTGCTCTCTTATAGAACCCAGGACCACTAACACAGGGATGGCTCCACCCACAATGGGCTGGCCCCTCCCCCACTGATCACAAATTGAGAAAATGACCTATCAGCTGGTCCCATGGAGGCGTTTCCTCAACGGAGGCTCCTTCCTCTCTGATGACTCTAGCTTGGGTCACGTTGACACACAGAATCATCCAGTACACAGGGATTCATACATGGTGAGCACAGGCTCCTAGACTGAGCCACACACAAACAGCATTGTTGAGTGCCAGCAATTCACTCACCCAAAACCATCAATGTGTTTGTTAGGGTTTTGTATTACAAATATCTTCTCAAATAAAACGAATTTGGCTTATAACTTTAGTTCTCAATCCTGACTTTCCTAATTTAACACGTGTGGGCCTTTTCACACCATTTAAAGCAGATTACTGCCCTCTGTATGTTTCCCCCTTTGTGTGTCATTTCCCCCAGCCACCTGATTAGTACCTCTCTCTTCTCTTTCTGGTTTCTTTCCTAGTCATTACAGAATGCATTCTCATTCATTCATTCATTCATTCATTCATTCTTACTCATTACCGAGTCTTTCTACCCTTTGCTTTCCTAAAAGCTGGGGTTTTGCCAGTAATTGTAACATCATGCTCCCCTGTCTTCCATTTCCCTAAATCATGGTAGTTGACGCAAGAGGACTTCTGTGAATGCCATCTGTTTACTCGGTCAAACCTCTGGCATTGTTAGCAATATTGTCTCCTCATAGGGAACACTACAACGGCTGTTTCTGTCCCACAAAGGCAGCCATCACCAATGGACACAACATCTACCTATTCTCTCGATAAGAACTTAACTTTTCTCAAGTTACCGATCCTTATGTATCTACTTCTCCAGGTATCCTCTAGCCGTGCACTTCTGTGGAGGCATCTTCTTGTGGGCATAAACCAGAATTCTGGGAAGAAGCTACGTGTGTATTCAAGAGCCCGTAGACAGCTTAGCTGACTAGAACATGTGTTTGTGGAGAGATGGAAAATCGAGGAAAAGCAGCCAAAGTTATGCTGGACACTATGGCCCATACCTGCTGCCTGTACTTCCAGCAGTAAGGAGGCAGAGCCCTGAGTGTAAGGACAGCTTGGGCTACATAGCAAGTTGCAGATCCACCTGGACTCCATAACAAGACCCTGTGTGAAGAAAACTAAACAAACAAAAGAGCCAAAATTATCTTGAGCTGTTTTTAGAACCTGACAATAAAAGCCATTTATTATCCACTTCCGGATAAACTTTCACCCTTCTCCAAATATGATAAAGATAACATGGAATTTCTGTATAAGATTCACCATCCCCTGACACTTGAAGCCTATAGAAGACATTCCCAGCTTTTCCTGAGCGAGCCTATCTACTGTCTTGTTCTGTGACTATGAAAGCTCGTGTCACCTTTAAATGGTGGATATCAACCAGACGACAGTGCCCCTCAGAGAAGCTTGACTCCGTATTCCCCAGATTGAGGTCACTCATAATGTTATTTTCCCTTTCGAGCAGAATGGTGATCTTATAATTACACACAAGAGGTAAGTTAAGATACATGCTTCAATTTTAATTCTAAATAATGTGTTATTCTAAAACAACACATTTACATGCCAAACCTAATCTAAAGGGAGCTTATTAGTTTCTAGTGTCATTGTGAGTGCAGGGATTTAAACACATGTGACACACTGACCGCAGTGCAGGTAGGATGTTCAGTGGTGCACCCGTGGCCCCTTTCCAGCCGGGACCTCCTTGTGTTGGTTTCTTAGGCTCTAACAAGACATTGTGTTCTTTTCTTCTTCTGCCTTACTTTCTGGGATGATGAGGTGAGCCATGCTCATTTTACCCCTTCCCATTGCTTAAGAGCTCTCTACTCGATTGGTTTCTTGTTTCAAATGGGACGGTGGTTGACAAAACACCCCCTGGCCTCTGTGATGCTCCTTTCCTGAGGTCTTCCCAGTACACAGAGCGAAATACAGGTCTCTGCTTTTCTTTCCTCCTCCCCACCGTGCTTTCTCCCTCCTCTCCCTCCTCCCCTCCTTCTTCCGTTTCCCCACCTCTCTCATCTCCTTTTTCTTCTCTTCCATTGCTCCTTTTATGTCCCCACCTTGTCTTCCCCTTAACGCACACAGCGCCTGTCATTAACGTTCAGATTTACCTCATCGGCCTCACACCCTTGGCACCATCATCTTACATTTATGACACCAATATAATAATTACGCATTGCCTTCATCTACAATACACACATCGAATAACCTCAAAACCTAGAGGCTCAAAGGCAAGGGTAAACACTAACCATATCACACTTTCTATAGGTGAGCACATCTGTCCTGGTCAGAGTCTCCTGTGAGATGGCAGGTTAGTGTTGGCCAGGATTTCATCATCTGAAATCTTGACTTGGGCTAGCATGGTGGTGTCCCACAGGGTCTACTTATGTGGTTGGCAAGCTCATTCTGTGTGACAGAAACCTCCAGTGGTCTGCACATGGCTGCAAGAGAGTCCTTACCTATGAGTTCTGGTTTCTCCAAAGCAAGAGATGCTAGAGAGAGAGAAAGTAGCAATATCTCTAATCACGCAGTCTCAGAAACCACATAGTGTTTCTGTCAGACGGGCCATCCAGTCCTCCATACAGTTAAAGGAGAAAGTCTTGGCCTACTGGAGGGGGAATGCGAAGGATTTTTTTTCCTTTCATTTCATAGCTGCAACTAACATTGCTCCCACTTGCAGCTTTCTGAGCTCCAGTCCCCCCTCTTTGGAAGACCCTTGATCTTGGTCTTAAGGAGCAAGGTTTCACTTCCCATGGGCACTCAATACATAAGGCGTAGGATAATCGGTGCAGAGCTCAGGGGCCCTGAGCTGTAGCAGTTCTGAAATCTATCAGGGAAGGGTCAGGGGTCACACATCCCCATGGCATGCTAGTTATTAGCAGCAAGCCACCTAGGCTAGCTCACCGGTTCCACCTCCTGAAGGGGGAGATATATTTTTATACAGAAACAAATACTGCCACTAACAGAATAATTACTAAAGTCGTGAGATGGTCCATACTTTTTTATTTTTAGAGAATTTCCTAATTAAGATTTATAGGCAAATGGCCGCATTCAAAATTCACATGAAATAAATTTCAGGGTGTCCGGGTGAAACTAAGCCAGTTTTGGTGTGTACTACCCTTCCTATTTAGTTCTTCACACTCGAATAGAAGCAGGACCGGTTTAATCATTTGACACACAGTGCTTGTAGATTACGGTCATGTCTGCCTGGTGGTCAGTGGTCATGTAGAGAATTTGTTGAACCTAGGTAGGGACAATCTGGGGGTTTCTAGTCATTTGCTCATTTTATCACTATTTGTTTAAACCTTTAGAAATACTGCTTAGAATCAGTATTAGAAATACAATTAGAATCACTGCAGTGACTGGATTTTTAAATATATATCCCTGTTCGTTTTTTTCCAGACACATAGTTATAACCTATTCCAGGTTGTGGCTTGTTTACAAGATACCAGCTTGATAAAAATACTGTTTTATTTTAATTCGCATTTCTTTGATATTCTGCTTAATGCTTTTAATTTCATTAACTCCTATTTTTTTTCCAAAAATAGCTTTACTGGCAGAAAATTAAGGTATCAAAAACTGCACGTGGGACCAGAGCAACTACAGTCAAGAGTGGACCAGAGCGACAACAGTCAGGAGTTCTCGCTGTTCTTCCTTCCAGAGGGCCTGAGTTACGATCCCAGCACCCGATCCCTGTGAGGCAGCTTGCAAACCACAGGGGCTTGGACAGCCTCTTCTGGCCTCTTTGGGCACCTGAACACAAATGACATAGACTCACCCATACTCATACACATAGGTAGAAATATTTTTTAAAAAAACAATATTTATTTAATATGTACATCGGAGTTCTGGAGCCTTCCTATAGAGTGATTTTCATCTGTGGCAGATGTGAAATTGGTGTTCCCACGGGAGCATACAGGGAGGGCTGGCTCCTCGTGCTCGCTGTCCACTAACTTGGCTTTCCACTGGTCACTACCTGTTTCTTCTTCTGTCCCTTCCATCCATTATCTGCTCTCTCTCTCTCTCTCTCTCTCTCTCTCTCTCTCTCTCTCTCTCTCTCCCCCTCCCCTCCTAATAGTGCCACTCCCTGGGTCAATCATATTCAAACCACCACAGAGATCCTTTCTTGTTCATTTCTGTCTATGCACTAATAGTTTATTCTATTTTCATTTTCTTTGCAGTATTTGACTAGAGAGGAATTGCATAAAATATTCTTTTTATTGTTTGTAGATAAGATGTTTTCAGTTTTGAACTATTTCAGTGTGTTGTTATACATTTTTGGAGAGGCCAGGTTAACATCTCTGGTAGGGACTGGAGTAGATTTCTGGGTCCTGTGAGATGTCTCTCTATCTTTCTATCTATCTATCTATCTATCTATCTATCTATCTATCTATCTATCTATCTATCTATGTATCCATCTACCCACCCACCTACCCACTCACCCATACATCCATCTATCTATCTATCTATCTATCTATCTATCTATCTATCTATCATCTATCTATCTATCTATCTATCTATCTATCTATCTATCTATCTATCTATGTATCCATCCATCCTTCCATCCATCCATCCTTCCATCCATCCATCCATCCATCCATCTACCCACCCACCCATACATCTGTCTGTCTGTCTGTCTATCCATCCATCCATCCATCTATCTATAGCAGGTAATAGCAAACAGTTTTCCACGGTGTTTTCCACCATGTTTTGGTGTTGTATGTCCTTCCCAGAGTTCTGTATTAGTTTATACAAATGTCTTTTGGAGAGAACAAAGCAGGGCTGGGAAGTTCTCACTGTGGGTCATGGTCATTTCACCTCTGTTATCTTGAGTTTAGAATGACACAACAAACTTCATTTCTAGAAGCCATTAGAGAGATCAAGGACTTGGACCATGGTCATGTTAATTAAGAATGTAGGACTCTTGTTCTGGCTCCTTACTGATCCAAGATACATATAAAATACAGCATAGTTACCACGGCACTGAGGAAGGTGAGCATCATGGCAGAGCCTGGCAGGAGGAGGACTGTCACAGGGGATGGTGGGCTTTGTGGGCTCAGACCTCTTTCTCTGTTTTGTGTATGAATGAGATGTGATCAGCCAGTTTTCAGTCCCGCCGTCCTGCCATGTTATGCCTTCCCTACCATGAGGACACACTCCCTCTGGAACTGAAGGCTTAAGTAAAGCCTTTCATCCTTGGTCTGGCAAGATGGCTCAGTGAGTACCTGCTGCAAAGTTTAACGACCTGACTTCAATCACCAGCACTCATGTGGTGCAAGGAGAGAACTGACTCCTGCAAGTTGTCCTCTGACCCAAACACACATTGTGTGGCATGTGTGTGCAGCCCCTCCTCAAACAAACAAACAAACAAACAAATGACAATAAAGAAAGACATTAAATGCTTTCTTCCTTAAGTTGCTTATGGTCGTGGTGTTTTATTGTAGCAGCAGAAAAGAAACTGCGACAGATGCCTATGGAATCTTAATCCAAAATTGCTCGAAATCTTCCTTAAAAATTCTCCCCAGTTGGTGAACAGATAAACTGTGGTATGTCCAGAAAAAGGAACATTATTCGGCACTGAAAATAAATGAGTTACCACGTCATGAGAAGACACAGAGAAATCTTAATGCATATTATTAAATGACATAAGGCATTCTGCAAAGGCTACATCTTCTATGGTTCTAGTGACAGGACATTCTGGAAAAGGCAATAGTGACAGCCAACAGGTCAGTGGTGTGGGAAGCGTGGGAAGGAGGAAGGGAAATGAGCAAAGGGACCTTGGATTTTAGAGCTGAGTGACTCTCCTGGATGTCTCTATCTACAGCGACAGGTCTGTCATTATACATGTGTGCAGAATCCCACGTACTCCACATGCTACGAATCCTAGCGATACACCCCATCTGTATGTGTGAATGGGGTGTTATACTTGTGACAAAGGCACTTCCGCTCTCTGGTGGGGGTGGAGTGGGAGTTGTCCACGTGTGAGGGCACAGGCGTAGGGAATTGCTCATGCCTTCCCTTAAACTTTGCCATGTTGTTGTAAAAATATAAAAATAAAAAAAAGTATTGTTGTTTTTTACCTCGCTGGGTCCAGCACCGCAGTGCCCCAAGATATCTGCTAGATATCTTGGCGGAAACACATCCCAACCTCGCCGTGGTGGCCCAGTGTCTCCACTTTCTTACACTCAAACCCTCACATAAAAGAACACACAACACAATAATCTTAGATCCAATTGATAAGATATAATTGCCCACTTAAACATCCAAAGCCCGGTACCATCCACCCCTTAGGAACATTGATAACAACCTGTAAATACACAGAGCGAGAGTCAGCTTCCATTGTCCTGCCACGGCTTCTCCTCCTCCGTCCGGTCTCCCTTCCTTTTCCTTCCAGTCTCCTCCTCGTCCTTCAAACTTCTCTCCCGCCCATCCTTCCTTCTCCTCCAATGACAGGCCTCCTTCTATCCTGTACCTGCCCCTCACCTGTACTTTACAAATTCAGTGGGGAGGTTCTGGTGAAGTCACCTGATTCCTGAGTGGTGATTAGGCAGCTGTCCTAGGGGCAGTGGAATTAGCATCAAAATACAGATAACTCCAGGGCAAACCACAACATTGTCCTGAATCAAAAACTGCTCTAAAATGGGCTTTAATCAAACTAAAAGGAGCATTCTTGTTTTTAATGTCTCAAAGTACTCAGCTGGCCTTCATCCTGCAGGATGGTGTCTTTATCTTGATCACAGCCATTTTATATAAAATTCACCCCTTATAAATAATGGCAAAAATCACCCCTGTCAATGGACTTCCTTCTAGTATGGCAAGAAAAAGTAAAACAAAAGTAAGTAAGTAAATGTAAATGAAGTAATAGTTCCATTTAACCAAGAATATAAAAGTGGAAGTTTATGCTGTCTGAATCATACTTGAACTGGTGCATGGAAATAAATGCTCAATTTTATTTTTTTAAAAAATATAGCTGGGCACAGTGGTGCACACCTGTAATCCCAGCACTCAGGATGCATCGGGAGTGGTCGTATAGAAGATTTGCGGCCAGCTTGGGCTATATGAGATCCCATCTCATAACACCAAAAAGGGGGCCATCAAGAGGCTCAGTGCCAAAGCCTGACAACCTGAGTTCAATCTCCCTGGGCCCCTCACACTGGAAGGAGAAAGTTGACACCTGCAAGCCTGCATGTTGTCATCTGACTTCTACACACACGACAAGGCAGGTACACACACTCACACACACACACACACACACCACATACACAAACATGCACACCACACACACATACATGCATATCACACACACACATAAACACACACACACATCACACACACACATACATCACACACACACATATAGATGTACACTACACACACACATACACCACACATACATAGATGTACACCACACACACACACATATAGATGTACACCATACACACACACACATACACACCACACAAACACATACACCACACACACACACCACACACACATACATATACACACACACACATATACACCACACACATATACATACACACATACACCACACACACATACACCACACACACATACATACATACACACACACATACACACACACACACACACACACACGTACCCCACAAAACGAGAAAGCACCCTAAAGACAATAAAATCATGGAATGTTATCCTGCTAAATTGCTGGAAATTTATTACAAATGATAAAAACTTTTGAAAGTGTCTTCTAATTTTGTAGATTAATAATACTTATTTATAAAATCTGACTGTATACTATGTATTTTCGAACACTCTGCACTGGTTGGTTTTTGCCAATAGGACTGAAACTAATATTATCTGGCAGGAGGGGACCTTAGTTGAGGGGTTGCCTCTATCAGATTTTCTGTAGGCAAGCCTGTGGCGCATTTTCTTCATTAGTGATTAATTTGGAAGGGCTCAGCCCACTGTGGGCGGTGCTACCACTGGACAGGATGTCTGGGTTCTGTAAGAAAGCAGCCTGAGCAAGCCATAGAAGGCAAGTCACAGAAAGCATGCAGTAAGCAGTGTTTTTCATGACCCCTGCTTCAGTTCCTGCTTCCAGGTTCCTGCCTTGAGTTCCTGCCCTGACTTCTCTCATTGATGGACTATGACGTCGAAGTGTAAGCCAAATAAACTCTTCCCTCAAGTTGCTTTTGATCATGTGTTCACCCCAGCAATAGAAACCAAACTAGGACCCACGTTGTGGGTCTAGGAATGCATACCTTGGTTTTAGAGAACATTGATTTGTGATTACTTGGTTCAAACACTGTCATATATTGTGCAGGTGCATTTAAAGTACAAACATTAGCATCCTATTTTGTCTGCCATGCAACTTGTTCTTTTAGATCAGCAGTTTTCAACCTGTGGGTCATGACCCTTTGGGGGTCAAAGGACCCTTTTTCACTGGGGTCGCCTAAGACCCTTGGAAAACACAGATATTCATTTCCACTCATAACAGTCACACAATTGCAGTTATGAAGTAGCAACAAAAATAATTTTATGGTTGGGGCAATCATCATGAAGTGAGGAATGTGAGGAACTGAGTTAAAGGTTCAAAACATTAGGAAGGTTGGGAGCCACTGCTCTAGATTTGATTTGGTTTAAAAACTCGAGTTAAAATCAACCCTGACTCCGCTTAGCTTTCCTAAACCTGGGCACCTTCTTTTCTGCCGTATTTCACCGTGTGTGTCCTTACCCTAAGTGCCTGAGCAGGTCACAGACTTGTGTGTCCTGGAGTCAGAGGGTGGCAGCGTAGGCCCTGTGACACCAGCACCTCTAGTTTTTTGTCATCAAGACGGACGTCGCCGTGTACAGAGTTCATGCTGTCAACAACAGTGCAATAGAGGGTTTTTTTGGCGTGTGTTTTGGTTTGATTTGGTTTTTAGTCTCATGATGTTTCGAACAACTTTACGGTTTTGTGTTGTCTGGCTGTGTTTGTAGCCACCCTGGGGAAGTGCAGCGAGGATCAAGGAAGGAGCTACAGCCTCAGACCAATGGCTGAGGCTCAGTCTACCTCACCACTCAGTGTAGAAACAGCCAAAGAACTAAAACTCAGCACTCCCAGCTCTTGGGCTTTCGTGGTAGAGATGAAACGAACCATGGAACTGACTCCCAGCAAGTCCAGAGCCTTTCAGAAACTGCTCCGGACCTGTCCTCAGGAGCGGGTGGGTGGCCTCACCGCCCACCTCGGCATGGGGTTGGCAGTGCTGTGTGGCAGCTAGTGACTGGACCAGGACGGGTCTCTCCTTACTCCAGCACAATGCCCTGCTGCTGGTATTCACACAAACAAGCGCTGTGCTGTGTGTATTCCTTAATCTCCATTCTAATATCTCCAACAATCTACTGGTTAATTAGCAATTTGCTGCCCACGAATATGCAAATGAGCGACAAGCGCAGGTTCTCTGCATCTCTGCATCTGTAATTATTCTGCTGATGTACCAGCCACTTTCTTTCCCGTGTAGGTCTCTCTCTCTCTCTCTCTCTCTCTCTCTCTCTCTGTGTGTGTGTGTGTGTGTGTGTGTGTGTGTGTGTGTGTGTGTGTTCGTGCATCAGGGATTTCATTATTTTTAGAAGCGTGCTCTGTGCATTCTTATGCTTTAATAAAAGAGAGTTCAGTGATTACTGTATTTTGAAATATATGTAATTATATGCATGTCCCTCCTCAATTCCAAATTCATTTGTCGGATGTTTTTTCTTTTTTGCATAAAGAACGGTGAGTGATTTATCAAGGGGCTACAATCCAAACTGCAGAGAGTCAGAGCGTAAGACTGAAAGACACACATTTCTGCGGCTGCCAAATTCTTATCTTGAATCAGTGTCTTGTAGTATTTGATTTTCTCCCAGCAGCTCCGCGAGTAGAGCCACAAGCTGCCGACCCCATCTGCCTGTTGGAGCACAATGCTTGCCTGTTTGGAGGTGTAAATGTTTTACAATTTTTTTTTTTTGGATGGGGGTTTTGTTCAGGGCACTAAGAAAGGCTCTCGTGTTAAATTAAGTCAATTAATAAATGGAGACACATTAAGCAATCAATTTTGTCAGCCTATCTCCCCAGCATTATGTGTGGCTGGCTGTAATCACAAGATAAATGCAGTGTGCTGATCTATGGTAATGTTCAATAATACATTCTCCGCCAGGCTCAATTCATCAGGGAGTTTCAGTAGGGGAGGTATTTGTTATTGGCTGTCTCTGAACCTCAAGGATAACATTTCTGTCCTTTTGATTGGCTGCCTCGCTGCTGCAAGATTCTAACCGTCTTATTTTGATGATGAATATGAAGGCGCGCTAAGCCGGGCTGGAGCGGAGTGTCTCGGAGGCTGTGCTCCATTCAGAGCCCAAGGACTTACAGCTTCCTCCGCTGCCTTCCTGTGCCAACGACCCCCCAAAAGTTGTGATGCTTTTCTTTACACAGTGCTTTGGGGCTGTGTTGGATCTCATTCACCTCCGGTTTCAGCACTACAAGGCTAAACGGGTTTTCTCTGCTGCTGGGCAACTTGTCTGTGTGGTCAACCCCACCAACAATCTAAAGGTGAGTCACTTCCCCTCAGCTTTCTGCCATCCCCACGGGGCCTCCAGCCCTTTCTCAGGAGACTTCTATCAGGAGCTCATGCAAATAGTTTGCTAGTGCTAGGACCCCAGGCTGGGGGATGCTTGCCTCATTCTCGCTCTCTGGGTAGCTTGGTGACTGTGTGGTGTTTTCTGGACTGGCAAGCAACAGAAGAGTGGGCATGTAGTGGCTTCCGCACACGGTCCTCGGGGGGCGGGGAGGGGGGAGGGGAACAGGGGGAGGGGTAGAAGGGAGGGTGAAGGGAAGAGTAGGGAAAAGGTGTCCTTACCTCCCTCCCAAGCATTTATGGGCCAGTGCCGAGGAGGAAAAAAAAATCTGAAAAGTTACCGAAATTGCTGTCTGTTCCGCTGGTCAGTGCAAGGATTTGGCCATGCAGGACTGGGGCGCTTTAATACAGTAGGACCCGGGAGTTGGCAAGGGGCCGTTTCTGCAAGAGTTTGCCCTTGTCCTCAAACTGTGTCAAAGTGTGTGTGTGTGTGTGTGTGTGTGTGTGAGAGAGAGAGAGAGAGAGAGAGAGAGAGAGAGAGAGAGAGAGAGAGAGAGAGAGAGAGAGAGAGGTGTCTCTGTGTGTTGCTGCTGGGAGGAGTTTAGCTCCTTTCCCTCCTGCCAACTAGATGTGAGCCTCCACTGAGGAGAGCAGTCAGAGGAGGGCTTCTCTTCAATTGTGTAATGAAACCCAGCTAGGAGCTGCTGCGGCTGCCTGGAGCCTGCAGGCGGCTGGCTGCTGAGCTGCCAGTGTGACTGCCTCACCTGCTCGCTTGGTGCTGCCTTCTCCCTGTTCACCCTTTTATGTCAATGTTCTAAGGCAAAATGCAGGGCTAGAAGGACCTCTACATGTCATGGTGCAGATGAAGAAATTAATGAAGAGACACTGCCTAGGGATGTGGGGAAGATGAGGAATGGGGAAAGAGCATGCTGGGACAGTACAGCTAAACTCCCCAAAGGTGGAATTGTCTGAAAATCAACTAGAACACAGGAGTCATTAGACGGCGGCTTGCCTACCTTCACTGTACAGGGCACTGACGACAGGGGGAGGGGCTGTGTCTGCAACTGAGTGTGGGACTGTCTAGGAGACCGAGGCTGTGATTCTGACCCCTGTGGTTCGGTGGTGTTGAGCGATGCCTGTAGTGGGTTAATGCTGTAGGATAGACTCTCATGGTCCGATGGATGGTCCTCAGCCCTCTTGCTGCAGACTGGTGTTTAAGTGTTCCCACCTCCATTCCTGGAAGTCTTTAAACTGACAGCTATCTGGAGCCTCTGAGGTCATATTCCAGGGGCAACGTGATGGAGGGAATGTGGACTATACTGAGAACCCAACTGGCTTTCCAGTGGTACCCAGGCTGTGACAAATCCTCGAATCTCGCCGAAGCGTCCGTGTGTGCTCTCCCTGTCTTATGCTCGCTTATTCGCCTCTTTCCTCTTCTGTATTTTTTTTATGGCTTGGTTTTATAAATGAGGATTCTCCTCCAGCCATCCTTGGCAGAACAAGTACACAGTAACCATATTAAAAATACTCTTGAATTCCATTCCAGGGCCACTTTGGAGACCTTACTCCATCCCATTATTTTGTCAACTCCTATTAGTTACTTCCCTGCGGCAAGAAATATTGTTTACTCCTGTTTTGCATTTTAATACCTTTTGAAATTATGTGACATAGCAGCTCTAAAGTTTGAATTTATGTGGTTCACTGACTGCCCAAGGATGGGGAAGGGAGGGCGCTCAGGTCCTGCGGGGCAGCAAGGGGAATCGCCTGTGTATGTTCTGTAGTGATGACTGCTTATTGACCACAACAGTCTTGTTGCCCCAATGCAGGGGCCGGTAAAAGGCTTTGAGTTACCTTGGACAACAGTGTAACTGAATGAGTCAACCTTTCTCAGCCTTCCCTTCCTCATCTTGAAGACAAACCTAGAAATATCTGTCCTACCTTCTCCATAGCTTTCTGAAGCTGCCAAGAGATAATATGGGGCAACGGGAATGAATAAATGTGTTTGTAACAGTCTCTCCTCTAAATACACACACACATAAATGCACACACATACACACACATACATACATACATACATACATATGCACACAAACACATGCACACACATACACAAACACACACATACATATATAAACAAACATATGCACACACATACACATATACACATATGCACACACATACACACATACATACACACACAAACACATGCACACACATACACAAACACACACATACATATATAAACAAACATATGCACACACATACACATATACACATATGCACACACATACACACATACATACACACACAAACACATGCACACACATACACACACACACACCCTGCATGTACTTTATAGGCTTCTCAAAGAGTGTAACTTAAAGCTTTAAGATAACTTATGCTCCCATAATCAGGAACAGAAAAACATGTCGTGTGCTTTTAAGGAGTGATTGTTCATGGTGTAGTGTGTGTGTATGTGTGTGTGTGTGTGTGTGTGTGTGTGTGTGTGTGTGTGTGTGTACACGTGCGATCATTTGGCTTTTCATTTTCCATTAACACCCCCTTAGGAACTTAGCTCATCAGAGCCTCACTGTAAGTAAGCATAGTGTTGTATGCCACAGTATTTGGGTCCCATACACAGGACTTGGAGGGCCACTGCTGGCAGAGGGACCTACCCAGCAGCCAAACTGCTCTGGGGGTCTCTGTCAGCTCAGCTCCAGCACCCAGGTGACAGAAGGTCAGCAGACCCACCTTTCAACCTGAAGCTAGCAGACCTTAAAAATAAAAGCACCATTGCCCTGCTGATTAAGCTAAAATGTGCACACAAATTCAAAGAGTTCTCTCCCTAAATGTTCCATAAATAGACCACTCCCTACCCCCAAAAAGTCTTTGCTATAATAAGCTGTGATCTATTGGGGGAGGGGATTCCTTTTTTGGAGGAAAAAAAGCTGTGGCAATGTTAACCCAGAATAGCTATTGATCTGTGGTGCATCCCCGCACTTTAAGACTGGCTGGGACATGAAGTGGTGACCTGCTATGTCCTATGTGGCTCTGGAGCACAACCTTACTTTCCTGGGCTGCCTGGAGCTACAAAGGCCGCTGTGAAGACTGTTGGGAAACAGATCTGCTCTTTCTTGAGAATCCTAACAACATCTCAGGACCACAAGCAAGTGCTGAGTTATAATTCACCAGCTGCACAGAGAACACCACGCAGCTTCTACAGGTCACCCTCATTAGCAGTCTCGCTAACCCAAGAATCCTTTAAGCTGATGCCTTTCCTTGTAGATGGAAAACGGAGCCTTCCAGGGATTGCAGATACTGTGGCTAAAATTGTCGTACCCATAAATCCATTCTAAAGGGTCCTACAGAATGTACAGCCGGCTGACCTGAAACACTGGGCTTTAAATGCCTGCTTAGAAATGGGAGCGCCAGGCTCACTCCTTGGATTCCTCTATGTCTGTTTTTGTCTATCTGTACTTGTAACACTTTGCCTAGATCAGGATTTCAGATGGTGCTCACTCCCTGCTCCCATTTACTCTCCACCTCATGGAGAGTGCTTCTGAGGTGGCCAGCTTTCAGGCTACCATCTCCAGATGCTGCCCATCCCCACACAAAGCAGCCTTTCTCTCCTGGTTCATCTCCCATTGGCCTACCCACCAGAAGCCCTGCCCTGTCTGCAGACACATCCTTTGCAGAGTGTCCCAGCCAGTTCCTGCAGCCAGGGTTCTCCAGAAAAGGGTCTGCAGGCTCAACAGAGCCCCTCCGATCCTAGCCCTCAACCCTTCCCAAGGCCACAGTGAGCTGAGGTGGCTGGGTGACTTCCTCCTCTTAACCACGGCTTTGATAAATGAGTTTTAAAAAAGAAATGCTAGCAAAATGCTTTCTGGCAAACTTCCGAAAGGCCCTGTCTAATGCGCCACCCAGTGTCCTCCTCTGCACTGGACTGAAGAAGATTAGTACCCCACTTCCCTGTCTTCATTCAGCTAGATCCCCGCCATTCTTCTTATAACCCATTAATCTTAGATTTACAAACAGCACACACACACACACACACACACACACACACACACACACACACACACACACACACACACACACACAGTGGTGGTGGTTTTAATTTAAGTGCCTGGCAGATGCGAAATCTGAAACTGGAGTTGTTCCAGGTCCATTCCTTGCAGCATCTATGTGCCTTTCGTTCTGAGAGCAGCTTGTGTGGGTGAATGTTGAGTGCTGTGCTGGGGGAGAAGAGAGGGTTGTAAGAGGTGGGAAAGGGAGGAGGGGCAGGAGATGAGGAAGAGGAGATTAGAGTGAGAGGAAGATTAGAATGGGGAGGGCAGAAAAGAGGGGCCAGGAGAAGAAAGAGGGGAGAGGGGAGAAAAGAGGGGGAAGGTGAGGTGTGAGTCCAACATGGCTTCTGCCTCTGCTGTGTGGAGATCTTTGGAAATGCTAAACTGCCCTGGGCCTTTGCTTAACTCCTCGGGACAGCACAGCAGGGCGTGTAAAGAGAGCAGAAGACCTGAGTGGTTTTGGAGATTGAGAGGCAGGCAGCCTTTGGAGTGATCATCGCGAATGCCCACTTTAAAGCAGTTCAAAGCTTTGTGACAAGATTGCTGAAGAGCTGGTATGTGGGTTACCCAGTTCTTCCCTGCACGGCCACATCAGAGGGTCGCTGTTCCCAGTCTCTGACATCTCCCCAGGTTCTCTTCCAGCCCAGTTTAGCGCTCTTTCAAGGCTGTTAGGACCTGAGAGGTTGGGGAGGAGGGGGCGGGGAGGGCAGGTTAAGGTCCACACTCTCCCACTTTTAAACCAAAGGCTCCTTAGCCTCTCTCAGCCCCTTGGTTTCTGCAAATATTCTCTGACGCCATGGGCACCAAACAGCTACACAGCTTTTCTGGTTAATGGTGACTGCAAATGAGGCTCCTGAGCCGTGTAACAGCCGGCCCCAGGCCCCGGGCAGTAACTCAGTTAGCCGCGTGCTAGCGATTCTGTGTCAATACAAGCAGGAAGCTGGACAGAGGTGGACAGAGGCGAGCAGACCCCTCCGTTCTGCATTTACCCAGCAGCCTCCGGCCCGTTTTGTGAAATTCCCCTAACGAGGCTCTCTCTACCTACAAGGACTGTCTGGGGAAATGACACAACTGATAGCTTAGACTCCCTCTGCAACCCACAGCAAGATCAGAGATACTCGAGCACTTTTCCCAAGTAGAGACAGACTACTTTCCTAGCAATTAACAACGGAGAGAGGGTAGGGAGCAACTGTCCAAGACGGTGTTTTGTACTTAAAAAGTCATCTTGCCCTAAGCAGTGCAGTGACCTGCTCAGATACACAGTGTCATAGACAAGATGTCCTGGGGAGGGGAGATGTGCCTCCACATGGGTTCTGTAGCTCTAGGAATGGTTAAGAGCTCGCATGTCAAAGCAGGGAAGCTACAGTTCATATGCAGCCAAGGAAGGTGGGAGCACAGAGGGGGGCTCCCCGTGCTAGTTTTGCTAGTTGATGCTGGTTCCTGGTGACTGCCACTAGCCACCAATAGCAGAGCTGGGAAGGAAGTGTAGTGTCTGAGCTGACTGTGGGGATCCAAGGCCACTTTCCTTGAGCATCTCTCTTCCCAATTCTGAATGGACGTGCGAAGTTTATATACATTTCTTGTTACACGGTGCACCACGATCAAATCACAGTCATTACCATTTCCAGCACTTTCCCGGCTCCTCCAGCACTAATTATTTTGGGGTTAGGGACCCCTGAGTTTGAGTGATAGATATCTTTGACCTTTGTGAACCTTGTTTCTTTTCATTTGTGAAAACGAAGGTGTGTGTGTGTGTGTGTGTGTGTGTGTGTGTGTGTGTGTGTGTGTGTAACAGCAGTATGGCTCACTTCCCTACCATTACCATTGGTGATCATGCCTGCTGTCAGTGCTGTTGAGCGAATCAGAAATGCCCTTCTCACAAGTTAATGGTACCATGGCTCATCCCAGGCTGGGCTGGGATCACATTCTGAAGCCTTTGGCACAATGTAAACACGACCCAGTCCTCGAGTTAAACTCAGATGGGTAAACCAACCCCTCAAATTCAATGTTAGAAAGCATGGTAGTTTGAAAGAGATGTCCCCCAGAATTCTCAGCCCTCTGAATACTTGGGCCTCAGTTGTTGGCCGTTTGGGGAGAATTAGGAGGTGTGACCTAACTGGAGGGGGAATGTCCCTGGGCTGGACCATGAGGTTTCAAAAGACTTGAGTCACGCCCAGTGCTCTCTGGGTCTCCCGTTTATGGCTCCCGATGTGAGCTCTTGGCTTCTGCTCCTGCCGCCCGCCACCTGCTACCTCGGTTCCACCATCATGGACTCTAACCCTATGGAACAGTAAGCCTCAAACAAACTTCTCCTTCGGTGTTGCCTTAACCATGATGGTCTGTCACAGACAGGAAATTACAACAGCAAAGCTAAGGCAACTGAGGGACAGTGTTCCAAAGCATGCTTTTCAAGGGAGGAGGATTAGAACAACGTTCCAATTCAAGTCTAACCCATGAGGCTCCAAGAGCAAGCATCTAGGGGCTGGAGAGATGGCTCAGTGGTTAAAAGCACTGACTGTTCTTCTGGGGGTCCTGAGTTCAATTCCCAGCAGCCACATGGTGGCTCACAACCATCTGTCATGGGATCTGATGCCCTCTTCTGGAGTGTCTACAGTGTACTCACATATATAAAGTAAATAAATAATTCTTTTAAAAAGATCAGGCATCTAGTCCAAGGTCACAGCTGGTGGAGCTGCAGCAGGCACAGGTCTCACATACTCCTGCTCTTTGTTCTGACTCTGCCTGAGGCAATACCATGGGAATGGGCACTTTGGTGCAGGAAGGTCCTAGAGGAGCTTAGCTCTCAGGATGTTGCCAGTGGGGCCACCACGGGGCATCAAGAAAACTGTTCCTTATACCCAAACTGCTGATGCGGACACATGACTCAGGCACAGTGAGGGCTCATAGGAAGTCACTAAAGCCAAGCAACCACCACTTCAGTTGGTCAAATAGCGGGACAGATCAAGTTCTGTTACCAAAGGCTACATTTTCACTTTGGCCATGAGCCCAGAATAAAAGCACTGTCTTTCTTTTCTCTTTCTTCTCTCTTCCCCCCCCCTCTCTCTCTCCCTCCCTCCCCCTCCGTCCTCCCTCCCTCCCTCTCTTCCTTCCTTCCTTCCTTCCTTCCTTCCTTCCTTTCTTTCTTTCTTTCTTTCTCTTTTTGTGGATAATTTAGAATTATGGTCTAAGTGGCAATGTCAGTTATACTTTTAAAAGATATTGTATCTCTTAATATAATTTCTGGATCCATTGAAGTATTGTTAAATCAGGAACCCATAATGAGGAATGTGCTCTGTGCCGCCGGGTTATCTCCACTAGCCCATGGCATCAGAATTCCATCAAGAAGAGAGTTGTAAAATGGGAGGGGTAGGCCTTTCCCACCCCCTCAACAAAGCAGGAGAGGGTACAATGTGGGGCATCATCAAAAGCCAATATTTGTAGACGAAAAGACAAGATTATCTTACCTGGAAGGTCCCACAGAGACAGAACCCAAACCAGTACAAAATAGGCTTTACAGCAGGCCGACCAGCTAACCCTACTACCTCCTGGCTTAGTACCCAGACATCATGGCTCCTCAAAGTATGTCAAAGGACTCGGCCAAGGTGTGCCAAAGAGTCCTAAGCAAGTAGCCACTCAGAAGCTCAGTTCCCTTTGCCTAAATTAGGTACTCATGTGACATATTACAAGCTGAGCCAGGCCACATATCCTGAAACTCACACAGTAGTTTTCCATTGTTTCTTGGACATACTCAGGTTAATAAGTCATGACAATAATAGTCACACAAAAAAAAAAAAAAACTACCATGTACTCAAGGCCAGCTGTGTGCAGAACTGTTTAGTGCAGAACTGAGCATTTAGCTGTCTCTAGGAAGGGGTGTATAATTATCACACTCCACCTTATATATAATATCAAAGCAGAACGGTTAAGGTGCTGACCCAATATGGGTGAGTTCTTGGTGAGTAAGCTCTCTCTTTCTTTGATTAAAATCCTGTGCCTTTTGACACTTCTTGACAAGGTTCCGCATCATAGCTTACAACCCAGGCTACACACTCACTCTGCGTGTGTGTGTGCGTGTGCGTGTGTGTGTGTGTGCGTGCGTGCCTGCGTGTGTGTGTGTGCGTGTGTGTGTGTGTGTGTGTAGAATATCGAGCTGAGAGCTGTTTTCGTTTATCCTCATGTATATAAACACGGGTATGATACTCTAGCCCCTGCTGGGCAACCCTGGGAGGTTTTCTCTGTGTCTCTCAAGGCTGCAGGTAGGGCTAATGCAGCTTGCATTAACTTTGCTCCTTTCCTCTGCTTGCTACAAACTCCCCAAGTCAACTATTGCCTCAGAGTCCTTATCTTGGCTTCTGTTGTTGGGGAAGCCTGTGCGTATAGATTTTAGATTGTGGACTTTTAAAAAATTAAACTACATTTATTGAGCACATACTAAGTACTAAGGACCATGCTACAGAGTTTCTGAATTGCTTTTAACAACAACAAAAAAAAGGGGGGAGGGGAAGTGCTTGTAACCTTTTAAAGACAATTAACCAAAGGGGTTGTGTATATCTTATTGATATTCTTTGTATGAGAGCTCAGAAAATTGGTACTGAATTCCTGTCCTCCCAGCAAGCAGGAGAAACAGGTAGATGTACGTGTAAAATTACGGGAATGTGGATTCACAGTGATGATTCTAGGGGATGCAGCTAGGTCTGCAGTTTCTTAACTCAAAGAAGGGGATTGCGTAGTCTTTCATACATAGGAGTGGATGCTAAAATTAGAATGTATGTGTACAACACCCGTATTTCAGCCTTCTCTGCATCAGGTCACACCACAAAGTATTTCTAAAACCAGAGAGTATTGAAGTTGAAAGGAAAACTATATCACCTGCTGTTCTGCCACTCTACTTGGAGTCTCTGACTAATACACAGACTTGGTTAGCCAATGGGAAGAGGATTGTCCAAACATGATGCCTCTCGCAGGGTGAGCCCCATCAGAAACTTCATTGAAAAATAGCAAGGATCTCAGAGCTCACCTCTGCTTTCCCTGACAACAGCCCCTCTCTCCCAAGACTGTTAGCCGAGGCCCTCACACTGGCAGGCACAGATCTGCAGAGTGCTGTAATCATCCAGACTCAAGCAAATGGCCAAGCTGTTCAGAAAACTTACATGGTATTGATTTTTGAGAGACTTGGTACAAATTTCACCGAGAGATGATAGTTAGGAGTGAACACGTGCGAGCGCGAGGGAGGAGAAGCCAATCACCAGGCTTTTGGATTGAGCATGATTTAAGTCCCTCTCAACAGACAATTTAAAAATAATCACAAGCTATGAACATAACTGTGTCTGGAAGTGACATTCAGTGCACCTTTTCCAAAAGACCACTTGGAGAAAAATACTTATTTTCTCAAATACCAGTTAATTGCTAGGTTTGATGGCTCATACCTGTAATCCCAACACTTAGGAAGTCGAGACAGGAGAATTACCATGAGTTTAAGACCAAAGTGGACTACCCTAGTGGCTTTCAGGCCAGCCTGAGCTACAGAGCAAGATCCTAGCTCAAAAGATAAATATGAATGTGTAAATAAAAATAAAAGAATCAGTGAATTCTCATATGACTTTTTAAATATCTATATCAGAGTCCTAATAAGTTGTAAATTAGCAAAATTGTTCTGCCGAATGATCTGTATTTATATAAACGTTAGCCATCTCAGTTCTTAAATACCACAGCAGCAAGCAAGGTCAAGAGTGTCAATGCAATTACTTTATAATTAGGAGATGGCTCCAGTACCATTTGTGTGGCTGTGATAAAATACTTTGACAAAGAACAACTTAAGCTTGAAAGGGCTTGTTTGGTTTATGATTCCAGGCCCATGGTCCTGCGGAGGTCAAGGCCGGAATTCAGTTGGAGCAGCTCTTCCCCATTCATCCGAGAACAGAGAAGGAACAAATGTAGACAAATGCATTGTTCGCTTGTTCTGAGCTCAGTCTCTCCATTTCTATATCGTTCAAGAACACCCTTTCTAGGGAATGGTCTCGCCCACAACACCAATGAATCAAAGACAACCCCTAGAGATCCGCCAACCACCTGTAGACATTTCTTATTGGGGACTCTCATCTCAGGTCATTCAAAGTTGTGTCAGGTTAACAAGCTAACCATCACAGATAAGATAGAGGCTGGGAGGATCTTTCCTCAGCATAGCTATTCCTCAAAGTGTTCCCTGTTTTCACCCCATCTAAAGTGCATTTTCATTTAGGAATAGAATTGGTTTGAGGCAGGGTCTCTCTCGTTGTTTCTGCTACCTGTGTACTCCAGGCTAACTGACAGGTGAACTTCTGGGTTATTTTCATCTCTATCTCCCATGGGGCCACAGGAGTGCTGGGGTTACAGATGCTCACCACTGCATTTGGCTTTTGAGGGATCTGAGAATTGAATTCAGGTCATCAATCTTGTCTGGGGAAATGCCTTAACCTGATGAACCTGGTGATGGGTCTCACCAGCCCAATGAGCTTAGCAATTTAACCAGAGAATCAGAATATGGAAGGTTAGATAGTCACCTATATAACCAGACTAACATCCACAAGACACAGGTCGATGGTGTGGCTCAAATTCTATTCCTCTCCTAAGATGTTCATGTGAAGGTCCTTCTCTTGCTGATGTCTGCTTTCCAGTGTCAACTTGGGCTAAGTAACCTGTGCACTGATAACTTTACAACTTTTAAACTTTCAAATAAAAAGTTTTATCAGCTAGATGGGTTCCTTTTAGAAAGCTTTTGAGAATATTATTCACATTAGCAAAAGCTTTCTGTTAGAAAAAAGTGAAGGTTATGGCTGGTGGCAGTTCTCTACTGGAACCTCTCACTGGGATGTGTTTTACACACACACACACACACACACACACACACACACACAATCTACATTGTGCCTTCCAGTTAATTATAAACTGGAAATTACACAGGAGCCCTTACTTTTCTGTAGTTACATTGAGGAACGCCCATATAAGAGAGGTCCCTTACACAGAGAAGCAAATACTGTTTATAATGTTAATGTAGAAACAAACACGCATTAATAATCTGATGTATTGTACAATATCACACATCATGCAGCCTCTATAAGATGCCACTTGTAGTTTGAATGAGACTGGCCTCCAGAGGTTCATGTGTTTGAATACTTAGCCCCCAGTTGGAAGAACTGTTTGGAAAGGATTAGGGGGTGTGTCCTCATTGGAGGAGCTATGTTACTAGGAGTAGGCTTTGAGGTAGCAAAAAGCCCAAGTCATCCTCATTTCCAGCATCTCTCTCTTTCCCTGCCTCCTACTTATGAATCAGCATGTAAGCTCTCACATACTGCTCCAGGGCCATGCCTGCCTGCCTGGTGCCATGCTTCCAACCACAATGGTCATGGACTCGCCTGCTGAAACTGTGGGCTCCAAAAAAACTGTTTCTTTTGTAAGTTGCCTACATCATGGTGTCTTAGTATAGAAATAGAAAAGTAACTAAGAAACCATGACACGCGCAGGAATGTTGAAAACGAAGAGTATGACATGTATAATTGTCATGAAAAGTGTTTGGACATTTCAGACTTCCTGAACAGATCCAGGACCCAGACGCAGTGATGTTCCTGATGGTGTACTAGCCTTAGGATAACAGACTGCTGGTTACTGCCTCCTACCAACATTCTGAAGCACTGTATCAAAGGTTGGGGCCACATTTGTACTCCGAGATGAGCTTTAGGGATGTGGTAGAATTTCTGTTCTACATAAAGCCCTGCATTAGCATTTCCCTAAGACAATAAAACCCAAGAATGACAGGAGACAGTGTCCCATAACCTGCCATCCTGGACCATCTCTTCCTTTGGAAGTCTACTTCAAAGATGCCTCCTTCCCTGGCTCCTAGTCTGTCACACAACAGAGGTCTTTGCATGAAACAGGGAGGGAGATAAGAAGTGCCTCTCCGTTTTGCCCGGGAAAACACATAATAGAAAATAAATACTCACTGCTGACAGTGCTTACACAGCAAGGTCTGAGTTGGCTCTAGTGAAACAGAAATAATGACTTTCTCACCAAAACTTCTGAAAAATGGCAAAATCAATGAATTTTACCTTTCAGATGGAAAATAAACTATGGTGATTAGAAATCTGTATCACATAGGCCTACTATAATGTGAGTTTTATTACATAATTATAAGCAATATTTGTTTTCCTGCATATTGCTACAAGGAAACTCTCTTAAAGGGCGTTTCTTAGGCACCTACAGAAAAGCATCCTTAGTGTCCAGTTTATAATTAACTAACTAGAAGACACAATGGAGATTTCATATATATGTATATATATATACATGTATGTAAAACACACATGAACACAAATAAAATAATAATAATAATAATAATAATAATAATAAGTTTAAAATTACTATGCTTCTCAAGGTCAAAAACTTACAATCATTCAGTATACTCTTCATGGTGTTTGTGTACAGAATGTGAAGTTATACATTAATTTTAGTGATTATTTAAGTATTTAATATCTTACTAAATGTTTTGGTACAATCAGTTACAATTGGTTAAAACACTGTGCCTAAGGATGAAATGTCCTTAGATAAATGGGCCTACAGAATATAATTTACATTTGTTATAAAATAGTCTCATGTAGATTTAAAATATCCCAGAATAAAGCCCCAACTCTATGCCTCATCTCTTTGGTGCAGCTTTGATTGCCATGAGAAATCACCTTGACCAAAAGCAACTTTTGGAGATAAATCGTATTTCATTTTACATCTTGTCGCTCATCATTAAGGGAAGTCTGAGCAGTCACTTAAGGCAGGAACCTGGAGGCAGAGCTGATGCAGGGCCATGGATGGGTGCTGCTTACTGGCTTGCTCCCCATGGCTTTCTCAGCCTGCTTTCTTATAGAACCCAAAACCATCTACCCCGGGGTAGCACCACCCACATGGACTACGCCTTCCTACATTAATGAAGAAAATGTCCCACAGCCTGACCCACAGGCCAATTTAGTAGGGGCATTTCCCCAGCTCCTGAGCATACCTGGTGAAGAAAGCCCACCTAGAGTACAAGGGTAAAGCCGAACCAGCTCTCCTCCTTGCTCCCCAGAGGGGTCTGAGCACTCAGCCTTGATCTCTCCATCTGTCAAGTGACAGGGGTGACACTTGTTCTTTGCGTCCCTCCAAGGCAACCTTGCTGTCCTGAGCTGGAGATTTGCTGTTGGGCTTTAGACACTGCCTCTATTTAAAAGAAAATTGAAAGCTAGATGTGGTGGTGCACACCTCCCATCCTGCTTGTGAGACAGAGACACGGAGATCAGAAGAAACTCAGTGACAGTTTTGGCTACATAGTGAGTTAGAAGCCAGCCTGACCTCCGCATGAGAACTAACCTCAAAAACCCCAAAACCAATCAGTTTAAAGTTTGAGGTAATTTGCACCAAATGGTGGAGTGATAGGAGAAATGAGATGAGAATGGATGGAAAGGACAAATAGGCTAATTGTACAACTTAATCCATTTTATTAAAGGTGACAGAGATTTAGTAGGAAAAATCCAAATATATGTTGAAAAGATCAAACACTGTAGATGGGTAGCTTAAATTGTCAACTTGACACAATCTAGAATCACATGGGAAGAGACTCTCAGTGGCAAATTGGTTTGGCCTATGGACCTGATGTGGAGATTGTCTTAATTGTAGTAATTTATGTGGGAAGACCCAGCCCACTATGGGTGGCACCATTCCCTATGCAGGATGTCTTGAACTGTTTAAGAGTAGAGCACAAGCAAGCAAGTATGTATGCATTAATTTCTTTTCTGCTTTTGAGTGTGGATGTGATATGATTAGCTGTTGGGGGGGGTGGTCCTACCTTGAATTCTCCATTGACCTATAAACTGGAATCATAAACTGAAATCTGCCCCTTCTAAGTTGTTTTTTGGTCAGGGTATTTTATCACAGAAACTGAAATAAAACTAGAGCATATACTTTGACTCAAGTGTGACTTCAGGTTTAGTTCTGATGTTCCTAACTATGGCAAGTTACTTACTCACCCCGAGTTTGGTTCCTTCATTTGTAGTGAGACCCAGAATATGAGGGTAACAAGGGCAGATGAGGTGATTATACATCACTGAACCTAGCAAGTACCTACTCAGTACCTGGTACATAGGCATGCTTATGAAAAATTTCTCTTTCACATTCTTCTCCCATGTCAAATAAAGAATTGTCAGGGAAATATCTTCCCTTATTCAATTAGAAGAATTTCTGGGACTGAAAGTTTCAAATTACAGAAGGAAGTAAACCATATCCCTAAGGAAGCTGCAAATTTTCAATGCAGCAATGTCTGTTAAGTTAATCCATCATCCCCAGATGTGTCTGTTAGAGTCTTTGAGTTTTGTTTGATTGTTATATACATATATCAGATATATCAGGCAGCTGAGACTGTCTCGCTACGTAACCCTAGCTGAGCCAGAACTCTCTATGTAGCCCAGACTTGCCTCAAACTTACAGCCATCCTCCTGACTCTGCCTCCCAAGTTCTGGGATTACTGGTGTGTGCCCCCCGTGTCTGGCTTATTTTGTTATCTTGTTGAAGAATTAATAAGATTGGTTTCTTTGTGTATTCCTCTGCACATCTCCCTAAGAACTCCCAGAGTAAAAACTGGAAACTAGGAAGATAATTTCCCTCCATGGAGCTGGGAAAATTTGAGATAGACATTGTTGTAGCAGGCCAATGGATACAAGTCCAGACGGATGTGTCTGACTTCACATTGGACAAACTTCATACTGGACAGCCCAGCAGGCTCTGAAACCTGCTCTTCCCCCTGTCTGGAGCTAGCGCAGGAATCTGCATAGTTACCACTAATCTCACAGAATCAAGATGGCAGATGTGGCACCATACTCTCTTAGGTCTGAGGACTGTGTCCATATGAACAGAATGTGGTGTCTGCAGAGTGGGTACCAGTGAGTATCTCAGAGAACTGGGGACGTCCAATGGTAGAGGACAGAGCCATAGCCAGAGATTAGAACCAACAGTGGACTTTCCAAGATGCAGTCCTGCCTCCTTCAGCGAAGGCTTTCCTGACCATCCCGTCTCAGAGGAGAATCAGGCACTACTTTGTCTTGGGCCCAGGAGAGCTTCAAAGCCCAGTGCTCAGACTTCACTCTGTGCTTTCATTGCTGTGGCTGTGTCCTTCTTAGATGATGAATCCCCAGGGCCCATAGCCTGAGCTTGTAGTGTAAACAAAATGACTAGCACAGGGTGGGCTCTTAGCAAATGGAGTAAGTGTTAATAAACAGAAGCTAGTGGCTACAAGAAGAAGGCAAGAGGTGGCAGATATGAGGGACTTGAGATGTGCCTCAGCCAGTAGAATAGTTGCCTGCTATGTGCAAATCCCTGGGTTCAAGTCCCAGCACCACCACCACCAAAAAAAAAAAAAAAAAAAAAGAGGTATAGCCTCATGTAGACCTGCAATTCCAGTATGTTGAGTATGTTGGAGGTGAAGACAGGAGAATCACAAAGTCAAGGTCATCCTCAGATGACCCATCCTATCCCTCCCCGCCAATAAAAGAAGGGTAAAAATCACCTGAGCAGGTGAGCTTGTCCCCCGGAGCATACTATGAAGTGAAGTGGTAGTAAGTGGTAGGTTCAAGGCCAGGGGTGGATGAACAGTAAAGCCGCTTCCCACCGCTAATGTCAGCCTTCACTGTTACACAGAGCGGAGAAGCCAGCGACGATGAACTCATGCAAAGTGCCAAGCACAGCAGGTTTGCTTACAAAAGCCTGGAATAATTGCTTCAGCCTCATTGCTGAGAAAATACGCGGTTGAGTCCAGGATAATTCTCGTACGAAATTGGCATTCAGGGATTAATTGTTTAGGTAGTAATGACTGCTGCAACCAAACTAACGAGAACTGAAAGGTTTCCAATTTGAATATCATGACGGAAATGGGCTTTGCCAGGCTGAATGGGACAGAATCAGAGAGTAGTTTTTGTGGGAGTTGGGGGATGGATTTTTTTGGGGGGAGAGGGGAGAGCAGCTTGGGAAGACTAGTGGTGAGCTCATGCAGCGGCCTCAGGAAAACTCTTGATTGATTGTTGCAAGCTTGGCTGAGTTCTTACCAGAGGCCCTGGGCAGCTTTGAGTCAACAGGGCCAAAGTGAGTCATCTGCTTGCTGGGAGAAGAGCCCATTCAGGGCCTGGAGTCAGACCCTCCCTGCTCTACTAAGCCCTGACCTTCACCAGACACCTTCCTGTCTGCAAAATCCAGCTGGATGGCAGCACTCACCTTGCCAACCCCCGTGGTGGATTGTGGGTAGCAAATAAAACTGTCTGGCACATTGCTCAGCACCTCGGGTCACTAGGCAGTGTGGGGAAGGTGATAGAGATTCACACATCACCCATTTCTGGTCCTCTTCTCTGCCCTGCTTTGTTCCAAATGGGACTCTGACCAACCTGCTTGTGTGTCTGTAGCTTCTTCTTGACCTCTGAGCACCGTGAAGAGTAATTGGAGTAGCGAGCAAAGATTCAGAATCAAAGAGACCTGTCCTGGGCTCAGGTGGTGGTTCGGCAGGTAAAGTGCATGCTGGGTTTGCTCGAGGACCTGAGTTCAACCACCAGTACTGTCATACAAGGCCATGCGCAGCAATGTGTACCTGTAATTCCAGCACTGGGAGGCAGGAACTAGAGAATCTCAGAGCAGGGGTTGAGGATGTTAGAGCTTGACGACCTGTTAGCTTAGGAAACTACTGAGCAGTTTCAGCAAAAGACTGTCCCTGAGACAGACAGACAGATGAGAGAGACAGACAAATGAGAGAAACAGACAGATGAAGAAACAGACAAAGATGAACAGACAGGGAGTCAGAGACAGACAGATGAAGAGAGAGAGACAGAAAGAGAGAGATACAGACAGACAGACAGATGAGAGAAACAAACAGACAGATAGATGAAGAGTCAGACAGACATGAACAGAGAGGGAAAGAATCAGAGACAGAGAGATGAAGAGACACGGATGAAGAGAGAGAGACAGAGACAGAGACAGACGTGGGATGGCTTGCTCGGACCAGCTAGATCATTCACTGAGAGCCCCGGAAGGGACTTGGTCTGCTGAAAGGAGTCTGAGAAGACTGAGCTTAGGTTTTGCCTTGCTTCCGGGACCTAAAAGTACTGCAGATCACAGATGGAGGAGAGGTGGGGCACAGACGACGGAGCAGCCTATGTGTTCTAAGTTATTGCCTTGAGTATGTTTTTATTTATTCTGTTATGAGGAATAGAGCTCTAATGGGAGGTTGAAAGAGTCCTTAGAAGATGGTCCCTGTAACAGTCATCTACTGGGGAAGTCCCGAGTTCTTCACCAGCCTTCCAGTTCTATGGCACTTTAGATATGAAATGTTCTTGGAGGATCAATGTTTGAATGCTTGGTCCCCAGGGTAGCAAAGTTCAGATGTGGAGCCATAGAGCAGGCCTCTGGCCTTGTCACTGAATTAATCTCTTGAGAAATGGGGCCTAGCTGAGAAAGTCAGTCACTGGGGGCATGTTCTTGAAGCACCTCTTTTGTCTTTGGTCTATCTCCCTCCATCGTCTCTCCCTTTTTCCTATCCATCATGAGATAAATGGCTCTCTGCACTGTGTGGTCCCCACCAAGACCTTGCCACAGCCTAAGAGTAACAAAGTCATGCAACATGGTCTCATGAGGCTGACCCAGTTTCTTACCCAGTGTCCTCCTGGTTTTGATTCTTTCTATCATTGGTGATAGGAATTCAGAAGGGGTCTCTTGAATTTTCCCACTGACCCAAGGAAACTGAGGGCTCAGTAGAGACTGCATACTTGGGTGATCAGAGGTTCTAAAGGGATGTAGACCTGGCACACTAAAGGTACAGGAGAATGACAAGAGATGCCAAGAACCCAGAGAACTTGGAACCATGATGCATTGTTGGAAGGAACGATAATGACCCAGATGCTATAAAAAGTCATGTGGAGTTTCCTCTCCAAAAAATTAACACAGAATTACCATATGACCTAGAATTTAGCTTCCAGCTCTATACCTCCAAGAATTAAAAACAGAAACCGAAATAGACACGTATGCATGAATATTAATCACAACATTACCCACAATGGCTAAACAACCTATATTCCCTTCAATAGATCAACCAACCAGTAAAACATAGTAATATATATAGTAGAATAGTATTTAGCCATAAAAATGGAATTCTGATGTACCCTATATCTGAAAGATTTAAACCTTATGCTTTATGAAATATGCTAGAAACAAAGAAACAAACAATATCCATTTCCATTTGTATGATTTATATAAAATAAGCAAATCTATAGAGACATTGGGTAGGTAATGAGGGCAAGGGGAGAAAGAAGTGGGTGTTACTGCTGGTGGCCACAGCTCCTGTCTACAGTAACAAGCCCCCTTTGGGGACAGTAATGATGGCTGCGTAGTGTGAACTCAATGCCACTGAAATACACACTCCCAAGCAGTTATGATGCTAAGTGTCATGCCAGATACATTCACCAAAATAAAAACGTGCTCTCTATTTAAGAGACAACAACAGCGGCCAGAGAGATGACTCGGTGATTAACTTACTTGCCATGCAAGTGTGAGGATAAGAGTTCAGACTCCCACAGCCCAGATGGGCATAGTGGCAGGGGATCTCCAGATCAAGCTTGCCTTGCTAGCCATATTGGTAAGCTCTAGGTTTATGTGACCCTTCCTCAACTAATTAGGCAATGAGTGATTGAGGATGGTTTCTGCCATTAACCTCTGGCTTCCCCCATGCACTTACACACAAGTACACAGACACCCACACGCACGTGTGTCCACATGCATGGCACATCACAAGTGCAGGGGCTTGGGGGGAGCATGGGGAATGAGTGGCAGAACAACAGAAACATGGTCCCTGAGTCCACCCTGCCTGCTGGGTGACTTCAGGCAATAGCTCACTGCCTGTCACCCTCCAGTCACTTAGTACAGTTAATTCTCCTTGACACCTCCTGCCATGGGCCTAGGAATTTTCTTTAACCCCCACCCTCACCCTCAAAGCAACCTTTGCAGATACCAGTCTATGTTAAGCTCCTTGGTCGTACTCTGTCAAACACCTCCCTTTTCAGAATGCACCCTAGTGGTGGGTGAGACACATACATGATTCCCACTATATCCCATGATGGGGATATAGTCTGAGACGAGCAGGAATTGGCAGTCCTGTAATCATGTGATTATCGTAAGAATATTTGACAAACTGGTATAGGGCAGTCTAAGTTTACATACTTGGTACAGCTTGTTGCTCTTAGGGTACAAGTCTATACAGCATGCTGCAGTACGGAATGATGCAGGCTTATACCACACCGCTATTTGCATGTTTAGACCACATCTATACCCAGAAAATGTACAGTAAGGATACTAACCCGTGAATATCATTCAGCTCCATTATAGTCTAATAGAACCAGTGCCTTGAACACCTACCATTGACTATGTATTCCAGTGTGGTGCGTGACTTTTAAGCAGTGTCTGAGTCTGCCATGAGGCATGAATGCCAAAAAGCAGGACTAACGTTGTATCATCTCTCCGTGCTAGGAACACTTTCCTAGGCTGGTCCTCGGTAAACACATGCCGGCGGCAGAAACGCACAAACTAATGAGCTTCTCTGTCATCTTTGATCCTGTCTCCTCTGTCCACTCTCTTCTACCAGCCATCATCCACCATACTTATGTCTGTCATCTTTAGTTTGTGTTATTTATGCCTATGATGTTCCTGCCTTCTCATTAGAATGGAAACCCAGTGAGAGCAGGGACCGTCTCTGCCCTTCCCACAGCAGTATCTCTAAATAGATCAGTGCCTGGCATATCCCAAGGGCTCCATGCATATTGATTTAATCAGTTAACAATCAGGCTTTTGTTAATCCTTACACACCACACACACACACACACACACACACACACACACACCACGGCGGGGGCTGGCCTTGAACTCCTTATCCTCATTTCAATGTCCATCCCATCACTGGGTTTACAGGGTACACTACCATGTCTAGCATTTCCACAATTATCTTTCTCTCAGATCTTGCTGTATTGGTTTCAACACCATATATCTACAAATGTCATTTCCTGCCTGTCCTGTGCTGCCAGAACCCACCCCACCCCCGTCTCTCTAAAAGGGAGACAAGTGCCTGGCCCAGGCTAGCCTCTTGTGTTCCCTATCTCACAGACCACCCACCCCATCCCCAATGATACAGACTTTACTAGGTACAGCCTTCTATTCTCCCCACAAAATACCCTTCCCTGCTTCCTCGGTGAATTCTAGCCCCCAGGACCACGAGTGTGTCATCTCAGGCCAGAATCTCTCCCTAAGTATCTTGTCTGTATGTCTGTCATGGTACAGGACTGCTAAGCTTCTGCTCTCTCCTCCCACCAAAGTGGAGGCTCTGAGAATCTGCTACTAATGAGTCCATCTCCACGCAGGGCCCATTGTCTGGTGGACGCATGGCCAGCTCTCAGTGAAGCTAATTGTTGTGGTTGTTCTTATGAAGAGAATCCCCTCCTGACTGAGATGGATGGCCTCATGCCTGTAGATCCACTCTTGTATGAGGTGCCTGAGATGATTCTCTGAACCTCACGCTCTATAGGGCTTTGCTGCACTTTGGGGACGAGGAAGGCTCTCTTGTACCCCAACCCCTTCTTCTGGGTCCCTAGAACTCATCATCCATACAATCCCCTGCTCCAAACACGAACTATGGCAGCAGCAAGCATGGCCCTCTGCCTGATGGCAAGACTTGCGTTCATAGAGACTGGACAGACCTCAGAGGACAGGCTTGAGGTGGCATGCACATCCCAGGTGGAAAAAAGCCAGGACTTGGGACAGTCGTCGGTGTTGCACTATCTCTCCCTTGCCACATGCTAGAACATTATGCATGGAATCCTCACAGTCTCAACCCAAACTTGGTCCTCTAAGATGCCCTTCTCACAAAGCACGAGGGGAAAAAATGCTTATTTATTTATTAGTTTAATTTAACAGTCCGCTGGCCTAGTTTATTAACACCAAAACATTTAGATAAGTGCTGTATGGGTCTTGTAGATGTTAGAGGTAGACAAAGGGGTAGAGGCACAGCACACGTTAGCTACTGGGCATAGCTCTCCTGTCCTCGTTTGTATCTGAGAGGATTAGCCAGCTTCAGAGGCAGCTGCCTATTGGTCTTCTGTGAGGGACAAACAGTGCAGACAAAGAAGGAAGCCAAATTTACCTAACAGTCATTGCTGAGGATAGATGTCAGTGTGTGTGTGTGTGTGTGTGTGTGTGTGTGTGTGTGTGTGTGGGTGTGTGTGTGTGTCTGTGTGTCCGTGTGTGGGGTGGGGGCTGCTGCTGTTTTAAGATGCAGCATGGCAGACCCTTCTAGCCAGTAGCCAGTGTTCAACCTCAGGGCCTGAGTAACAATTTCTGGAGCACGTGGACCCTGCGGCTGCCCTTGGGTAAGTGACTGGTCCTTGGAAACCTCCATTGATTTGATTGCAAAGTGGGTTAGACCAGCGCACCGCCCTCATGGCACTGCAGAGATGACAGGAGTCGTTGGTGGCAACTCCATGTTCACTGCCATTGAATTGGCTGTGTAGGTTTCTCTCGTACTGAAACACTTAGAGTGGAAAAAGGCAGGCTGTTGTTTAAGGTACAGTTTTTCTAAATGAAAAAGAAAAAAAAATTTGGCTCAGTTAGAGCTTTCTCCTGTCCCAGCCCGGAAAAAGGAAAGAAAAAAAAAAAAAGAAAAAAAAAAAATGTAGTTTTTTGTCCCCAGAGTCCCCTGTTCTGTCTGCCACTATTTTCTCTATGACCAATTCAGTTTAAGCCACTAGGTCTAGATGCTGACTTCTTCCCTGGACACTATCAGCTTCTCGGCATGGCTTCAGTAGCCTGAGGAAGCCCCAGTAGCTACAAAGCTGCAAACACCTGAGTTCTGAGGAGAGAGCTCTGCGGAGAGCTCTGGGGTTCAGCAAGGCTAAGACATGGCCATAGTTAGTCTCCAAGTGGAAGCTGGGCTGGCCATGTCATTGATGGGATGCAGTGCAGCGGAAAAGCAGGGGCTTTTTGGTGACAATGAGGACTCTCACAGCAAGTCAAGGGAGGACAGTTGTAGACCCAGGCCTAGGAAGTGCCAGTTGGATGTCCACAGAGTCTGCCCAGTGTGCAGGACCAGCCAGTGCCGGTCAAGAACACTAGTAAAGCAAAAGGCTTTATTGATGGGAAGCAGCAGTGAATCAGAGGAGGCTCCAAGTCTGACAAATGCTCTTTTTACTGAATGAATCAGAGCACATGTAGGCAGGAGCTTCAAGGTCTCCGAAAGCCTGTGAGGCCCAGGAGTCTACCCTGCAGCAAGCCACCTGCGCTGAGGGTGACTATCAATCCCTGTTATCTAGAAGTCTCCAAATCCCTCAAAGGACTGTGAACTGCTGGACCATCTCTAGGTCTTGACTGGAAATGACATTGTAGATCTATATCACTTAATTATAAGATCAATCATAAACAACAGGACAAGCAACGACATCTTAACCAAATGAAATTTATTTTCTTGCAAAACTGAATCTAGGGGGTGGGGCTGAGCAGATGGCTTAGAGGGTGAGAGCGCTTGCTCTGGGAGCACGAGTTTGAATCCCCAGCAGTGAAACCCACTGGTCTATATATCTATCCATCCTGTTATTCTTCTACTTACTTGTCCGTTCATTCCCCACTCATCCATCTACCTACCCCTCTCTCCATACATTCACTCACCAAGTCACCCATCCAAAGAATAACTTCTTAACACCCACTGTGGGCCCAGCTTTAGGAGTACGGTAGTGTGTGAGATAAACTCCCACAGAGTTTACAGTCCAAAATCAGAAAGGAAACTTTAAAACATAATAGACAAATGTATTGGGTAAATGTATTACGAAGTATGAAAACAAACCTTTATGGGCCGGATCATCCAGGCAAAGGCGTCTCTAGAAAGGAAATGAGAGTGGCTGAATCACAAATCCGGGGTTTGACTGAGGAGTCCTGCCTCAAAGAAAAAATGGTGGGAGAGCCACCAAGGAAGGATGGGTCTCCCTTGTGAGGAACACACACACACACACACACACACACACACACACACACACACACACACACACACACACACGCACATGTTTGAAAGAAAAGGAAGATAAGAAAAGACACAAAAGCAAACGTGATGTGAGCTCACATCTCATGCTGGGGACCAGAGAAGGAAGAAGAGAGTTTTCCAGTGTCGTAGGGCCTGTGTTTGAAGAAAAGCAGGATAGTCCAGCAGGCCAGGGAGCAGCAGAGAGAGCCATCCAAGCCTACCCCTTGGGAACTCCATGAGAGAGTACTGTGTTAGCAGCGAGGAGGGCCTGGAGGTGAGGTAGCTGTAGACTGCCACAATATCCAGAGGGATGGCAAGGACCTGCATCCTAAAACGGGTGGCAAGCACTGTGAGTGCAGTAGCTAAGTAGGAGGTAGGAATTCGGCAAGCCATCTTTGAAGGCTGTCCTCCGGGAACCTCACCTATTACAAATGTATCCAGAGGCTGCTGAATGAATGCATGGGTGAGGAACCCACTCGAGCTGAGGGGGCAGCAAGAGGAGAAAGAACTGCAGAATAGAACATGCGATCTCCTCTGTCGCTCACAAAGATGCTGTGTAAAGGCACCGATGTTCTGTTTCTTTAACAGAGAGGGAGTTGGGAGAGGGCTGTTTCCAGAGGATGAGCGTCTGGAGTTTTAAGAGGATCAGCCCAATGTGGTAACCTGCACTGTTACACTGAGCTTGGGCAGGAGCCATGCCCGTGGTGTCATGGGGTCAGTCAATTCCTCTGTGCTTCCTGTGAGGACTGTAGGGTAAGGCACTGGCGTCAGGGCCACACATCCATCCCTGCCTCCACCATTCACATCCCCTTTTATTAGCATCGTGCTCCCAGAGTTGAGATAATGATTTAAAAGCTCTAATTGTGTTACATTCCAAAGCCTGGCTGCCATCAAGGCTGATTGTAATGAGATTTGGGAAGGAGCCTGGCTCTTAGCCGGGGCCAATTCATCTCGGGGAGAAAGTGCTACCATCACGACACCCAGGAATTATTAGCACTTAGAGGAAAGCTGAAGAGACCTATTAATGTGAGGTGCCTAGGGAGGCCTGAGGTGTGACGCACAATTATATTTCTTATTTATTTCCTCTGGTCTCATATTTAAGGGTGAGGAAAAGATGGGTAGGTAAGACCTCGTGAGGATCAATAAATATGTATTAAGCCCTATAATGCTGTCATGCTGCCTTCCCAGGCATGGTGTCAGCATCCTCTAGTGCGAGCACATTAGCATACCACCTTGCTCTCTCGGTTCTCAGCGCCGCCCTGAGGAGTACGGACTGGTTGTTATTTATTTTATTTTATTTTTCATAAACAGGGAATCTAAGGCTCAAAGAGAATAGGTCCCTCTCCCTACTAAATGTAGACTCAAATTTTAGCCTAGATTTTCCAATTCTGGCATACAGTTTTCTAAGTAGACTCCCGGGGCTTCATGTGCCAGGTGGTGTGTGTCTGGGGACTTCAAAGACATTTAGCACATGGTCTCCTCTCCAGCAGTGGTTTTTCAATCTGCCAGAACGTTATTACCCTCATGGAGGAAGCTGCACACAGAAGCAAAATACTAAAACCGGGGCCCCGTCTCATAGGCACTCTGCTTTCATCAGCTGAGTCTGGCTCCAGAGCTGTCAAGTGTCTAGAGAAAAGGAGAGCAAGGGGAGACTGGTGACCAACGAGGAGAGCGTGTCCCATGCCACTTCGGCCACCCTCTGTCCTCCCTTTTATTAGTAGCAACACTGTATTGCCAGGAATAACAAGCAGCTGAGTGCCCCGCCCCAACACACACTATCCTTCCGTCCACTCTTAGACACGGGGAACACGACCAGTGCCTTTCAAGACCCGGACATGGCACAGTAGGCAAGCAAAAGGCTTCTAGAAATAAAGGAAATGGAGGAACTGACTTCAAAAGCAAGCTGGGTCCATTTCTACTCTGCGAGTTTGCAGCTCACACTGATGGTCGCAGAAAGCTCTCTGAGTCAGACTTGCATAGTGTGTATAATGCAGTGTAAAAGCTGGCCCTAAGGTACAGTCTTGTGGACACGAAACGGAGGCAGGTGTGGATTTGGGCTTTGTAGGGACCACTATGGAGACCATTAAAGATACATTCTCAGTGCTCCTGAAGAAGCAAGAGCTAGGCCTTCAGCCCTGGTTTCATCAACATCAAACCCCACACCACAGAGTCTTCTAAAGAACCAGAAAATCGTTTTCCCAATCCCTGCCCAACCCTGACTGCATGAAAAAGAGGATAAGGTATTACCAGTACCAGAGAAGCAAGAAGGCTCTTCTGGTGTCTTTGTAAAAGGAGAACGCTGAGACCAAAATGTTCCAAACGCTCGTGGAATGAGAGTACATCGGGCTCTCAGGAGCTAAGAGTTTCTATTCGGAGTTTTAAGGCTGAAGGGTCTATCAACTGTAGGTTTCATGAGAGAAAAGGAAAATTGGAGAAACTCCAGAGGCAGAATGAGGTTTAAGGTTTTAAAGTAGCTGCTATAAAAAGACCTGCCTAGGGAAGTAGGGCAGACCTGTACTGAGTCTAAGGATTAGCTGAGACAGTGGACAGGACAGCTCTCTGCACTGGCTGCATTCTGAAATTGCTGACACAGGAGACCCAGCACAGACTAATTGAGTCAGCATGGTAACACGGGCAAGGGCTTTGGTATACGCTCCTGGACCTTTGTACAGCTGGAGTTGAGACTCCATCACTCTCAAGCATCCTGCAAATATGAATTGTACTAATTTGGCTTGAGCAAGCCCAGGCTGCCTTAGTATAGGATACTACCTTCTACTGAGGCTCACACGATACCTTACAGCAATCTCTCGTGCAGGCCTGGGCTTAACTGAAGGAGGAGATTCATGTTGAAGTGAGGTTAGGAGCTCTCTAAGTGTTTGACTCTCTCTAGGGCATTGGTTCTCAACCTGTGGGTTGCAACCCCCAAAGGGTTGCTTAATAGATATTCTGCATATCAGATATTTACATTATGATTCATAAAAGTAGCAAAATTACAGTTATGAGGCAGCAAGGAAATAATTTAATGACTGGGAGACACCACAACAGGAGGAACTGTGTTAAAGGGTCGCAGCATTAGGAAGGTTGAGAGCCACCATACTTGTTCCTTAATAAAGGAAGTCAAGAGACCCTCACAAAGTGACTTAAAGCTGGGGATGTAGCTCATGGGAATAGAGGTAGGTACAAGAAGATAGCAGCTTCAAATACCTGCCATCCATGTATAGGAACATATTCTTGAAGGAATGACTTTTTTCATATATATATATATATATATATATATATATGTGTGTGTGTGTGTGTGTGTGTGTGTGTGTGTGTGTGTGTGTTCATTTTAAAATAGGAAATTAAAACTGTAAGAAATTAAAATGACCCACAATCCTATTTCCCATAGGCAATCATTATTAATACTATTTTTTGGGTTTTTTCCCTAATCTTTCCTAATCGTATTTGTTAAACTTTAGCTCATTTTTTCATGTATTTGATTGCTTTTGAGTGATAATTCAGAACTTACCTTCAGTCAGAAATTCCAAATTCAAATGCAGCTTGTTTACCTACGGATCAGGTCCTCTCGTTCTAGTCTCTTCCCAAATGGGAAGATGCTACCTGCACTCTGGGCTGAAACTGCTCGCCTTTAGGAAGACTGTGTCAGAACAGAGGAACACAACCCCAGACCACCCTCAGAAAGCCTGCCTGTTCTGAGTTAGGGCAGTGGAATACTGCACAGGTCAGAGTCATGACCCCTGTGTCTCAAGAAAACATCCTTTTTGAGCAGGTCCTGGAGAGCATGGGCCACGTTCTTCTGAGACACCAGAAATCCATTTGTCACTTACAGTGGGAACACATGGTATGAGAGCATAGGCAGGTAGTGCGGGCTGCAGACACACGGGTGTGAACATCCTGACAAGTCACTCCT
This sequence comes from Rattus rattus, assembly GCF_011064425.1. Lineage (NCBI taxonomy): Eukaryota > Metazoa > Chordata > Mammalia > Rodentia > Muridae > Rattus > Rattus rattus. The sequence continues at coordinate 48,912,400 of NC_046165.1, read as the reverse complement.
GGCTGGCAGCCAGGCCCTCATCCCTGGACTATGGGGGGTGGGGTGGTACTGAGATCTCCAGACATCAGTTTAGCCTGTGGAAGAGACTCTCCAATGATCCTAATTCTTTCCCTTCTCTACTGAGGCCATGGAAGCTCAGGAGGCTGTTCTGACCCAGCCTCATTGATTAGCAACCCAATGATTGAGAACAGCTATTTCCTGGGGGTAGGGCACATCTCCATGATGTTATAATTAAGAGGGTCACAGGGTTATTTGAATAGCACTCTCTCATAATTAGAATCTTTGTTGAAGTTAATTAGGACAATGGTTATGATTCTCTATGGTAGGGGTGTGTGTGTGTGTGTGTGTGTGTGTGTGTGTGTGTGTGTGTGTGTGTGTGTGTACGTATGCACAGAAAGGCCTGGTGTTTTTCCTTAATCACACTCCACACTTTTTGTCTGTTTGTTTGAAAAGGGTTTCTCAGTAGCCCAAAACTAGGCAAGTTTGCTAGATTTGCTGTCCAGTGAGACCCAGAGATGTGCTTGTCTCTGCCTCCCCAGTTCCGGGATTGTAAGCATGTAGCACCACACTAGTCAGGTTTCTACACAGATTCTATGAATCTAACTCAGTTCCCTGTATTTGCAAGACAAGCACGTTACTGGCTGAGGATCTCCCTAGCCCAGGTTGTTCACTGTGAAGACGGCTATTCCCACAGCACCAACACTTATTGACTGCCTACTGTGTGTCAGGCACTGCACTGGGTATGAAGGCAATATGTCCCAAACCCTTCAGAGGTCGATGGTGTAGTCATGGAAACAAGGTGTCTCAATTATTGTTCTATTGCTATGAAGAGAGACTGTGATCAAGGCAACTTATAGAAGAAAGCATTTAATTGGAGGCTTGTTTATGTTTCAGAGAGTTAGTCCGTGATCATCAGGCAGGCAGTGTGGCAGTAAACAGAAAGTACAGTGCTGGAGCAGTGAGGGAGAGCTCACACCTGATCCGCAAGTTGCAAGCAGAGACACTGGGCCTGGTACTGGCATGGGCTTTTGAAACCTCAAAGCCCACCCTTTCGGGGACACGCCCCTTCCCAAAAGACCACATCTCCTAATCCTTCCCAAACAGTTCCACTAACTGGGGACCAGACATTCAGATATATGAACCTTCAGGAGTTAATCTCATTCAAACTACCATACAAGGTGTCAGTCACATGCTGTGATTACACTGTCAGGACAGGTAAGCATGCTTAGCAGCAGAGATGTGCTCCATCCCAGCACGTCACAGCATGCACTTACTCAGACCTAGGCAAAATAGCACATGCATGCAATGTAGCCTCTTGGTGCGTGCAGGAGACCCTGCAAGTGATGTATGTAAGGCTGCTGTCAACAGAACATAGCACTATCTACAGTAAATGGTTTCTACATGGAAAGGGAGCACTCTAGTGATAAAATGTAATAAAGGCATAAACAGTTTTATAGTCATTTGTTATTATTGTCAAGAATCACATGCTGCCCACAGTTTTCATGCGCTATATTTTCATAAAACCGATGGCACAGTAGGTGTGTTTACAGCGCGTTGACACTAACATGTAAGTAGTACGTTGCACTATGGTCCTGGCATAGTTACTGCAGGCACTGTATAGGGACTTTTCAGATCTACCTCAGTATTACAAGCCTCTGATGACTGGAGTGTCCTGTTATTCTTCAAGTGACTATAACTTAGTCACTTGGACGGTAAAGCTTTGGTATCTCATGGTCCTGGAAGATAGCATTTAGAAACCAGGTTCTGGCAGGCCTGGCAGCTTACTGCAAGTTCCTATTCACTGTAGAGCTCTGCCTCTTTTCAATGAAATAATTACCTGGATGCTAAGAGGCACTCAGCACATCTCTGTGAGTTGTCATTGTCACCACTAATTGCCGTTACTTGTAAGCAATGTTAGTTACAGCATTCTTCTCCTGGTGGTTGACACCATCTGAGCTGTCATGCTGGCTTGACTGTCCCAGAGTAGCTTAGAAGCAGTTAGGAGCCACACAAGTGTAGGGAGGCCTGAGCAGCCTCGGTGGGGGAAGCAGGTCGAAGTAAGCAGAGCGAGGCAGACGCACTCTACTGGAGGATGTGTAATTACAGAGTCCTGCACAGGCTGTCGCTGTGAGGGTCATGTTGACATTTACATCGCTGTGATTGCCCTTCCTCTGCCTTTTATAACACCGCTGTCCTAATTTATAACAGGACTTTAAAAATAGATGTGCATTATTCTTCAGTGCAGATGTTAGTGGAAATGACTGACTATCACACACGTTCTTCTGGAGCTGAACTATTACCACATTTTACTGGGTAGGTCTCTCAGCAGAGTCTTGACTGTGGTCTAGCCATTGGCCTCTAAGGTGGAAATCCTAGCAAAAACAAGGCCACTGGGTAGGAAATCCCTTGAGGTTGGGTGACATGATGGCACAGAGGAGAAACGTCAGTCAGACAGTAATGTGAGCTCCTCTTGGTGTTCATCAAAGTCCAGCAGATGTGGGAAGCAGAGGGCCCAGCCTGGACCACAGGGTTCCCATCATGCACCCAGTTACCTATGGGAGAAAACCCAGGCCAGGCAGCTGAGATTCTCTGGGCCTCAGTTTCCTTGTTTCTAAAATGGGACTGATAACGACTCCTAACTCTTGCCTCTGTTGTGAGAACAAATGAGAAGATACATGTAATGTGTTTCTTGTGGGGCTTGGCTCCTGGAAAACATGACGCAGGTCTACGTGTTATCATCATACTGTATGAGTCCACCTAGTGCCATGTCATGCTAGCCTTCGTTAACTGGGTCACAAAGAACCCCAGGAAGTTCATCAACTGGTCTAGACTGTAGTTTAGACCAGGGCAAGGATGGGATTCAGGGATGTCCCACCACAAATTCTCAGATCACACTGTGAACTCCTGAAATCTTCAGGAATCTTCAGCCAAGGAGCCTGGATCTTCCCCAGGGTCAAGATGTAAGAATTTCAAATGTTACACAGCCTAAAGTGCTTGGGCTGTTGCAGGGATGGCCAAGGTTCCCCAGGGAACAGATAGTGAGTAGGTACAGACAGACAGACATCCTTCAGTATAGAGCATTGGCTGCAAACCCCGGTATACCCAAATCCACAGGCTCTCGTCTGTCTACAACTATACAACACATATCCTATATACATTCTTCTCAATATTTGTGGACTCTGAATTATTTGTAAAAGATAATATTAGAGACTTTTGAATGGTTGTCACTGTTGTATTGAATAGTGGTAGAAAAATTCACACTCATGTTCATGAAAGACCGTCACAGGCCTCCATATAAGCTCCACCTGTAGGCAGTCAATTTTGAAGATTCAGAAATGCTGTATAGATTTATGGATACATTGGCATTACATGTATGCAGCATGGATATATTGGTCCCCTCCTGATTCATAGATCGAGACCTACTCTACACTATGGTGGTATTATGAAGTGGGTGCCCCAGTGGATAGCTTCACATCCATGCATATATGAGAAGTACTAACTGGATCAAGGGGTTGTTAACCAAAAAAATTAGAACCTGAAATTGAAAAGGATATGGCGGAGCTCTAGGAGGGACAGACTGAGGTGTGACCGATGAATATGGCCAAAATGCATCAAATAAATATATAGAAATTTCAAAGAATGAATAAAACATTAGAGAGTGCTACCTTGCCCTGTACTGCTAAAGACTTGATCTTGAACTCGCAGCCTGCAGAACTGTGAGAGAGAATAACCACTGTTTATATCAATTCCTCTGTTCAAGGTATTTTATTGTAGCAGGTGGAATGGACTGTCACATAGATGACCACGAGCACACACTACAGACACACGCAGTTAGAGAGAGGTTGACCTAAGGCATTAGTTCATGTAGTTGAGAAGTCCGGCAAATATTCAGGGTAGGCAGCTAGAGACGATGTTAGAGTTTGAGTCGAGAGATAAACTGAAGGCAAAATTTCCTCCCCTTTTCAGGATCTCATCAGTCTGTTCTCTTTTGAAGCCCTCAACTGACTGGAGGAGGCCCACCTATGTTGGCTTTATTGTAAGTCCGCTGGCTGAAATATACACCTCAGCTAAACACTACTTTCACAGGACAATTAGACTAATATTGTACCAACTCTCTGCTACTGTGACCTCACCAAGTTGATGCATAAAAATTTCTCATTGCTTCCCCAGACATATACAGCAGCCCTCACCAGCAAGAACAAACCACGCTGTTTGTTTTTTGTTCATGAGGGACTCTGAAGGCAGCAAACCCATGACTTCCCAAGTATTCTAGAAAGATCTGAGCAGTGTAGTGTTATGAGAAAAGAATGAGAACCAGAGACAGTGAGAAGGAGGTGACGAAGGAGGCTACCTCTTCTTGGCATGTGCTGCAGCTGTGTCTGCACGCTGCTTTGTTCACCTTTGCTTCTCTGGCTTTTCCTCACCCGCCCACTTGTCACTTTAATACCCTAGGATAGTGCTGTCTCCTGCCAAGCCTCCCCTACAGGCCCCAGTTCCTATGTCCTGCACTTTTATATAATTACCTGTTTACTGGTCAGTACTCTGAACTGTAATTTTTTTGTGGAGTATGTGCCTAAAATATGCTTCAACAGCTGTAGGGTTGTTATGGACTGAGTAACCACATTCCTTCAAAGTCATTTACTGAAATCCTAGCCCCTGCTGATACGAGACTTTGCAGAAATAATTAGGTTTTGGTAAGGTTATGAATATGGAGCTCTCTTGATCATATTTCCCTGTAAGAAGAGAAAGAGCGCAGAGTGCTTCCTACCTCCTGTATCTCTCTTCTCCCCCCACCCCCACTCTCTCCATTTCTCCTCTGTCTGTGTCCCCATCTCTCTCTTCCTCCTCCTCCCTTCCTCCCTTATGAACCAGGAGAAGAGTGGGGATGTGCTGTCTGTAAACCAGGAAACGGGTTGCCCAGGACACCCATCTGCCTGGGTCTTGATCTTGCACCATAGCCATCAGAACTGGGCAGAATCATTATCTGTTTCTCAGCCACCAAGAGTGTGGCATTCTGTTGGGGCAGCCTGGACTGACTGAGACAGAGGCTAGGTGGGTAGTCTGTGACCACAAGGCGTCCTGGGCAACTGGACCAGGGACAATAACACCCAGGACCCTAGAGACAACGTTCTATAGGTGCCTTTGACACCAAGCCATGGGCTCCTCCTTTCTGAACTACTGAAGCCAGCAGGCTGCCTGCTCGACTTCTTCTTCTCCTTCATCTTCATTTCTGCCCTGTGAGAGCCACTATGAGAGACGTGGGGACAGCTGCTACTGGGACATGGTCCTGAGGGGGCTACACATGATCCCCTAGGCTTGCCTTGGTCTCTTTTCCTGTGTTGATAGTGCAGACAGCTAACAAAGGTAACCCTCACTGCCCTACATCCTAGTAGAAATCTAGAAGGTCTAGTAGGCTTCGATACCCCCGACTCCCTTCCCATTTCTGGGAAGAGTTGTAGCCCCGGTTTGTAGCTCAGGATGTGCTCAGCAGCCACATGTGTTGCCTGCACATGAGCTTGTGGAGACACCCCAAAACCTTCCTTGGATGTGCTACCTCACCATGCCCACTCCTGGGAGAGCCTCTTCAAAGGCTTTCCTGTCGCTGGTGAACCAGAAGAATCTCAGAGAACTCCTGTGCTCGGACCACAGACCGTGTCCTCGTGGTTGTTAAGGATATTTTGAAATAAAGAGTCTATCTCTCTCTCTCTCTCTCTCTCTCTCTCTCTCTCTCTCTCTCTCTCTCTCTCTCTCTCTCTCTCTCTCTCTCTCTCTCTCTCTCTCTCTCTCTCTCTCTCTCTCTCTCTCTCTCTCTCTCTCTCTCTCTCACACACACACACACACACACACACACACTCATGAGTATACATGCACCTACACATATCCCAGGAGAATGTGGCATTAAGAAACTGTATCCCAGACTCAGTGACGGGATGATGAGACCGATCATTCTAATCTTTGTATATTAGTCATATGTTTCACATACATGTGAAGGTTAACAAGACGCCTTCCATGCTGCTGTGGGAATCTTTTGGAGAAAGCTCTTAAGCAAGCATTATTTTTTTTTTTGAGAGAAAGTTTTATTTTCTTTTTTTTTTTATTAACTTGAATATTTCTTATATACATTTCAAGTGTTATTCCCTTTCCGGTTTCCGGGCAAACATCCCCTCCCCCCTCCCTTCCTTGTGGGTGTTCCCTCCCCACCCTCCCCCATTGCCCCTCCCCCAACTGTCTAGTTCACTGGGGTTCAGTGTTAGCAGGACCCAGGGCTTCCCCTTCCACTGGTGCAAGCATTATTTTTAATCTCTTTTGAAAATGTTTTAAAACACAGCAGCTCCCATTTGCCCACTACCTGCCATGTCCTCCTTGGGGTACTTTAAGCCCGTTGTGTCATTTGAAAATTCAGCTCGGGGTCCTGTCTGTCCTCACGACACCTGGGATTTGGGCAAGGATAGAATGAGAAGGTATGAGCGGCTGTCGCACAAACACCACAAAGCCAGGGTTATTACCATGCCTTGTCCTGAATCCTCAAGCCAAGTCTCTCAGTCACACAGCGTGGAGATCGCTGGTCGTTTGTCTTCAGTTATCCCTGTGTCTAATCCACATACCCAGACTAGGGCAAGAACAGCTCTCTGGCTGCCCGAAGACGGGGCTGCCTTGCCTTCAAGAACCCACCTCCAAATGACCTTGGACCCCCACACCAGCAGAAGAGAGTGCTCACAAGGAGAAACAAGAGCCGGGAGCAGTAGATTCTAGCAGACTAGCCGGGACATTCGGGAAAAGAGTGAGAGTGGGTGTCGAGGCAAGTGGCCACACCTTCCCACACTGCCCTCAGAGCCAGCATGAGAAAACAGCTTCGCTGGTAGCAAAGTGTCACCCAAAGAGTTTCATTCAGAGACCAGTGAAGCTGCCGACCAACACATTCCCTACAGCAAAGCCTAATTCTAGAGCTCTTAAGATCTAGTCAAGCTGGAAACACTCATTTCCCTTGAGAAACATTCATTGCTGCCACCGTGGCCAGAGTGCTCTGCGTTTCATCGTCTCACACTTCTGCCTCTCTGAATTCGCAGAGGAACCATGGCAATGGCCAGCACCAGCACTGGCACCGGCTCCAGTGCCAGCGCCACCCCTCACTTACCATGTCCCAGGAAGTATGCTTACTTAAATGGGAATCTTTCAGTTACTGAGATTATCCCATGACAGAAACAGGCAAAAAGTCTGTTTTTTGTTTATCCTTCACAGATAAAACTCAGAGAGGTTAAGTAAGTATTCCTGGACCACACAGCACAGGAACGACTGCACTAGGACTCCAAGCCCATTCTCAAAGCTTCTTCACTGTTTTGCCTCTCTTGGGCACCTTCATCCCCATCCCCTCAGAAGCCAACCATTGGGTAGTGGTAAGCAAGCTTCACATGCTTGCTTTATAGAGTGCCTGTCCGAGGCCCTCGTAGGTAGTGCGTATGCCAATGTTTACTCTAACTAAAAGGTCCATGGTGACAACCAACCAGCGAAGTGTGCCTTTTCAGCCCCAGAGGTGTGTGTAACTAACTAGCAGTGACAATATAGAGCCAACCTTTAGCAGTCAAATGTATTCAAGTTAATCGTTTTTTGACAGTCTCACCCGTACAGCAATATGCTCTGCTTCTGACTAAACCCAGCGTGGAGAAACTGACCAGCCCTACGCAAATGCACTGGCCTAAATTTCTTGTTCTCATTGGCCCCTGTCACAGAATTTCCAGAGGACAATTGGAACTTATTCAGGCCACATCACTAGCCCCTGTCTGAGCCACTGAACACCAGCTGCTGGTGTCAGAGTTTGAAAATCACCTCTCAGGTTTTAAGCATCCAGAATGGACTGCAGGGGCACTGTATCAGTCCACAACACATGTGAGAGCCGAGATATATGTGAGCGCCTGGTGTGGGCAGTTCCTCACTCTGACGCCCGTGCTAAATACTGGTTCATCCATCCCTTCGCCTACCAGCAAGAGTCAGTGAATGTGGGGTGGTGCTGATCGAGCCTCTCTCGCTTCCATTGGCAGCTGGAGGTGGGTTGAGCATCTGAGGATCCTGGCGTCTCTTAAGGGAGGGTACAAGGCTCTAGATGTAAAATGTCAGCAGCAGTGGCTTTATCTGAGCTCCACTACGCTCAGTGGCCTGCACCTTCAGCTTGGTGCTACAGCACAGGATGCAGGGCCATGAGTCAAGACTGAGCAACAGGCTTTACCATCTTTGGGTTGTCGTTCCTTTGTTTCAGGCCTCCTCCCTCAACAACATTGTATTTAAAATAATGCTTATCTTTTTCCAACCATAAAAGTAGTGTGCACATGCTTTGTAAATACATGTGAAAATATTTGAGAACCATACTGCCTGTAATTCCAATCCCATTCCCCGGTGTTGGTGCTTTTAGTCATTTTTAAACATAGTATGTCTATGTTTTTTTTTTTCCAGAGCTGGGGACCGAACCCAGGGCCTTGCGCTTGCTAGGCAAGCGCTCTACCACTGAGCCAAATCCCCAACCCCATGTCTATGTTTTTTAAGAGAGATTACATTACCCATGTATAGTTATGCATTGCTTTGTGTGTGTGAGCGTATGTGTGTGTGCGCATGTGCATGTGTGCATGTGCGTGGGGGAGGTCTATTCAGATGCATGTGTTCAGAGACAGGTAGAGGCCAGAGGTTAACTCCAGGAGTCTTTTCCTCAGACTTTCATCTTATTTTTTGAGACAAGTCTCTCCCTGGCTTGGGGCTTAATAAGCAGGCTAGGCTGGCCGGCCAGGGAGCCCCCAGGATCCACCTGTCTCTGCCTCACTGGACTTACGGTCCTCTCTGCCATGCCTGGCTGCCTCAGATGGAATCTGGAATCTGGGGACTAAACTTACCTGTGTGAGTACACAAGCACCACCTGAGCTAGCTCCCTAGCCTCCCGTCTTGCTTTTTTTAAAGGTGATTTGTTGTGACCAACTTTACGTTATGGAAACAGAGCCTTCTCTGGAGAGTAGCCTGAGGCCTTGTCAGCTCAGAATTCTTTCATTTGAGGCCTAACCAATCTAAAGGTAGATGACCTAAGCCATTGATCCTGTCATGCAAAGTACCAAAGACTCCAGGCGAGAGCAGGGGCCATGCCTGACAGTTCTCCACCAAGTACAGTCCCTAGTGAGCACACATGACTTATCCGGGGCCTCTGTTACAATATCCACAGATTCTGAGTCTGTGGGTCTGTCAACCCAATGAAGCATGCTGCTAATGCTTTCCAACTCACAATCTACAAATTCCCAGTGTAACCTGAAGTACGGAATGATAATTATGAAGCGTATTAAAAGGTCTTGGTTCTATGGAACCCCCAACACCCTCACTTCCCTCCAGCAGCTCAGCCAATGACCTGAAGGCAGCAGCTGCTGAAAGGTCAGAGGTCAGGTGGAGCAGCCTCAGGATTTATATCCACTTCGGGATGCATTGACCCACATCAGCTTCTTTTATGAGTGGAGACCAGGCAGGGATCATCAATATTGTTACAGCAGGACGGTAACAATTCCCTCCCCAAGTGGAGCAGAGCAATGGCGGTGCCTCACAGCCTCTTTGCTCAACTCAGCCTCTGGATGCAAAATGGGAATAAACTGTGAGCACACTCAGAATTGGAGATGTGCAGTAAAGGGAGTGTCGTAGCCAGGGTGTCTATTCCTGAACAAACATCATGACCAAGAAGCAAGTTAGGGAGGAAAGGGTTTATTTAGCTTACACATTCACATTGCTGTTCATCACCAAAGAAAGCCAGGACTGGAACTCAAGCAGGTCAGGACGCAGCTGATGCGGAGGCCATGGAGGGATGTTACTTACTGGCCTTTCTTATAGAACGCAAGACCACCAGTCCAGGAATGGCATCACCCACCATGGGCCCTTCCACTCTTGATCTCTAATTGAGAAAATGCCTTACAGCTGGATCTCATGGAGGCATTTCCCCAAGGGAGGCTCCTTTCTCTGTGACAACTCCAGCTTGTGTCAAGTTGTCACACAAAACCAGCCAGCACAGGTGACATCCTTCCCTTTAGAGCTGAGTTTAGTTTGGAGTAGAAACTTAGTCTAGCCAAGTTGGAGATCCCTAACTTTGCTCAGAATAGGGACTAAGTTTTGGAGACATGTTAAAGGACATTTTGGCAGATGTTTAATAATTGTCTCTTCTGGAGGAAAATGTGTGCATGAGTGTTTGTGTGCGCATGAGCATGCACGAGTGCCTGTATTTACATTAGCATGCAGATCTGTGTGTGTGCAAGTGTATACATGTACCTCTATGTCCATGTACACAATTATTATAAAATTCGAGAACATGATAATTATAACACAATGTACAAGTAATAATGACATGCATGATAATCTTCATTTAACTTTATGTCTGTGTGTGATGTGTGTGTGTGTATGTGTGTGTGTGTTTGTGTGTGTGTGTGTGTGTGTGTGTGTGTGTGTGTGTGCACATGGAAGCTGTAGGTTGCTATTATGTGTCTTAACTGCTCTCCACCTTATTTTTGAGACAGGGCCTCTTCCTGAACCTGGAGCTCACCGGTTTGGCTAAACTGCTATCCAGTGAGCCCCAGGGATTCTCCCGCATCCCCCTCCCCACAGCTGAGATTACAGGCGTTGGCCACTGCACCTGGCTTCCCACATGGGTGCTGGGGATCTGAACTCAGGTCCTCACGCTTGTACAGCAAGCAACTCACTGCCTGAACTGTCCCTCCTGATTCTCTTCATTTTAACTCCTGTAAAACCACACAAGAGCCTTCACTGGTTCCCTTGAATTCTTGTTTTCAGACCCAACCTCCGCTGTGCTGTAACCATTACATAACGATCTCAGACCAATGATTCTCTAGTGTAGGAAGGAAGTCACCGTGTCACGTGTGTAACTTCAATGGGAACGTTAGCTGACATTTTCCTGTATGTTAACAAGATAGAAGTGGAGCAGCAAAAACACACACCAGCCTATCACCCACTCCTGAGTGACAAGACAACTTCTGAGCTAAATCACATGACAGTTTTAGACACAGAAATAACATGTCCTCTGTCATTTGTGCTATTCAACACCACTTCATCTGAACACACGGTGTACTTTTAAGTATTACTACTTTGGCTGATTTCAAATTGCCAATGTCACATTGTGGGACATGAAGTTAGGAAGCAACACTTAACATTATGTAGCTGCAGTGCCATCAGATGTAGATACGACACAGACTTACAAGACAATTAAATAAGTTTAATGTACTTTGTCCCTGTATTTTTAATATAATTTGAGTAATTCTACATTTATGTAATTTCATTTTAACAATGGATATGCACACGGACGGATACATTGCAGACAAATGTGGATGGATTTGGTACACATCCTTTCTTGTTCCTTTCCTTTATCTAAAAGCGAATCATGCCATATGTAGACTTTTGTAACTGAGTTCTTTCCCTATCTTGAGGGGTCCAAAGTTTACACATGTTGTCGCAGATAATAATAATGGTGATAATATTGATATATAAACATTAGCTTACAAAGAATGATGAGATCACATAAAATATAAAGTGCTTCTAATTTTTAAAATATAATATGCAAAAGCATTCTATTTGTCAGCATTCCCAGCACAGTTTACTTCTCAGGAAATCTACTTATCTACTCTTCTTTAATTGGAAATAGATTATTTTCATACAATCTATTCTGATTGTGGCTTCCCCATTCTCAGCTCCTCCCAGAGTCTTCCCATCTTCCCTCCTGTCCAAATCCGTACTCCTTTCTGGAGTTAGAAAACAAATAGGTCTCTAAAGAATAATGGTCAGGTAAAACAAAAACAAAAAGAAACCTGAATAGGACAAAACAAAAAAAGAAAAAGAATGAAGAATACATATAAACACAGATATGTACACAAGCCGATGTACACACAGAGAAATATCATAAAAACACAAACTGAGAAGCCATCACGTATAGGCAAAGGAAATGCAAAGTTAAAAGAAATTATCCTACAAAATATCAGCCAGCGAAGCTCAAAGATGACAACGAGTTTGTTTTGTGTTGGCCCAGCTACTACCGGGCATGGGGCCTGCCGATGAGAGGTCTGAAGCCTCGTCAGAGGGAGCGAGTTTCCATTTGTGAGTGGTTGTCAGTTGGAGAGAGTCTCTGGCTTAGGGACGGGCTTGTGTCCACTTCTCTCAGCACTGGGACCCCCTCAGACACAGACCCATGCAGGCCCTGTGCATGCTGCTAGTCTCCGTGAGCTCTCGTGGGCTTCCTTTGGTCCTACTGTGCTTAGAGGGCCTTGTTTCTTCATGATCTCTGTTCCTTCTGGCCCTTACTGTCCTTCCACCTCCTTCCCATAGAGGTTCCTGAGCCCTAAGGGGAGGGATTTGTAGGTCTCCTACTCCATGCACCTTGTCCAGTTGTGGATCTGGGTTTATTCCTGTCAAACTTCTCTAATGAAAGTCAGCAAGAAACTGGCTGACGAGTACAGCAGAATGAGATAAGAAGTCATGTGACGGCTATGTTCCTTTAGCAGAACTGTAGTACTCGGTCTTCCCCTAGGTCACTGGTCTATGTGGTCTCAGGTTCTCAATGACACCAAGAGTGTCAGGGACGGGTTCCATCTCAATTACTCCAGCAGGCTTTGTGCCACGACTGCAGGAGCACACCTTACAGGCAGATCAGCTCGCTAGATTAAAGGCTTTGCAGCTGAGTTAGTGTCCCCCACAAGCCCCGTGGTAGTGTGCAGAGTACCTTTGCCACAGTCACTAGCCCATAGAGGCGACGGTTTTAAGAAGTCGGCAGCTCAGCTTCTTCATGTTCCGTGAATTGCCTATGTGTTCTCTTCAGCAACAGGGCCTTACCGTCAATTTGTGGAGTGCAACCCATAGCCCTTTTGTCCACAGGTGCTTCAGTATCGACCCATGTTCTACTGCCTTTTGTTTTGATTTGATTTGATTTGGTTTTAGTTTTTGAGGCAGGGTTTCTCTGTGTAGCCCTGGCTGTCTTGGTACTGAATCTGTAGACCAGACTGGCCTTGAACTCACAGAGATCTGCCTGCCTCTGCCGCCTGAGTGCTCAGATTAAAGGCGTGTGCTCCCACTGCCCAGCTCCTGCTTTCTGTCTTGAAGTTCCTACGCATGGTGAGACAGCAGCTCACACAATGCAGATCTGGAGACAACTTGGGGCTCCAGTGAACCACACCAAGGCTTCTGGTCTACAGTTCAGAATTCGGCATAACCAGCTACTTGTCCCAAGGAATGAGCTCTCATGGCTCTTGGTGACAGCCAAGGGAGAGTTCCTGTCCAGAAAAGACTACCTCAGCAAAATTCAACCCCTGCCTCGCTCCATAATAGCTCAGCCTTCGTCATGCAAACTCAATGACTGAGAGAAAAATAATCACCACTTAACTGAATGTTTACGTTGTAATAGTTCTCTTGAGAAACATCGTAGTTTCTAGAAAAGATGTTTTCATCTCCAGCTACCTGTGTCATGGACGGGCGTGAACAGACAGCATCTCCACAAAAGCTTACCTCACCACCCTCTTGTGTCTCCGTCAGCTGGCCTAGACCAATGCCTAGGACACAGAGACTCCCGGTTAGCAGTGGTCATCCCCTGGTCATCCCCTGAGCAACTGTATTGGTAATTTTTCTTGTCCCTGTCACACAACACTTGACAAGAACGACACGAAAGAGCAAGAAAGGGTTTATTTCGGTTCAGTTTGAGAGTTCAGCCAGTCACAGTGAGGAAGTCATGGGAACGAAGCAGCTGCCCTCAGCCCGCTCACATGGCGGCATCAGGAAGAGATGGGTGCTGGACATTCTGCTCGTTTTCTCTTTTTTAATTCAGAGATGCAAGTCCATGGGTGGGGCCACTCACTTTCAGAGTAGGTTTTCCTTCTTTGGTTCAACCGTTTAGACAGACAACCATAGACACATCCACCATGTTTCCATGGTGGTTGTAAAGTCAGTCAAGTTGACCTGAGGAATAACCATCACAGTAACCAATGCCCTTGGTCTTGCCTAAGAGATTATAGGAGACACCGGGTATGAGAACACTTTATATTACTGAAATGGCGTCTCAAAGTAATAGGTCTTTATAGGGATATCAAAAGGATGCATGCAGCTCCATGAAAGGCTATATACATACTCCCATTTTAATTTTAGTCATCAACATTAGAAAGGCACATGTTGGGGCTGGAGAAATGGTTCCATGGCTAAGAGCATTGGCTGTTTCTTTAGAGGACCTGAGTTTAATTCCCAGCACCTACATGGTAGCTCTCAACTGTCTGTAACTCCAGCAGATGCACATATGTAATGTGTGTGCAGATAAAATGTATACATACATGAAATAAAATAAATCTGCTTTTAAAGGACATATGTTCACTCATATATCTAACATATGGACCAACTAAAAGTGTGAAGAAAGCTCTTCCACTCTTTCAATTCTCCTCTGGCTTTTAAAGTGCTCTGTTCAGATGGTCCCAAACTTACGGTCTTTCAACTTCATTAGTGCGTCAGGAGTAATGCACCTTCAGTAGAACTTGTACTCCGAGTTATAACTGTGGTCTTTCGGGGTTGGCTACATGATATAATATTCTTCGAGGGCAGCAACAAACTGTAGCTCTTAGTCAACCCTGATCATAAAGGGAAACAATATTCCACATCAGAAGAAGGCCTCTGACCCTGTAAGCCAGCCCCAATTATTAGGTTAGACATAGCAGGCATACTTCAGACTCAGGAAGCATTTGCCTCATGATGGGACTCTTAGGACATAATGACATGGCAAACTGGGGAACGACCTTAATCTGCCTTGTTTCTCTGTGTTTTGCTGGAATCAGTTTCGGAAAAGACCAAGTTCTCCCTCTCCCCAAGATGTTTCCCATCTGTGCTGGTTCGAATGAAAATGGCTCCCATCAACTCGTGGGGAATGACACTATAGAAAGTACTAGGATATACAACCTTGTTGGAGTAGGTGTGGTCTTGTTGAGGTTTCAAATGTTTAAGCCAGGCTCTCTCTCTCTCTCTCTCTCTCTCTCTCTCTCTCTCTCTCTCTCTCTCTCTCTCTCTCTCCTGCTGCCTGCCCATCCAGATGTAGAACTCTTGGCTACTCTCCAGCACATGACTACATACTGTCATGCTTGTAGCCATGGTGATAATAATAGACTAAACCCCTGAACCTATAAGCCAACCCCAATTAAATGTTTGCCTTTAAAAGCTGCTGTTGTCATGGCGTCTCTTCATAGCAGTGCAAACCCTAAGATACCATCCTTTGACAGTTGCTTCCCATCCACAATTCAGACTAACTTTATCCGAGGCTCATTTTATTGTTACCTCTTACACAAGCCCTCCCTGAACATCTATGACCATATCCCACTCAACACTTCTAGTACATTCTAGGTGTTCCGCAGGCATAGAGAAGTTATGCTTGCCTGTAGGTTCATAGTCATTTCCCCAGGGTCCTGAGGTAACCTAAAGGTCAGAAGTGGACCCTGGCAGTCTGCCCTTCCCATGGGGTGATTGTGGAAGGGAATCTTCACCCCATTGTCTGCTGTGAACACAGCCTCAGGAGAGGTTACCCACAGAGACAAAGATGTCCTGTCTCTACCAAATTCAGTTCCCATGGAAGCCTTTGCCAGAGACCTTAATTTCTTGTGTTAAAACAACAAACGGGGTGACCCCACTACAATCTCTAATAAGTAGCATGGGTCAACAATTACTCATTTGAACTAGAGCTTCCTTCTGCCTGACAGGCTAAGATGAAAATTTGTGTTCTTACCGGCAAGAGCTATAAATTAGTTTTATGCCACTGTTAAACCCAGAGGCAAAACAAGACAGGATTGAAAGTGGGGGAGGGTCAACATGTAAAGCCTGACTGCTTTTAACAACAAAACCAGCCACTTTGGGGACCATGTGGAGAAGACAGAATGGAGCAGGAGAGGTCAATGAGATTGAGACAAATAGAAATTCACACAGGGACTCTGGGAGAGGACCTTGTCCTCTTTGAGGATTTGAACGAAACTCCTATGTTCTGTTTTAATGAATGACCAAATAGATGGTGGGCAACATCAACCAATCCCATATACAAATAAAGCCAATTATATCCCACCCATGTAAATTACCCTTGGGTTCTCCAAGTTCAAGCGAGCCCGTAAAATAGTGCTTTTTATTTACATTTTTGACACATTATTTCATGACCATCAAATTGCAAAAGTAGTGCCCAAGAATATCCATGCAATATCTAGGTATTTGTGTTAAAAGACATCTTTTAACAGCCAGAGGTGTGCCTAGCACAATGTTACTAATACTCCCGTTAGGGTGGTGGCATTGTAAGAGTATGCTACTCTTGTCTTTGTGCGAATGCAGAATTTTCTAAAAATTTTTGTGATGGGAACACATTATCTCCAAATCAGTAAGCAGTGGATTTGAAAACAATTCCCCACCAGCCCACTGTGATCCAGGGTAGATAAAAAGACCTTTGATGTGACCCATCTAGAGGAGGTGGGAATCACTCGGGCTTGGCTTTGGAATGGTACAGACATCCTTTCTCTGCAGAAGATTTATCTTCCTCATTGTGCTTGCTCTTTACTTAACATTAGGATTAGATCCAGGTCCCTGGCTCCGCTGCCAACCGATGAGCTAAGCGGGATAAGAAGGGAAGCCGGCTCGGGATGAAATGAAATATGAGCTGCACAGAATCTACATGGGGATGATTGAGTGTGGCAGCCAGATAAAGAGGGGCAGGGGGTGCCCCCCGTGCGGGCGGATCCCGCCTTCTCCACTTTGTCAGAGTGTCCCGTTTGTCGGCTACTGGTGGAGGCAGCCCCGCCCCCTCCCAGCTGTACCGTGAGAGAGGTAGAGATGTTGGCACGTGACGTGCTTAGGATGTGCCCTTTAGAACAGTCTGTGACTCAGGCACAGCCCTCCGTGGTCTCCGTTCACCTAACACTTCCCTCGCAAGCCAATTTTGTCTCTAAAACATCATTTCTCATACTGCGTGGGAGAGAGGTGAGCATCATTTCCACTTTGAGTCATAGAAACTGAAGTTTAAAGGAGAAAGGGGCTTCCCCTTCACCCTCAAAGTCCAGGAGAAGCTGGGTCCACGCGTGTACTCTCTTCCTCACGGAGTCCCTGTCCCCTGTGTCATCAGTCACCACTGAGTCTGCTTGCCGTGCTTTAGCCCCCTTCTTAGCGCACACAGGGAAGTCTAAGCTTCATTCTGGGAGCTGCCCATAAGGACTTGTGAGGTTTACTCAGGGATTAGTGTGCAGTGAGCGGTGAAGATCAAGTGCCGGGATGAAGAGATCTAGCTACGGTGAGAAACTAAGGAGGCTTGGGTTCTTTCTGGCTGCTTGCCACACAGCTGGCCTCAAAGACCTGTCATTTCTTTGTTTCCTGGGGACAGCTTGGGTGCCGTTATCAGCTTGCCTTTTGTCAGAAATAGTCTCCAGTATTAGCATCATGGGGGAATTTTAGAGGTAGCCATGGAATTGGGGAAGGGATAAGGAGACAAAGTCCCTCCTAACCACCTTCTTTGGGACACAATTTATGCATACATAAACTGTTTTCAGGATGCCCTAAAGAAATCCTACCCCCCTTTCACCCACTGAGCAAGGCTCTGCCTTCTCTCTTTCTCAACTTCCTCTACCACTGGGTTGAGAAAGCGGAAAGGCTGGGACAGTTTGCACTCACGTTAAAACATATTCTTTTGATGCATGGAAGATTTGAAAGGGTTTGTTTGAATAGACAGTAAAACTCTGATCAAAGTGGGTGGAAGTGGCTTCTGGGAAATTGTCCTAGGATGTGGAAGGAAACAAATGAAGGATTCAGTTGGTTGGAGTGTCATCCTAAGAGTTCAGGGTATGTAATCAACGTCCGGTTGACTGCCTAAGATTGGCTGGGCTTCTTTTATCTGGCTAGTACAGGAGTCCAGTGTGTTAGAACCACGTTGATTAAGAGCCCTTTGGATTACTCAGTGTTCTCTAGAACAGAATTGATAGAATAAATATATATATATTGAGAATTTATTAATTCAACATATGCTGAAACAGCAGCAACAGCTTTCTAGTACCTGAGAGGCTGTGAACCCAGCATGTGCTGTCCTTGAGGCTGGCGCCTCAGCAGAGTGAGTAGTCTGACAACAGCTGTCTCACACCGGAGACGCCAACAGCCTGTAGTTGCTCAGAGCACAACGCTGGGCCCACCTCAGCAGTCCCAATCTTGTGCCGAGACCCTAGGTCTTGAGAGAGCTGCCGGTCTCAGTCAACGGTGTAAGCCTGAAAACTCTGGCTCTAACTTCAGTGAAGAAAGCAACAGCAATGAGCTACATCAACTCAACGGCTCAACAGTGAGAGGGAGCCCAAGCTAGCAGAGACAATCTTCCTTCAGCCAGGCCCTTTCAT
Source organism: Rattus rattus (assembly GCF_011064425.1). Lineage (NCBI taxonomy): Eukaryota > Metazoa > Chordata > Mammalia > Rodentia > Muridae > Rattus > Rattus rattus. Next base: position 48,894,020 of record NC_046165.1, on the reverse strand, counting down.
TTTTGGGCTGCTAGCAGGTGATACCCTTATTTGGGGTACGTCTTTTCCACATTAATTAACACAGGCAGAACAAGTTCTCAGCTGAGGGTCCCTACTCAGGTCATCTAATTTGTGGCAAATTGACCTTAAAAACCAATCATCACGTCTGTGGTGATTTGAATGAAAATTCCCCACAAAGACTCATAGGGACTGGCACTATTAGAAGGTGTGGCCTTGTTGGAGTAGGCGTGGCTTTGTAGGAGAAAGTCACTGGGGGTGGGCTTTGAGGAGGGTTCAAGCCAGGCCCAGTCTCTCTGTGTCTGTCTGTCTGTCTGTCTATCTATCTATCTATCTATCTATCTATCTATCTATCTATCTATCTATCTATCTTTCTGCTGACTGCTGATCCGGAGTTAGACTCTCAGCCATCTCTCCAGCACTATGCCTGCCTGTATGTTGCCATGCTTCCTGCCATGATAATAATAGACTAAACCTGAACAGCCCCAATCAAATATTTTTCTTTATAGCAGTTGGTGTGTTTGTGGTGTCTCTTCAAGGCAATACAAACTCTAACTAAGACAACATCCTTCTACTAAATTATTCGAGCAACCTCTGCCAGAACCTGACCAAGATAGCCTCTGACCTTTCTCTTTCAAGTGGCAATATTTTCCTTCCCTTTGAGAAAAGTAACCTCTTAGAGAAGAGGGAATGTACACACTTGGTTTGTTCACTGTCTTATCCCCAGTACTTCAAACCTCAACATAAAATGCACAGGGATGGATGGATGGATGGATGGATGGATGGATGGATGGATGGGTGGATGGATGGATGGATGGGTGGATGGATGGATGGGTGGAGAGATGGATGGTAGAGGGAGGGAGGGAGAGAGGGAAGGATAGATAGATGGGTTTATTATATAGAGGGGTATGAAAATCAGTAGACTCTGAAGAAAAACACATTTATTTGTGTCTTATTACTTAAGAGAGAGAGAGAGAGAGAGAGAGAGAGAGAGAGAGAGAGAGAGAGAGAGAGGTGAAAGAAGCTGCTTTGGAACTCCACACATGAAAACCCCATTAAGCTAAATAGTAGAAAATTATGAGCAGCTATAAAAATGGATAATTTATTAATTAAAGCCAGCTCTTTACTAACATAGGAATTTAAATACTGTGGGAAGAAAGACGGTTAAGGAACTTCCCGTTCTGTGGATAAGAATCTCTCAAGGCTCTGCTTTCTCAGTTCCCCCTGTGAATTCCAGCTTCACCAGCTGTCTGCAGGGCTCTCACTGACTACTAATCAGGCAGCGATCCAACTCAGAGTACAACCCCATTGCCTCTATTGTAAAAGGACAATGGAGCCCCTTGGGACGTAGAGGTTGTTAGAGAATCAAAGATGCACAAGGTGATGGCTGGAGTCACTTAGATACAAAGATGTGGGGTGGTCAAGGGAGTGAGCAACCCTCTCGCCAGCCCTTCGAGCTCCAGCTTCTTTGAGAGCTGTCCTAGACTCTCTGAGGCCAAGTTTACACTAACAAGTTGCCGCAGTGATCTGTGTGCTCACTGCACAGGATTGAGGACTGTGGGTCTAGTCCACAGAGGAGTGAAAGGGGCGTTCTGGCGCTTATGAAACTGCTAGGAAAGTTGCGTGTGAGTTACACACATGTGAACTTTGGGATGGGGTGATCTGTAGATGTGTCCTCCACTCCACTGATCCCCAAGGATGGAGCGGAGAAAAGGAAGTAAGCCCACTCTCCTGCGTGATTCGAGGAATCTCAGGGATACAAGACAAAGAGCTTTAACCCAGAGGAGGCTGAACTAGAGACTGTAGACTTAATCTCTAAGTAAGAGACCAGGCCTTTTTGGAGTGTAGAAACTGCATAGAAAGTGAACTCTCTCCAATGGGGACAACAAAATAGACCAAGGTGGAAATGGAGCCGTTGTGGATTCTGGGAAGAAATACATACATGGGACAATTTGAATTGCCTTGAAGTCGCACCAACTAATTATCTTAAACACTAATAAACGTGTCCCTTAGAGACACACCGCAACTGTGATAACTCAGAGATGAACAGCAGATGAGTCAGTTATGTGGGTCTGGATGGATGGCTAACTCCCCAGCCCAGAGGGTAGCAATTTCCCCTTCTCCCCTCGTACCTCCCCAAAGCCTGATCTTTATTAAATATGCACCTAGCATCTGGCAAAGATCTAGACTTAATAAAACACCTGCCTCTCCTCACTTATGAGGATACTCGATGGTATCAGGAGCTCGTTGAGGGTGCACTGTTCCTCAGGTTGGGGGAGGGAAGCCACTTACGCAGTGAGGTATTTATTTCCTTATTTCAGAGCTGAGCCCTTTAGTCTGTCTCAGAAAGGAACCTTCTGACTCTAGGACCATAAGACAAGTTCTATACTCCCGCAGGGAGAGCTGTGCAGTATTCAACTCCCCAGGTCCTGTGGCTCTCTAGAACTGACCTACAGGGCTCTTGGTCTCCATTGTTCTGATCCAAGTGTGACTCCCAGGCCTTTCTTCTCATCCCCCAGCTAGGTATTAGCATCACAGGCAACCAGGTAGAATCTCCAACAGAGAGCCAAACAAATGGGAAAGGTGAAAGACCTCTTAAATTCTTAACCCTGTGACCTGGAGACCACACACACACACACACACACACACACACACACACACACACACACACACATACACACACACACTTCTTTCCTTCTGTTCAAGAGCCTTGAAGGAGAGACACTCGGAGAGGAAAGAGCTAGCTGATGAGTATTATAGGAGGATGAATAGCTCGATTTGTTCATAGGGTTGTATGAACTCACAAAGCAGCTTTGCCTTAAACAAATGCTTGACAAGGATAATGACTGTGACAACAGTGGTAGTGAGGGCGGTGGTGATGATGGAGGTGAGGGTGATGGTGGGGGTGGCAAGGGTGGTGGTAGCAGCTTTCATTTGTGAATTACAAATTACATTACTCATACTCTACTAGGTTGGTTCTGTGCACTGTAGCCAGTAGTCTCTGTCTAGTGGCCAGGTGGAAATATTCAGCGAAAGACGTTAGCTGATGAAGACATTAATCCCAGCTGAGATTATTGAGAGTCTTTAAAGGATATCTAGGAAGGGCATTCATGATTAACCATCTCATCTACTTTAGGTATAATGCTAGACATTATGGAAAATGTATGTCATTAGCTATGCCCCAGTCAATGAGCTGTGGCTTTCTTACTTCGGTCTCTAGTATTTATTACACAGTGCTCTCTGAATCCCACTCAGTCCTCACCCATACTCTATGAGATCTTATAATTCTCACTTTGTAAATCAGGAAACAGAAGCATGAAGAGGTTAATTAAAGAGTCCAAGATTCATACTCATATTAGTGTGACTTTGAAAATCAATTTTCTTCCTATTCTACGTCCCTGATTTCACATTCACTCCTGATAACATGGCACATAGCCCATTTTAAAGATAAATTCTTATGAAAGCCTAAAGTGGTTATTTGAACTTAAGCCTGCATTGGAGGACAGGGTGTGTGTGTGTGTGTGTGTGTGTGTGTGTGTGTGTGTGTGTGCACGCGTGCATGCGCGTGTGTATGTCTATGTATCTGTATGTGCGAAATAGCATGGCCCTTTGTTCAAGCTTTGTGTGATTCTGGTTGATAGCATGGTCTGTGGGGTGACAAGCATTCTGGGAAGAGCCTCTGAGCTACATCAATGCCCCAGTGTAGACACCACGTCTTTTGATAGTGACATCACCTCCAGTTTCACATATCCAGGCAAGAGTCAAATACTTTAAGAAATCAGAATTCTAAGCAGAGATCCCAGGAAGGCTGGAGAAGGAACCCTTGCTTTTCTCGTAGTCTTACTGTTGGTGCCTAGAAGGCTTTAAGGAATGTGTGCTTGTAAGCATGGGTTCACCCAGGGCGGGAGGTCTGGAGACAAACGAGGAGGTAGGTTCGGTCGGATTTAATGTTATATCTTAGTGAACTGTCTGTCACCTGAGGGGCTGGCTGACCTTTGACGTTTGGTGTCATTCAGTCAGGACTGCTTCAGCTTCCCTTTACTTTGATCCTACAAAGCAGCAGTGTGGAGACATGGCCAGGAACAAGGACACAAGTGACTGAAGAAATACATTAGGTTCCAGCCTGCCCCCTTCCCCCAGAGCCCATGAACCCAAAGCTCCAGAATCCCTATGGCCATCTCCTGGGAGAAACCTACCAGGTCAGAGATGAGCTGAGTTTTGACTTTGTCTTTGGAGGAGAGAGGTGAAGACAGCAGGTTCAAGCTGTTATAAACGGTCACTGGGGCTTTGTTTGCGGCCTTAGGGTACCAACACCCAGGGACTAGCATTACTGCTTCCAAGATATAGGCATAGGGACCCATGACTTCTGAAACCTTGGTAGCCCTCCTGAGCTCCTCTCGTAGCCTTGGCTCCTTGGATTTCCTCATACCCTTTAATCTTCAGTAGTTTTAATGGCTCCACCATTTCTGCTTCCTCAAGACTTCTGTTGCCCTCCATAGCTGTGAGTCCTATAGATTGTGTCTTCTGACGCTCCTTAAAATCTGCAGTCTCTTCCTAGTGTGAAGACTCTGAGCTTTGGTGTTCGAACCCCTGAGCACTTCGTAGCTCTCTAAAACTGATCATTATCTCTTAGCATTTCTAAATGAACTTTTTCTGGAAAATTGTTAGCCATTCCTTTGCTATGGCTGTCACTGCCAAGTATAGAAACCCTAGGGTTTGGTTTGCTCTGTGGGTGTGATGGTTGGTATATGCTTGGCCCAGGGAGTGGATTGCAAGGTGTGGCCTTGGAGTAGGTCTGTCACTGCAAGTGTGGGCTATAAGACCCTCATCCTAGATGTCTGGAAGTTAGTATTCTGTTAGTAGCCATCAGATGAAAATGTAGAACTCTCAGTTCCTGAACCATGCCTGCTGGATGCTACCATGCTTGGATGATAATGGACTGAACTTCTGATCCTGTAAGCCAGCCCCAATTACATATTTTTCTTATATGAGTTGCCTTGGTCATGATGTCCGTTCATAGCAATAAAACCCTAACTAAGACAGTAGACAACTAGATGATTCTATTTTATCAATGATAAAGACCACGAGCAGACAAATAACTCATGAAGCTTTTATTATAGCCCAGTGTTACAGTGGGTACAGAGGTACAGGAGAATCTCAGGCTAACTTAACAAGACTGAGAAATAGCCTGCTTGTATAGCTAGTGAAGGGGCATGGTGTGCACAAGTCTCCCAATCGCAGCCTTTCTTTAGTTCCTCCAACTCTAACTTATGAACCAATCACAAGCCTTACATCATGCCAATCTCCAGGTTTCTTGCTGAACGCCTCCGGAGGCTCCATCTCTCAGCCAGAGCGAGCATAGGATCTTCTAGAGTTTGTCAAGAGTTGCCTTGCCTGGATTGGAGTCATTCCGAACAGTGCAAGCTGCCTGAAGTGGTTGTTTCAGGAGCAAGGCTTCCTGAAGCCTGTGGTATCATGATCTCGGCAGCAGCCATGGCTGTGGTGGTTCTTCCACCTGGAGTCGAGTTTCTCCAATGTGACCATTGAGAATCCAAAGCTGCCAAGCCAAGAAAGGGACTGTTTATTGACAACTTCCTGCTCAAATCAGGCAGGCATGGGTGTCTATCAGAGCTGCACAAGCAGTTAACTGGTCCACTCCTTTTGCTCATTTAAAGCATCAGGATGTGTCATAAGGAAGATCTAACAAATTAACATCATGAACAGCGCTCAACAGTGCTTAACCTCAGTCAAATACCCCTAGGAAAGATTAGGCCCTCTGACCTGTCTCAAAAGGTGACATGGAGTTTGTTCAGCATGTTCACAAAAAGTATTGAGCCCTTTTAGGTACCAAATAATGTAATAGATACAACAGTCCACAATGAAATTACTAACCTCAAGACATTTATATTGATATAAGGAAGACAGAGAGTACACAAATATAATTCTATGACCTATAGTTTCTACATATACCTTTAATATGCATCATGAATCAGGATCAGACCCTCTAGCCTGACTGACTGACTGACTGATCAAGTATGGCTATATCAAGTTCCACAATTCCTGAAGAGAATCCCCCATGACCCATGTCTCCTGCTTTTGTCTCCTTGAAGAAGAATTGTCATTGGATTTAGGGACCATTTGTATAAACAGAACGATCTCATCTCAAGACTTAATTAAATCATACCTACAAAGACTCCTTTTCCCAAATGGAGATATCACAGTCACATGTTCCAGGGGATTAGCATGTAGACATATGTTTTGAGGGTCCCCCTTCACCACATTTATCTAGTGAAGAAGCTACTGTAGTAGTCCTGAGAGTTAATGCAGATAATCTGCCCCGGGCAGTGGTCTCAGAGAGCGAAAGGTGTTTGCTATCATGGTGTGTGTGTGTGGGGTCACAGGGAGGTCCATTTTCTATGTCACACATATTTATCCAGCAGCTACTGCTTTAAGCAATGCTGTTGGAGATCCACGTGTTGACAGACATGTGGCTCACCTTTCTAGACTTCAGGCCATGCCAAGAAAGATGCTGGATAAATAAATGTGTTATGTGTTACAAGAAACATGGAACAGACAGATCTAACCTTGATAGAGCAAGAGGCTCCTTGTGGATGAATATACTGTACCTGATCCAAAGAAGGCTGGGGACTTGGGACAAGTCAAATTGTGTATCTCTCTCTCTCTCTCTCTCTCTCTCTCTCTCTCTCTGAGACAGGGTTTCTCTATGCAGCCCTAACTATACTGGAAGTCACTCTGTAGACCAGGTTGGCCTCAAACACAGAGATCCATCTACCTCTGCCTCCTGAATACTAGGATTAAAGGTGTACACCACTCATGCCCCGTTGGGTCATAGTGTCTTTGAAGAAGTGAGAAGCCTTCCTAGCCTTGGGACAGTTTGCCACCCAGGACACCCTTCTGCCCACTCAAAATCTGTAAGCACACCTGCTTCCCTTGGTTAGAGTGGTATATGTGACAGTGTCTAGAAGTCTGCCTTCTCCCTATGGTGAGGGCATTCGGTCAGCTGCAGCCTCCTCTGGTGTTAATGGATCAACACTACTGCCCATAGTCTGGAGTTGTCCAGATCTGCTGAGCTTGCTCTCCCAGTAAAGCTCAACACATCGCCCTCCGTCATCCTCTACAGGGATGCTTCTAGTTAATTAAATTTTAACCTTTAAACTGCTCACGTAGGCCTCGTTTCCCCTTACCAGCTGCAATGTAAAAGTTTAACTTGGCAAAAAAGTTGCTTCTAAAAAAAAATCCTTTCATCTGTAAGACTCATTAGCATGCTCCAAGTCTCACAGATAAAAATCAGAGCCAGAGATAAGTGGAGAGAAAGAAGCTTTCTTCCAGCTATGTGCTTTGACTGCAGGTCTGTCCTGAGCACCTGCAGGGCTCAGGGCAAAATTACAAGTGAGCTTTCACACACACACACACACACACACACACACACACACACACACACACACTCCTACCTAAAATACTTCAAAGTAAAGACTCCAGCTATGACACTCAATTATATTTCATGTTGCTAACTAAACAATACCTTTACTATGTGTGCAGTTCCAGACGACGGACCCCTTTCGTCCACATCTGGCTCATCCCACACTGTGAGGAGCTTCACAGAAAGCCCAGTGGACGTTCCAGCTCACACATCCAAATTCTTCTTACCTTCCCCATATATCCACCCAGTGGCCACTCTTTGTGCCTAAGAATTTGTCTTCTGGTTGTTGGATCCCTGAGTAGCATAGACTGCAGGGATCTGTCTCAGCATTCCAATATTCTACTTAGGCATGGATGGAGCATGGGAATATGGCTGGAATGTGGTATTATAGGCTCTGGGTAGACACAACCCTTTAGTTTCTGTCTTAGTCACTGTTCTATTGCTGTGAAAAGACACTGTGACCAAGGCAACTCTTATTAGAGAAAGCATTTAGTTGGGGGCTTGATTACAGTTTCAGAGATCTAGCCCGCCACGGCAGGAAGCATGACAGCATGCAGGCAAGCATGGTGCTGGAGAAGGATTTGGGAGCTACATCCTGATCCGCAGGCAGAGAGAGAGAGAGAGAGAGAGAGAGAGAGAGAGAGAGAGAGAGAGAGAGAGACAGACAGACAGAGAGAGAGAGAGAGACACACAGACAGACAGACAGACAGACAGACAGACACAGACAGACAGAGAGACAGACAGAGACAGAGACTCTGGACTCGTTGAAACCTCAAAGCTTACTTCTAGTGACACACTCCCTCAAACAAGGCCACACTTCTTAATCCTTCAAATCCTTTCCAGCAGTACCAGTCCCTGGTGACTAAGCACTCTATGAGCCTATGGGACGATTCTTATTCAAAGCACAGCCACTCATCTTCTGGGAGGATAGACATAGAGATCAACAATAATCTTTGCTTGTGCTGAAGTTATCTCTGTGATGGATAATAGGTAAGGAAGTGTGGGGTTCTTCAGCCATCTGTTAGGTCAACGATCCTGTCAAGGTGCATGAGAGAAAATCAGTCTAGATCTACCCAGGGAATGGGCAGATTTCCCGTGTTAATCCAGCAGACTGCACTTCCCAATCTATTTGCCCCTTACAATTGAAAAGCTAATGATTGATGCTTTCCAGTCAATTCTCAAACGTAAAAGCAAAATAAATGCTTCTCTGTCTTGTGAAGTTTCTTCTTCAAGGCTTCCCTTCTACTTCCCACCCTAACAGCTAGAACGGGCCTGAGCTTAGATCCTTCTCAAGCTTGAATCTTTGTCCTATTCCTGTCATGCTCAGGATGAGAAGCTTCCAGGACTCCATCCTGATGAACTCACCATGGAAAGACACACACACACACACACACACACACACACACACACACACACACGTACATACACATGCTACACACATATACACACTCACACAGACACGTGCATGCACACATCCACATGTATACCCACACACACACACACACATACATATACACATGCACACATTCATACACACATGCACATGCACACTCACATCCATACATATACACACACGTACTTACACAGAGAGAGAGACACACACACATACACATTTCCCCAGGAACTGAGGCCCCAAGGTGAAGGACAGAGCCACCAGAGTGTGTGTGCAAGAAGGGGGCTCGGTTGATGTTTTCACTCTTTCATTGCAGTCACGTGTCCTTACTGAGCATCTATTAGCCACCTGGAGCTGCAAAGTGCTAGCCTTGCCCAGCACAGGACATGGCACTGGGCAAACTAAATCAAATCTCTCTCATTAACAACTCCAGCCCAACTAAGGAGGGAAAGTCATCCACCAGTGACTTTAGTGGAGGCTGAATAAAGAGAGTTGTCTGATGCTCAGTTGCTACTGACCATATCACGGGCAGAGGGCAAGACAATATTTCTACCCAGAATAGATGATTGGCTCAAGCAGGCATCAGGCTGGGACCACGTCTCACGCAGCTGCGTAAGGTAAAGGACTGAGCCAGTGATAGCCCAGTGGAGGCCACCACTAATGTATCTATGCTGGAAAGCTGTGCCAAGCATCTGTGCGTGATGCAAACCATACTCACACCCACAAGGATTCTAGTGAGGAAACTACATGGATAAGTCAACTCAATTCTGCTCCGGCAAGAGACAGGGAGGACCTAGAAGCTAAAGGAAAGGCCTGTGATCTCAGGGCTAGGGACTCAAGGATGCCTTTTGCTGTGGTTTTCATGGTGTCATCCCCATTTTTCTTTCCCATCCTTCACATAAAGAGCTATTCCTTCTAAGAGGAGCAGCCTGGGAGGCTCTGAGAGCACAGACCAATGTCTATGTGGCCACCCCTGTGGATCTCTTATGTTAGTTGTCACTCATAGGTCTCAGTTTGAAATAGATTTCTCTGTCACAGTTGTTTTCTTCTGTCTACAGTAGCATCCTGCTTCCCTTTCATCACTGATGGTGCCAACAGATTCTGACTCAACTGTCTCCAAACCATCTTCTGGGATTTTAGTCGGTTAGAAAGGAGCTGTACTAGGGTAGGGTTCTTTGTGTCTGCTGGGAGCAGGAGTTTGGGAATCTCCCTTCTCCCACCCCCTCCCTTCCTCATTCTTTGGCAGCATCATTCATGTGTATAGTGAATTTCAGTCATTTTCATTGCCCTCCCATCCCCTCCCTCTGTGACAAGGTCCCTCCCACTCCATGGCTTCCTTCTGCATGGGATCCACTCATTCCATTAGCCTTGCTTACATGAAATGGGCTTTTGTCTTCTGACACAAGAGCCACGGATCAGTGGCTACACCACTGAAGAAAGTGACACCTTCTCACACAACACAATTAACTGTCAACAGTTCCTGCTTTCCCGTAGGGTGGAGGGCCTCCTCCCACCCGTGATGAAATGTTAGCTGGACCGATGTGTGAGGGCAGTGGCCATGTCACTTCACAAGACGGACTCCTGCCCATCCCCCCACCCTCTGCTTTTTATTCTTTCTACCTTATTTTCAGTGATGTTTGTTCCCCGAGCCTTGGAGGGAGAAACAGAGATGTCCCATTCAGGGGAAAGCACTCCACCGTCACCTACTCTTGGCATTTTGACCAGTTTTGAGTCTCTTCAGTAACTGTTCCTCTCTGCTCTAACAAGCTTCTCTGACCAAGGCTGAGCACACTAATCTATGGCCATAAATGTGAATATTGAACATTTGACAAAACAATTGACAATTGTTTTGAGGCAGGGCCTCACACTATAGCCCAGGCTGACCTCAAACTCATGGTGATCCTTCTGCCTCAGCCTCCCAAGTTCTGGAATTACAGTATGCAGTGAAGTAAAATCTGAACTCTTAAAGGTATCCAGCTACCGAAAGTCCCATCTCAGAGGCTGGTTACCAAATGTTTAGAGAAGGAATGTTCAGGACCCATTCACCAAAGGAGGCATTTGTCTGACTTCCCTCAACTGATTCTCACACATCATAGAGAGTCCATTCTTAGCATCTGTTACACTGATTGACAAGTAACTAATTTCCCCAATGAGAACCCATGGTAAGTGTTAATTAGAAGCATCTGGTGTGAATCAGAAATACAGATACCAATTGAAGCAATTGTACTCGTTATCTCTGGGGTACGGCCTTTCCCAATAAAATGTTAGGCGATCATGCTGAGGTGTGAATTCCAGAACCAGACGGCACCCGGAGCATGGTGCTAAAAGTATTATGCATTTAGATCCCGTTCTCTATGTGAACATATTTTAAAGAAGATTGCAGGCATGGCCCCTGGCCCACAGGAACATGCCACCCAGCCATGCCCTGAAATTCAGCTGAGAGCTGAATCTGGGGAGGTGTGCTACACTGTGGTGCCCACCTCAGTGATGAAGCCTCAGTGTGGCTTCTCATCTCGCTTCGCTTACTGTCTGTGAAGAGACCCAGTGTCCCCTACCCCGCCCCCAGGTTTGTGATGGTCACAGCCACTGCAGGTTTTGAGGAATAAAGAAGCAGAAAATCTAAATGAGCAGCATTTAGCTTTTCCCTCTGTCCTTTCCAGAAACAGAAAACGTCTGCAGGCTAAAGCACATTCATTCTGACTTCTTGGCTGACCTGTGAACGTGGGGTCAGGCCTTGACATTACCCCATTCTCTAGCCCTTGCCCCAAATGCCATGCCACTCAACCTGTTTGCTCTCCCACTCTTGAATAAAAGGTGTTGGCAACATTGACTCTGTCACCTCTGCCAGGGTTCAGTCCTCCGGCCACCAGCATGAACAAATGGCAGAGCGTCATTAAAAGCCGGGTACAGAATCCTCTTTCTCTTCAAGTAGTATGCCCAAGTCCTGGAGGTGAGTGAAAGGAAAAACAGCCCCTTGGGTGATCTTTCTGACCACAGGGAGCAGAAGCTGCAGAAAGGGTCACGGATAATCATTCCAAGGACAGGTTTCCTCTTCTGAAGCCAGGATTCAGAAGGGCAGCCATTACCACCAACCATAAGAGTGTGGCTGATCAAATTAAGAAATGTGTTTTAAAATTCAATTACACCCTTGGTGGAAATAGCCTCGCTAATGGTTAGGGATAGAATTATACCCAGTCTATAACGCCTAACATTTCTAAACCCAATTTTGTGCATTATTCTAAAGGTTAATTCAAAACCCCTCTTCCAAATGGGAAGTTAAACACAGCCAATGGAAGGCTGGCATCCGATGACTGACTGAGGGTTTATCAGTGGTAAGAGTTCATTAGTTTTAATTAGTGTAATCACTAATGTTGCATTAACAGTTTAGTGAAGGAAAGTAATTACTCACACATCCACTGTATTAGATAGGGAGATTAGAATTCATTTTCCAAAAACGATTAGCATTTTGCCAATTAAACGAATCCCTTCTCCGTGCCAGCAGCCCTGTGACCTCCCTCACCCGGGATCTTTTAAGTGAAACATATTTTTGCATCAAAAGATGAACAGGGAGAAATGAGGAGCTAAGGCTGCATTTATTTCTAGTTCTTTCTCAGAGAGCAAAGTGTACAGCTCTCCGAGAGTTCATAATACCTCACTCTATTTGCATAGTCACTCGCTTCGGTCTCCTCTGACCGTGCCCCTGTCTACCACGTGACACCGAGGCAATTAAAACAGAAATGGCTAGTGACGGTGGAAGATAAAACCAAAAGCAAGGAGCTAGGAAGACGAGGTGGAAGGGTTGTCACTTGGGTCTGATATCGGGACAGGGCACGGATAGGCTGCTGGTTCCATTCTAAATGCCAGTTTGGAGCAGGCTTATCTCTTGCCTTAAAAATGCCTTGCTACCCCTGCAGTTCCTTAAAGTTAGCAACTGAGTCTCCTGCTACTCCCCTCTTGGCATGGAGGTCATTCGACCTGGCTTACAAGAGCTTAGCAATATGACCTCAGTACACGCCGTCTACACCAGATTGCTCGGCTTCTAGGAAAGCTCTCAACGTTTCTTCCAGTGCACACTGTGCTCTCTCTGGCTTCTCGGATACTTCCGTTCTTGCTAGAGAAGCCACCTTCTATGTTCACTCAGTGTAATGTCACCTCACACTAACTTCCAAAGCTGCCCTTCCAGTGTGACCTTCTAGAGCCCCATGGCATGTGGTCCTCTTTTAATACCTATGGGTCTTAGTTCCAGAACACCCTGTCCCTGTGGATACTAAAGTCCTTGAATTTTAGTATTGTTTTATATAAGGGAGTTGAGCATCTGTTACATAAATAGCCTAGTGTTTCATATAACCCACAAACCTCCTTCCGAATACTTTAAAGCAGTGGCTCTCATCCTGGGGTCATGACCCTTTTGGGAGCCAAAGATCCTTTCACAGAGGTTGCTGAAGACTATCACAGAACATAGATATTTACATAACAATTCATTGTTACAGTTATTAAGTAGCAAAATTACAGTTATGAAGTAGCAACAAAAATAATTTTATGGTTGGGGTCACCACAACATGAGGAACTGTATTAAAGGGTCTCAGCATCAGGAAGTTTGAGAAGCACTGCTTCAAACATCTCCACATTCTACATTATAACAGCTAACGGGGCACACATACCACACAGAATGGAGAAGACGGGACACCGACCGGGAGAGGCATGTGGAAGATGATATGCTCAGAGACGGGACCCTTGGGTCACTCCGCTGTCCTGAGCCAGCACTGGGGTAGCCTGAAACAACAACAAGACTGAGGCCTCTGGGATTTCATGGTGGCCGGTGTTCAGCCAAGTTGCTGCCCAGTGCAAAAGTTAATCCCTCAAGGTAGAGCAGCAAGTGAAGATCAAGAATCAAGGTCACCGAAGGTCACTAAAACTTTCACTCATATCTAATAGTAGTATAACGGTATCTCTTGGTGGGACAGGAAAGATGGGGTTATTTGTTTGGTTGGCTGATTTCCCCTTTTTTGAGACAAAGTCTCATATAGCCCGGCTAGCCTGGAACTCGCTATCTAGTTGAAGGTGAACGTCTGCTCTCAATGCTCTCACTCCAGCTCCTGAGTGCTGGTGGTACAGGCACCAGTCATGCCATTTTTTACTTGACTTGGTTTTTAATAGCATTTTACAGGCATCATCTCATAAGATCTCCTGACAATACTTTGAGGGAAATATTTTCCCAAAAAGAAAATTGACTTAATCAATGCTGTTGGACTCATAGATAGGAAAGCCAAGAAGAACCTCCCAATACTCCGCTAGCAATGGCCCCAGTGTGACTCCAGTTCACTCAGTTCCACTCCCAATGTAGCCCTATGAGCTCTGTGACCTTGGGCAGGTGACACATTCTTTCAATATACATAACCGTTGTAGGGTTGTGTGGGGTCTGTGACAAGGCACAGGCCACTCAGGGAGGCAGGATGCAGGAAGTTGACCACCCTCACCCCATGCCGTTGCTGTGTGGGTGTTGGGCCATAGGGCACCGCTCAGGGGTAAGAAAGCACAGTGTGAGCACAAGACACAGCCAGCCGGGGCCATCTGGTTCTCAGGTTCTCAGACATCCAGGTGCCACTTGATGCCGCGGAAGAGCTGAGAACAGAGTGAGGGCCCACGGACTGCATCTAGCCCAGGTGAGAGGGAAGAGAGAGGGAGCTCCAGCTGGTCATGTAGAGTCTTTGGGTAGCTGGCTTGGCTTGGGCTTGGTGGCAGCTGTGGCTGGGAGCACAGAGAGGTCTTCTACAGGAGATTAGATGGCAGCTCTGTAGGCAAAGGGCTTCTCTATGGCTCCCTGTGGTGGATCCCAATGATCCATGGTTCTAAGACATTTATTGTCATGGCAGAAAGTGGATGAGTAAAATCATACCCCACTTCTCAGGGTGAGTCTGAGATTAAATGCCTTTTGCAGGGAGGAGTGTCTGGGAAGGAAAATTCATTGGCTAAGGCTCCAGGCCTTTAGGTACCTCATTAAAATGGAGATCAGTCTTGAGCCTCAGTGTCTTGTGGAAGAGCTTGGGGTGTTACCCTTCCATGACTGATGGCCACAAATCTATGGAGAGCTGTGGCTAGTGACGGGGGCCTGGTGACTGGAAGTCAGGTGAAACACCTACTGTCCCTTCAGAGTCACTGGGGTTTCTAGCCTTAGCTCAACCAGGAACCTGACTGCCTTTCGTGGTTCCACAAACCATTATGTTCCTGTTATAGTTGAAAAAAATAGATAGGAAAACAGACTTCTCAGAGACTTCTACAGGACATACTACTGTAGAGTTCTCCATGAGAGTCCAAGGCCCCAGAGCACCGAGGAGCTGGGTCACCTGCCAGGTCTGCACACTATACATCCATGGAGGAAATTGTTCTCTACTGTGGAAAGAAATAAATGAAAAAATACTTTAAAATATCTACTTTCCATAGAATATCTACTTTCCATAGTGCCTAACACTTAGTAGAGGCTACCTGTTAGTTGATTGTTCCTTTCCTAAAGAGTAAATCAAACCCATTGCTAGTAGGATTCTGGAACCCAGCCTGTCGCTTCACTGCTGAAGACAAGTGGAGTTAGAAGAAGAAGAAACAGTGGCCGTCAATAGTGCCGTGCAAGGGTTATCAGACGCGCCCCTTAGAACTCAAGTCCTATAAGAGCGCGCACACACACCGCTTCTGAAACTTATAACTTGAAAGCAGAGCCCCTCTGACGCCCACTGTCCTGTCAGTGACAGTCACTGCTAGGAGGCCATGGCCATGGATTGTGTCTATGTGTTCATATGTTCAGTGTGTGCGTCACACATCAGTGCTTGCATAGACTTATGCATGCATATGCCGTGTGTGCCTGTGTATGTATGTGTTCGTGCATACCCTACAGAAAGGGAAGCCAGACGTTGTAGTTAGCCAGAGAGCCAGGAACTCTCTAGTTCCTCTGAGAGTCAACATGGCAAGTGTGAAAGGCAGACTTGTCCCTGTCCTCTGAACTGAGTGAACTGGAAAAGCTGAGGGAACAGTCTCAAAAGTAGTCAAAGGGACATTTGTCTCAGAGGGCAGCCTGGGAAACTGCTTCGGATGAAGGCCTTGTGCCTGACCCACTACAGAGTACCACTGTGAGTCAGATCCCACAAACCAGTTAAAGACAAGAAGTTGGGATGCAGGAGAGAGGGCACCGAGGGCTTGCATAACTGGGCAGGGGTGTGCTTGTGTGCAGAGTCAGGAGATGTAAAATTGAACCCTATGCTATTGTTTACCCTCAGAAGAGTTACGTACCCTCAGGCTTGTTACTAGTAAGGCCCATTTCTTCTGATAAAAAATACGAATCACAGTTCCTATGTCACAAGGAAGATCCTCGTCAAAACTGAAATTAATTAGAATTGAATTGACGTCTGTGCCACACTCACACTGAGGGACACTATGTCTATTTTGCTCATAGCTATATACCTATCTATCTGTTGCCTATAGTGTCTGCCCATAGCAAGTGCTTAAGTGTTTCCAGATGCCTGGTCAGAAGATGTTGCCATGGGTCTGATTTTGAGAGTATTTATGGACACATTGCCACGAAAAAGAGAAAATAGGGGTTCCTACGATAGGGGCTACAGAGTGGAGAGGCAGGAACAGGGTACAAAGGTGGTGTCCCCTCTGTGGAGGCCGTGGCTGCACACAATCTCCCCTGCGTCCCACGTGTTGACTTAGGACTTAGAAGAGTGACTGAGATAGTGTGAGTCCTGGGAACACTGGAAAGATGAACGGCTGTTAGAGGGCTTCCTTTTCTGTACAGTAACCATGATCCAAGGGAAAGACATCTGTGGATCACCATAAAAATCAGCAGCAAACATCAAGAAAGCGATGAACAAGATGAGTCAGGGGAGTGCTGTTGCTTACGATGCATGGCTATCCTGTGCATGCCGTTTGAGGGGGGACAGCACCTATACTTGGGGACTTTTTTTTTCTTTTTTCTTTTTTTCGGAGCTGGGGACCGAACCCAGGGCCTTGCGCTTGCTAGGCAAGCGCTCTACCACTGAGCTAAATCCCCAACCCCTACTTGGGGACTTTTTAAAGAGTCAGAAAGACATAAACATTGGATTTTCCTGGTTAGGTTTTCAGAATCCCAATCCCTCCCTTCCCTAGGTATCCATGATGTCCCTCATTTCTTGATATGTGCGTATGTGTGGATGTATGTTCATGTGTGTATAGACGTATGTTCTGTATATGTGAGTGCCAAACGACCCATCAATGTTATTTCTCAGACCCATCCCCCATTTTTCTTCTCCCCTTTTCTCGAGACAAGCTTTCTCATTGGCCTGGAACTCACCTTGTAAATCGGGAGAGTCACCGGCCAGCGAGTCCCTGGGGTCTGCCTGTCCTCGTCTTTCAGCGCTGGGATCACAAGCCTGTGCCATTAAACCCAGGGACTGTTCTGTTTTAATGTGGGTTCTGGGAATCAAACTAGAGTCTAGCACTTTACTTACTGAGCTGCTGCACACAAACCCGTGTGTGTGTGTGTGTGTGTGTGTGTGTGTGGACTGCATCGCAGTACATGTGGGAAGGTCAGAGGACAACAATTTGCTCCTCCTTCTGCCATGGGGATTCTATGGCTGGAACTCAGGTTATCAGGCTTCATGGCAAGTACTTTTCCCCCAATGAGCCATCTCCCCTCACTTCTCTCATTTATATTATTACTCTAACATTTTTAATTAAAATATAATTATATCATCTCCCCCTTCCCCTTCCTCCTTCCAAACTCTCCTACCTTTCCCTCCCCCCTCTCTAATTATGGCTTCTTTTCCTTTGTTAGTGTTAAAGATATTTTTCTACTTTCTATCTATTATATATCTATAAATATATAACTACCTACTGAATCTGTTTCGTGTTGTATTACGGACACAATTTCAGAACTGATCTCTTGGTATTATCTGATTAGTGGGTTCATCCCTGGGAAGATCATTTCTCCCCTACCCCAGCACTCCTTACTTGCCTGTATTTTTGTGGTGGGGGTGGCCCGTGAGCCTTCCCACTCCGTGTTAGCATGCTTACTGGGGTTGTTCCTCGGGTCTTGTTTAGGCAGTCATGTTATTGCAACATCACATCATTTCTCTGTCATTTCTAGGAGACACAATTCCACAGCAGACATCCTGACCCTCTGGCTCTTAGAACCTTTCGCCCCTCTTCCACCAAGTGCAAGAGCTGTGCTGTAGATATTTCAGTTGTGGCTGGGCACCTCATGACCAGTTGCTCTCTGCGTTTTAACCAGTTGTGGTTTTGTGTATTGGTCTCTATCTGTTGCAAACAAACTTCTTTGATGAAAAATGAGTTACATTTATCAGGCAAGGTTGGTTTGAGAGCTGTCCTGTGATTATGAAGATAGAGTGGGGGTTAATCCCAAGAAAGAAAGAAAGTAAGAAAGAAAGAAAGAAAGGAAAAAAGAAAGAAAGAAAGAGGGAGGGAGGGAGGGAGGGAGGGAGAGAGAGAGAGAGAGAGAGAGAGAGAGAGAGAGCGCAAAAGAAGAAATTAACAAACTATCCATGCCTGCACTGTACATTCTGCCTTTAATACTTCTAATATCAGGAGAGCCACACTCCGCGGGAGACAAGCCTAACATCCCACTAACACTTTTCTCTCTCCTTCCAGTATGTGTCTAGTAGACGGGCCATCACTCAGAACTCTGCTGAGCAAGGTAGCTTCCACCCGCACCATCTTCCCCACCACCATCGCCACCACTGTCACCACAACCACCTTTATCAGCATGCCCGTCCTCACCACCTCCACCACCAGGAGCCCGGGCTGCACAGCACTCAGGTGACACCCTGCATTTGCCCCCTGTTCTCCTGCCAATGGGAAGGGCACCTGGAGGTGGTGGTCCCTCACCTGCGGCAAATCCACAGGATCGACATCCTGCACGGAGCGGAGATAGTGTTCCTGGCCACGGACATGCACCTCCCTGCGCCAGCTGATTGGATCATCATGCACTCCTGCCTCGGCCATCACTTCCTGCTGGTGCTCAGGAAACAGGAACGGCATGAAGGGCACCCTCAGTTCTTTGCTACCATGATGCTGATTGGGACCCCCACCCAGGCCGACTGCTTCACCTATCGCCTGGAGCTCAACAGAAACCACAGGCGTCTCAAATGGGAGGCCACCCCGAGATCCGTCCTGGAGTGTGTGGACTCAGTCATCACAGACGGGGACTGCCTGGTTCTCAACACCTCACTGGCCCAGCTCTTCTCTGACAATGGCAGCCTCGCCATTGGAATCGCCATCACCGAGACGGAGGTCAGAGCCAGGGATGCTGCTGAGATGTGAGACCAGGAGCGGCCGGATCTCCTGTGCACCTCGGACCTCTAGACAGCAGGACCTATTGATTACCCTTCTTTCTTTTCTTTCTTTTTCGTCTCAGGTAATTTGAGGTATTAGTATTCGTCTGCCATGGGCATTATATTATGTAAACAACTGTGATTCAAGATCTTGGTGTGAAATCTGTCCTGTGTTGTTGGTAAAATTTTGTAGAACATTCAGAAGAGTCTACCAGAATAGTTATTTCCCACCATTGTTAGTTCTTTTTTTCACTGCCTCCAAAGGGAACAAGTACCACAGTTACCAAGAAGCAGAGCACTGGAGTTAAAGGCTCCCAAACACATCCTTCTTTCCCTCTTCCGGCTGCTTCAGAAAGAGCCTGCCTTGTCATGGGTGAGGCAGCATGTCCTCGGGAGAAAACCCTGACAGCCATGATCAACCCCTAAGGCTAAGCTGCAGGAGCTGAGACAGTGTCTCCTCCACAGACTGTGGCGTCACCTGGAGGCACCCTTTGTGTCAGAAACACTCATTTGATCCAGGGCTGGAGACAGTGGTCAGATTAAAAGCCTTCTCTTTTTTTCAGGTTTTCCTGGCCTCCTTACTGAGCCATGCCTTTCCCTTTTACTTTGCAATTAAAGCCCGGATGTTCTCCCTGCTTTGCCTCTGCTGAGATGCAGGCTAAGTAAGACGCAGGAGAAAAGCAGCCAGAAAGAAGGCATGGAATTAATTTTCTAACCTCCCAGAGGGTGCTCCTGCCTCAGTGAGACCTTTCAAATGTATAAACTATAAATCCGTCAGCCCCCCTCACTAGAGTAACACTTTTTGTATCAGAGAGCCAGCTACTCTGTTCTTGATAGTTTATAAATAAGATCCATCATCAAAATAAGGACCCCAGAGAAAAGCAAAGCAGGACCTCCCGCCTGGAGAGCTGGCCCTGATACTTGTCCCCCACCCTGCTGGCTTCTTTCCTTACTCTAACATGCTCTGTACATAAATATGGCTGCTTAGGAATTAGCTCTGCATGTGCAGAAGGGAGCATCACCTCACCCTCCACTTCCCACCCTTTCCCAACCCACCAACCCACAACCTTACCACTACCCCCTCCACCTTCACCCTCACCTCCTCCCACACACACCCTCCAGAGACACCCCCTCCAGAGGTTGCTTTCTCTTGGTTTGTTGTTAGAACCGTGCATGAGCCTCTAGGGGAAGGCCTTCAAGCACTGGAAGAAAGGGGGAGGGGCTTCGCTCTGCCTTTTTTCTGCTCTAACTTGGACACCTTAAAACCTTCCCAATGGGACCATGTGTCCACAACTCCTTTCTGTCACTGGCCAAGTGCTACGGGGAAACATGGCATCCAAATCCAGCACAGCTCTCTCCCTGGGACTGTGTGGGCCTCTTTCCAACTCATTCCCTTACCTCAGGCACACCAGCTGGGCCGGGCCAGCCTCCAAGCGAATGCTTAGTTTGAGGCAGATTGTCCTGGCTGGCCATCAGCAATCTTTTCTCTACCAGAATTAATCCATCTAAAAACATACTACCCTTCCCCCACCTCCCACCCCAAACTGAGTGATTTTCCAGCCATTTTTGCTGTGGACTCCCACCCGAAACATTGATAGAAATATGAAAATGCAGTTCTTTCCAGTCACCCAGTCATTTTTGGGACTCTGAGCCCAGGCTTCATCTATCTAGGGCTGGAGAAGCACAACTAACTTTGCCCACAGAGGAGCACAAAGACGAAGCTGTGAGTTCCCGAGGAAAGGTTTGCATGCGGCAGGAGCTATCACACATGCAGCTCCAGGCCATTAGATTCCAACCATGGATGGGCCAGACCCAAGGCTCGTGGGTCAGCCCTGGGAGAGACCAGCTTCCGTGGCTCCTTGCCTGCAACCCAGGGCCTCCATAGCTATCTAAAGGCATCAGAAGCTGCAGTTCCTCTCCTGGCTTCTGATGGTCATTTGGAACATCATAGGTGCCCCAACTAAACACACAACACCTCAAGAAGACGCTCAGTGCTTACAGATCTCGGGACTCCTGCAGTGTTGCCTGTGCCTTCCACTGAGCCGAACTAGGAAGAAGTGCAGGCTGTCATTAGTGCACATGTACTATGGGTAGGTCATCCAAGCACAGATTTGAAAGGTGGTTCCTAAGATCTCCAAAATAAAGGCTAGGAAATGTGTCCTTTTCCTCCAACTATGGTGCTCCCAAAATGGCTTTTTACTCTCCAAACGAGTAAGTGAAGAACAGAAGACAAAGGAGCCAGCTAAGGCCAGTGAATTAGAAACTGAAAAAAGTGTGCATTTGATGTCATTGCTACCAAAAGGCTCTTTTCTTTAGTCTTGAGTAAATCCTCATCAGGTTCCTCAACACACAGGTTCAGAGACGCATCATGACCTTCTCAAGGTCAAACATCAGACCACAACTAAAACTCAGCCCCACCAACCCAGATTTAGTGTTCTCGATATAGGAAGACGAACCCCCAATGTCCAGCAGGGTCTTGCTTCAGCAGTGGATTGGAGACTTGAGAACCGATCAGGTCTTCACCCTGGATGATGGTGAGGAATCCAGAGGGAAAGACTGGAGTGGAATCCTCCTTTAGTGGCTTCTTGGCCATGTGAAGTAAGCTGGTCCCAGGGCTGTGGGAGGGAAGAGGCACATGGAGGTATCAGTAGCCTGGTGTCCCTTTGTCCCCTTCACCCACTGTCAGGCAGACCTCTTGCTCCTCCAGGTTGCCAAGACACTCAATGGTACTCTTTGAGGAATATGTGTGTTTTAATAGAGGGTCTAGACAGACAGTAGCACTTAAGAGAAAATGGTCGTCTGTATTTGAATTGGCAATTGTGAGCTGTTTGCCTGCCTCCCCTTGAGTCAGAACCTAAATGAATGACTGATGGAGGTTCACAGTACAATGAAGATTGTACATACATGTGTCAGTCAGTACATACATGATCCTGTCCCCGGGATAGACCTAACTTTCCTGCAGCTCCTGGGGACATTGAGAAATGGGCCAGGATAGTTGTCACAGTAGCCTTGTGGCTGCCACTGACTGGAAGTTTCCCATATGACCTGGGGGATATTATCCCATGTAATCCTCAAAAGAATCACACGGAGCTGCTGCTATGTGTAATGTGCTGTACCTATGTAACTGAGAAATTGCAGTTAGCAAACAGTAAAGTGGTTCCACAGTCTAGGCTTTTAACCAACTCCATCCATGTCATTTCTATGAACTCATGTTGCAGATTCTCAGAAGTTCCCAGTCTGGACGGCATGGAAACCCTGCTTTAGTGTTTCAGTACTAAGTGTATCTTTTCGCTTCTGTTCTTCCAGTCTGATAGCTGACTTGTATTCAGATTGTTACATTTTTAGAATTTTGTAGGTCAGTTATTACAACCATTATTGAAGATTAACTTATATATAATCTTACAGTTAAATAAATTCTATTTAAGACAAGGAGAATACTCAGGCGTCATCGCTTCCTGATTCTTTCTTTTCTGTGCTCTAGATGTCATTTGTCCCATATCTACAGGTAATGTGCTTACAATGGTGCTGACCTTACGACTCAGCGTGCCGTGACTCCATGGTGATAGGGTGGAAGGATTTGCAATTAGCCAGGATGGAAGGATTTACATTACAGTCATTGGCAAATACTATAAGCCAAAATAGTCCCAGAAAGTTAATTCTGAAGCCATGCGTGGTGACAAGAATTCATAGCACAGTTGAAACGTTGCTGATGCACACAGAGTGGGGAGAGAGGACTTGGAAGGACCACACACATGACAGTCAAACAGCAAATTGTTCAGGAAAAGCAACTCTTCTGGGGACGAGACCCTGAGGCTTCCAAGAGTGTCTCTTACCCAGAACATCTTTCAAAATTGCTCTCCACCTATGTCCCTGACCTATGCTGCTGTGCAAAATCCTATCTGGTGGCTTTCGTAAAGAACTGTGACCCACAAAACCAACCTACTGACAACCGCCAACCACACTCTATAAAACTGGAGTCCCCCACCTGTTTTTTCTCACAGGTTTCCCATCCTCTGTCTCCTTACCTGTAGGTCAAAATGGTCTCTGAAGAAGACGTTTTACTTTGAAACTAGAGATTGGGAACATCTGACATTTGAGAAGACCATTAGTAGTGGTTTCAAATATCACAAAAAATATGTTGCCAAGGAAGGAAAGTGAGACCCTGATATGTTATAGAGGCAGGGGCAGACACAGCAGTGGGTGAGGGATGTCATAGGAAAGACAGAGCCCAGCACCTTCCTTTCTGCTCTACTTGATACAATCCAACAAGGACTTAGCCAGGGCCATTGCTCCCATGGTCACAAAAGTCACGAGACCCGGAAGTCCTGTGCCTGGAAGCCGGCAGGTACTCAGAGGTGAGAAGTGAGTCAAGGAGCTTGGAGAGGGCTCAGTCAGGAAAGCACTCGTGTGGTACTAGAATCTGAGTCCCCAGCACTCACATAAAGGCCAGGTGATGCAGTATGTGTCTGTAATTGCAGCAATGGGGAGCAGAAAAGGAGGATCTCCAGGGCTTGCAAGTCAGACTGTCTTCCTGAATCAGTGAAAGACCCTGAATCAAAAATTAAGAGATTAATTACCTGTCATTAATCTTTGCACACCTCTCCTTCCATCACACATGCATGCACACACACACACACACACACACACACACACACACACACACACACAGAACCAGAACCTCTGAGTCCATTGGTTTCCATGTGACAGAAGTAAGGCTCTCTGAGGCTGCAGCTTGGACCTGGCTCCTAGAAGGGGAGGGAGGGTCACAGATGGAACATAAAATCTGGCTTTGATTAAAATCCAACTATAAATAGCATCAAGAGTGATGTCTCCTAGTCAGATTGTCAAGTTTCTCGTTATTCTGAAGATTTCCTTCAACGCTCAGCTGAAGAACACCACCGAAAAGAGACCCGGGAGATCCATTGTGCATACGCATTCGTCTCCCCAACAGCAGAACACAGCAGTTACCATGCAGGCTAGAGTTTGTCTTTCCAACATTAGGTGAAAATATTTCACTTCGAGGGCACCAGAAACATCCCCTTGTCCTTTCAAAACCTTGTCTGGGGAATGGCAATAAAGAAGAGGGTGGATATTCAGAGACATTTTGCTCCCTTTTAATTGACCCACATGGAACTTTCTAGGTTTTCTTAGGGTGTCACAGACAAGAAGCAGTACCAAACCACCCCTTCCTCCATGGAAAAGCCATTAAGCTTTTTGGTACTACTTCTCTGAGCCCCTTGGAATGCGTTTGTTCGTTCTGTTGCCTGCAACATGAGGGGACAGTGCCAGAAAGTTACCAGGCAGAGTTCAATACCCAGTGGGTCACTAGCTGTCACTCTTGCCTCATGCCTTGTTATCTTCCTCCCCTTTTCACATTTGCCTCCATTTAAGGTCATAATTGAATGGAAGAAAGAAAATGCTACCAGCGGTGAATAGAAACTGTGATAACTCCCGTGTCCCCGGAACAATTTCAGCACCTTGCATTGAGGACCCTGAGAAAGAGGACCACTGCCTGCCCCTCTCTCTCTCTCTCTCTCTCTCTCTCTCTCTCTCTCTCTCTCTCTCTCTCTCTCTCTCTCTCTCTGCATTCTAAAGAAAGAAATGGGTTTCACCCCTGCCTTGGCCTCCTCCCGGAGCCCTTATCTCTGCTGTCCCCTGCCTCTGCCTGACAACACTGTCTCTGAAATTTACTTGAGTCTATCAGATCGCTTGTCAAAGAAGTCTTCATGGTTTAATTCTTTAATTCCAGGCCCCTGTTAGTTACTCCCAGGACCAGAATTCAGCATGGTTCTAATCCTATTGCCTGTCAATTCATTTTAACCTCAATTCCTGCCACCTTATTTCCAGAACCCATTTCTTGTTCTCACAAAAGCTTGGGGGAAGGGGGGTTTGAATCAAATTGATATGAACGATCAAAAGTGACCAGAAGGTTAACTTGACTATTCGTGTGCTGGGACACCTTTCAGGCCATGTCACTGACTGTCTTAACACCGCATCATTGCCCAGGCACTTACTTTGTCTCTCTACATGTGTCCTCAAAGGCATACAGTAATGTTGCTCAGTACAAGGGAAAGAGTGTCCCCTAAATGAAGGGGGAAAGGGAGGAGCCTTCCCAGAACTCAGCCATTGGAGGAAGGCACATGTCAACTGCACCCTGGAATCTAGGGGTTGTTTAAAGACTGATTGCCTGGAGAATTCGATTTCTAAGCCCCAGAACCTGCAGTTCGGATTCAAAAGCCACAGTGGGGCCCAGGACTCTGTTAATATTCTCCCCGGTAAGTTCTAAACTCCAAAGCTAGGGTCCAGTGAGGAAAATGGGGCACAAGAAACAGAAGCAGCCAAAGTCTCCAGAAGAGGAGACCTGCGACTGTAGGAGGAGGCAGAGAGGAGGAGGCGACTGGAGATGGACCAGGCAGCATTTAGCTGGGGGAGGAAGACATAACCTGAGCTCCAAAACGGTCCCAAGCTCCAGACCATCCCGAGCCCTTCTTCATATCCAGTGTTAATGGAGGTCTCTGTTCTTGCCATTGGGGGATGGCGGTGAAGGGGGCCAGGGGAGCGGGAAAGGCTGTACAGGCTGATGGGGATGTGTCAGCTTAGCAGCCAGGATGGATGGATGAAGAGCTGGTGTAGAACAGTCCTCAGTG
Source organism: Rattus rattus (assembly GCF_011064425.1). Taxonomy (NCBI): domain Eukaryota; kingdom Metazoa; phylum Chordata; class Mammalia; order Rodentia; family Muridae; genus Rattus; species Rattus rattus. The sequence goes on along the minus strand of NC_046165.1, from coordinate 48,868,223 downwards.
CCAAGCATCTCACAGAAACAGTTGCCTGTGAAGTGACTACAACTGCAAATCTTCCTCTGAGCTGAGGGCGTTTATCCTTTAAATCCCTGCCTGGTGGGGTTGGGAAATTATATTTAAATCTCTGCCCCATTTCTGACCAGGAGTTTCCCAGCAAATCCCTAAGAAAGGCAGTTATTTACCCTGAAAATCCCAGGCTGCCCGAACACGTTGCTGTCCAGGACTTGCCCTGGGTGATGTGAACTATCAATCTCTTTCTTCCAACAGCTCAGAACTAAACCCCACATGAGCTTGGCCTAGAGGCAGCAGAGAAGGGAATCTCTGAGCTACTTCCTTAGCCTACGTGAGCCTTGCTCTGCAAGGGGGCGAGAGGGGAAAGCATCCACTAAACATCAAAGTCGGAGGCTTCGTACCACCGAGTTACAAGGACACTTCCGTTCTCTGTGCCTCTTCCTGGGTACCGATTCCAGTTCCACTGATACTCAGGAGGTGAATGCTTCCCATTGTTAACACTGAGGTCCAAGGAAATAGCTTTCAGTTGAATTTATAGTAGGGATTCTAATTCTCACACACTGTATCAGGACACCACAGAGAACGTTCCGGAAAACAAGCTGAGAAGAGGACTTCTCATTTTGATAGATTTCCTAAAAGGTTTGGGGAGGCAATTCATTGATTGGACAGACATTCTAAATCACAAACCCATTTTGACTGGTTAATAACTAAGTTCATTTGCTAAAAGACATAGACGCCCACCTGTGGGTACGGACTTCACTGCTTTACCTAACTCCCTCCCTGTAGTTTTTATCAGCCATAGTAGATTCCAGACACAAACCAGGCCTCACCTGCAGTAACAGAAGGAGGTCTTCTCTGAAACTCCCACCCAGGTAAAGGCAGATCCCTTCACTGCAGAAAGGATTTCAGGCTGGTTGGCAGGTGAACTGGGATCCCCCTGTCCCTACCCTCAACTATCCTTCCCTGCATGACTGTTCTGGGACTACAGATGCTTACCGGTGTGCTCAGCTTTTAACATTGGTGCTAGGTAGGGACCCACGCTTCTGCCACCATGCTTGCATAGCAAGATTTTACTGAGCCATCTCCCCAGCAGCCAGAGTTGGATTTTATTAAAAGAAAATTTTAACCGTAGATTCAAGCGTAAGAATTAATGGGTAGAGAGATACTCTGTGAGAGACCAGGACATACTCAAGTGTGGGGTGGACCTAATATCTTTATAATAGCCGTATAAAGAAAGCTGGTGGGCTCTGAAGTCATTACCTTTAGAGGGTTGTTAAGTTAAATGTGATCACAGAAGGACTGCCAGGTATACGAGAGGCTCACAGAAGGTGAGGTAAAATCATAGACCAACCAGAGTAGTAGGGCAAGCTAGGGTGTTCTCAGTGTAATAAAAGTTTATAGTTCTGTTTGTGAGGTTTCCAGAGAGTATCAGGTTTATGTCTGGGAAAGAAGTAATGGGGGGGTGGATTTCTTGAGTACAAAGGCCATCAAAGCCATACCAGGCCACTGACTTTCGGGTCCTTTGTCCTGCAGACTCAGAATGAATTTTGTGGACAAAAGAAGGGTGAATTTCAGAAAGGAATTTTATCACAGTTGAGTATTCAAGAGAAAGGAAGCAGACAGGGCACCTTCAGAGCAGGAGGTCTCCTCGAAAGGGCTGCAAACAGGGGTGGGAGTGTTGGGGGTCCTGCTATAGGTTAGTAAGGCCCTATTGGGCTGAGATGTGGGGGTATGAGTTGGTCAGTCCAGTTGTCCCACTCACAAGGTGGGACTGGAGTTTTGGACACAGGTTCCAGGGCATCTGGTCTCCACAGCTTCTAGGCGAACGCTCACTAAAGTTGCCATTGATAAAAGGAGAAGGAAGACAAAACCGAGAAACCAGAGCTTGAATCAGCCCCCTTCAGCATTTTGCTGTTTCTGGGCTCTGGTCAGGACAGTATTGCCACTAGAACCAAGGACATTTCCAGCTTCTAGACAGGATGGAACTAGTTGTCATGGACAAGAAGCAGGTGTGCTGGCTTTCAAGTCGCTGCACGTAAACTGGCTGCTCTCTTTCTCCGGTTCTCAGGAGGAACAAAGCCATACTTGAAGGTCATTTTCTCTGAAGCTTTGAGCACACCCCGCTGCTATTTTAACATTTTTGAAAGTTATCTTTATATAACAAGAATATTGCCTCTGTGTAGACAACTGTACAGCAAATGTTAATTTTCCTAGAATTCCTGATTCCCAGCTGCCAGAGGCTTCCAGCAGACTCCAGGGCTAGGAAACCTCCTCTTCTTCTCAAGCCTCCATAATTTTCATGGACTTTCTATCCAGCCTCAGTCTGGGGGTGCAGCCACAAGTGCCATGCTCCCATGGTCCCCCGGGTCCACTTTAGGAAGACTCTCACTCAGATACCACACAATTCTAGGAACGATAGATTTAAAACATAACTCACAGTCAAGTCAGAAACCGAAGACCTCAGAATGCTTTTCAGTCTGTCAAAGGCAAATCCACTTCCTACTTCATCACTCTGCTTCCCTCAACGTCTTAGGGTGCCCAGACGGCTGCCTCTAGTCCCTGAGCAGTGACTCTGCAGCTTCCCCACCTCAGAAAAAGAGTTCAACAGAAAAGAATACATGAACCACCACCCACTGGAGGTGTAAGACAGGCTTCAAGTGTTGCTGAGTTTAGGAGAGAAAGGTATGAAACAACATTGCTCAACAGTATATGTAGGGAACATAGTTAAATTTGTATTTCGGAAAAACAACAACCAGTTTAGTACATCTCATGCAGCAACATTTAGGATGTCTACATTTCAGTATTGGCCTGAAATTCCAGTTTAACTGGGTGTCCTGCGTTTTCTATTTGTAGAGTCTGGCAAAAAGTAGTCTAATAAAAATCTATTTGTTTGTTTGTTTCAAGGCTAGAGATGTAGCTCAGTGGTAGAACATTTATTTGCCCAGCATACACAAGGCCCTGGATTTGACTCTCAATGCTGAAAAGACAAGTCATACCGTCAGGAGAGTAGATTGCTATTTGTATCCTTCCTGCTGACTCTATTCTTTATGTAGGGAGCCCAGTGTGTGGCCCCTCCTTTCTGGCCACAAGACTGTAAGGTCCCAGGCCTCTTTTCTAGCTGAAATGGTTGGGTTGTGCTTGTCTCTGCATCTTAGTAAGATCAATGTTGTTAGCATTCTGTCTAAGCTCCACCCCCACAGTTACCTGGCAACAGCCCCGGTATGCCTGACTCACTATAAAAGGGGTTGCTTGCCCCTCCTCGTTCTCTTGCTCTTGCTCTTCCCCTCTTCCCCTTTGTCCCTTTTCTCCGCAGTCCCTTCCCTGCTTCCCTCCGTGTGCTTATGTCCGGCCTTTACTCTCTCCTCTTCTACTCTTCTCTCATTAAACCTTTCCACGTGGAACCATTGGGCCTGTTGTGGTTTGTCCGGACTCGAGCGGAGACTTCTACCCCAACAAATGTGCCTTGTTTGTTTTGTGTATGTGAGCATGTATAAGATGTGTGAACATGCCTGTTTGTGGGTGTGGATGTGGACATACTCAGGTCATGCTATACACGTAGAGGTCAGAGGACAATGGCCTCAACTCAGTCTTCCTTGTCCACCTTGATAGAGACAGAGTCTCCTTCCTGCTGCATAAGCCACACTAGCTGGTTTGTAAGCTTCTGAGATTTTCCTGTCCTCACCTCTTTCCTGTAGGTGGCCTAGGATTACAAATGCTTGAGTGACTGTGTCTGCCGTTTATGTGGGTTCCAGGTCCAGAGGAAGGCAGTCAGGCTTGCGCACAAGCACCTTTCCTCACTCAGACTTATCTCCGCAGCTCTGTGCCTTTAAATCCCAGAGTTACAGATGACAGAAGCATTCAAGCAGACGGAAGCTATCAATGCAAAAAGTGGTCCCCAATCTTCTTGATCAGGTAAGAAGAGAGTTTGGGGGCAGGAGGGATATTTGAACACCAAAACACTTGTCTATTGTAGCAAACAGGACGATCAGATGGGGAGAGAAGGTGCGGTCCCCACCCTCAGGAATTTCTCAGTGTACTTGAGGCAAATTCAAGCAGCCATTAGGTTCATCCTAGCACACAGCGCGCACACACAGGCCCTCAGCCATTCCCAATTAGCGATTGCCACAGCTGGGCTGGTTTGCGTGCCTCTGAAGACTGGCAAATAAGCAGAAAATGCACCCAAATGTAATAGACTATTAATTACAGCACTGGGAACATTTGGGTGCAGGATCCCTGCGTGCCCAATTTAATAGGACAATGCATCAGGAGCTGAGTGTTGCTTTGCACACACAATGCATGTGCATTGAGAAAAGCACCCAGAGATGAGGAGAACTCTGATTTTATATCGGATATAAGCAAACTCACCAAGCTCTCTTCTGGTAAAGAGGGCAGGGAATGTGAATACCCTGGAATGCTAACATCCCGCTGAGGAGCAGTTTTCTTCGTTACTATAAACTAATCTGGTCCAGAGGGAGTCGCTGCATTTACATACACAGCACCAAAAACATATTTCTAGAGGGGCTGGGGAGATTTGGGTTACCAGTGTCCCCATAACGCCCAGGTGTGACAGCATGCACAAAATTGACAAAGGAAATCTTGAATCCATTGGTGTCCCTTACACTGAAAGACTTTGTCCAAAAGTGAGGGGCACCCATTGATGGAAAGCCCTGTGAGTGACTTCCAGGAGGCAGAAGGCAGCCATGCCACCAAGGCTCTGTGATGGGAAATCCACTTTACGGCAAGAGACAAAGTCTTCAGAAAAACATTACCGTGTGCCCTAACAACTTCATTCTCTGTGTTTTTAAGATTTGCACAGGGTTTATTTTCCTTGGCAATGATAAGAGCTCAGACATAGACACAATTGCATTTACAAGAAAAGCTTATTCCTTTTTAGTCTGGGAGAGGGACTCTCTCTCTCTCTCTCTCTCTCTCTGTGTGTGTGTGTGTGTGTGTGTGTGTGTGTGTGTGAGAGAGAGAGAGAGAGAGAGAGAGAGAGAGAGAGAGAGAGAGAAAGCATACAGAAAAGATGACCAGGGTCCACCAGGAGGTAGAAGGATGGAGGAAAGCCTGGGCTAGCCCCTCTGTGCTGCTTTCGCTGGAAGGACAGTGGAGGCAGAGGAGGAGTCTGATCAAGCCTGCTGTTTGAATAAGGTGGGAGGGAAATGGGTCCTGGGCACTAGGGTTAGGGTCTAGCTTGGGGTGATTTATTGTAGGAAATAGTGTCCCAGATAAATAAGAGGTCAGTATATGGACTCTGGATTAATTGTGTTGCACACTAAAGGTGATCTGTCTTCTATCCTAAGCCTGGGAGGACAGTGTCTGTAAGACCCAGGTCTGTAAGACCCAGGTATCAACACATCAAAAAGTATAGAAAAGGATAAACAGGACTAATGTAACCTTCCCTGTAAAAATCCCAATTTTCTGGACAAATGAAACCATAATCTAAAAGCTTTCATCTCCTGCAGGAAGGCCCTGTGGGTGGAAGGAATCATAATCTCTATGGAAAATTCTCTCTTCACAGTTGGCTAGCCAAGTGGGGTGAAGCCCAAACAGAGACCATGGGATTAGCAGAGCTTAGAGAAAGTCTGCAGCCTGTCAGGAGAAGCATAAAGATTCATAAGATGACAAGTTATTCTGTGATGTGCCCCAGGACAGGCAAGAAAAGGAAGACAAGTCAGTCAGTTAAGCTTTCTGGTTGCAAACAAAATCCACTTCAGCCAACTGAATCAAAACATACAAAATATTAAGGCCATGTATGTTAACTGTAGCACAAAAGAGGCTTATAGAGAAAGATTTCAAGTTCAAGGCAGCCTGGGCTACATAAGGATGCTCAAAGCAGAAGGATGAGGAGGGGGAGAGGAAGAGGGGGAAGAGGAGGAGGAGGCACAGAAAATATCTACAGGATATTCCAGGGCTAGAGAGTTGCATTGCCAGAGACTAAACAGCTAAAAACAAACAAAACAAAAACAAAAGAACACCCAGCTACACCATCTAACTCTTTCTAGCAGAAATACCATGACTATTCCCTTTTCTGCTAGATACCATGGTCCTTTGTGAGGCAGGATAGAAGGAGAGATGGTGAAAATTATGGGAACATGAGGTGAGGGGCAGAGTCCAGCACCCAGGATTCTGATTTAAGTCTTTGATCTGCTGAGAATTGAGAACTCTGGTAAAACTGCCAGCATTTGCCATACCAACTGTACCAACTATACTAACCGTACCAACTGTACAAACTGTACCAATGGTACCAATAGTACCAACTGTACCAACTGTACAACTTTACCAACTGTACCAACTATATTAATGGTACCAATGGTATCAATTATACCAACTGTACCAACTGTATGAACTGTACCAACTGTACCAACTCTACTAACCATACCAACTGTACTAACTGTACCAACCGTATCAACTGTACAACTGTACCAACTCTACTAACCATACCAACTGTACTAACTGTACCAACTGTACCAACCATACCAACTGTACCAACCGTATCAACTGTACCAATTGCCTACACAGACACACCATCCATTTTTATAAAGGTATTTTCAAATAAGCACATTTGCTTAAGCCTTTTCTCTCTTCCCAACTCTAAACCTACAGTTTTCTAGGACTCACAACCAGAAATCCCATTTACAATTTAAAAAAAAAAAAAGCCCTGTGCCCAGCCCTAACAGCTCCTGATTTTATCAGATAATTCCATCCAAGGCTCCTCTGTCACAACCCTACAATCTCACTTATCAAAAAGACAGAGAAAAGGAAAAAAACAAGCTCTTAGCAGTGCTTTGAGATGTCCTGAGAACCACCAAAAGTGCATGCGTGGCTGAAAGAACCCTATATGGCTCTCCCCTGAGACGCTCGCACCGACACTTAGATGTCTCTTTTTCTCCCCTCCGGGCACCTTTCTTTCCTTAACCCCTGTGTTTAACGTATATGTCTTTAATAATTTGGAACTCTTCCTGGAAGACCACACCCATGCTCTCTGTTCTTTCCTCTTCTCTGAGTAGCTGACTTTTGACTTTTAATGAATTCCAGCTCTGTTGCCTACTTCCTTATCTTGATATAAGTGTCTGGTTCTACGTGAGCTGAGGTTCCCTGCTAAGAGATCAATGGAATGCTTCTGCTCTTCCAGCTACTACAGGTGAGAGTCAAGCTGAGCTGCTGCTGGCATTGGACCTGAGTTCACTTGCTCTGGTCCAGCCCAGATACCCTAGAAGAACTGCTATTCCTGCCTTCAGGCCTGCAACAACAACAATAAACAACAACAACAACAAACAAACAATAATAACAACAACGTCAAATCCTCCCGTAACATACAGAGGCCTAAATGCTCAGGAGAGTAGGGAGCACAAGCCCTCAGGTGCAGCTTTACCTCAGGAGGTCAAACCAAGAGGGGACTGAATTTGGATTGGCCAACTTGGGCCAGTTCTCACAGTGTTGTACTGAGTAAGAAATTTCCCCCCCACGGGTGGACATGTTTGAACACTGGGGTTCTAACTGGGAGTCTGTGGCGGAAGGTGACAGAACCTTTAGCGCGTGTGTGCTACCTGGCAGAAGTGGTAGCCATCCTGGAGGCTCTCTGCTTCCACCCCCACCTGAGCCCTCTGCTTCCTGATGTGCCAGATGTGAGGAGTCCACCACCTACCCTTAAGTCCTTCTGCTGGGTGTGTGGTTTACAGTGATAAGAAATGCAACCAGTGGGGCTGGGGATTTAGCTCAGCGGTAGAGCGCTTACCTAGGAAGCGCAAGGCCCTGGGTTCGGTCCCCAGCTCCGAAAAAAAGAACCAAAAAAAAACAAAAAAAACAAAAAAAAAAAAAAAAAAAAAAAAAAAGAAACGCAACCAGTAAAGGACTGCAGTAAGAACCAGACTCCAGGGTTCCGGAAAACAAACGAGACTAGAAGCAGCTGTCAGGTGTGTCAGGTGCTGCGCTGTGTCCGTGTTCCTGTGAGCAGGGTGGAAAGACTGAGTAATCGGGTGGGAGGGGGCAAAGTCACCAAGACCCTTTAAGTAAGTACACAGCATTTTGCCCACAGACATATTCCTGAAGCAATGAACTAAATCACCCACTAAGTACCACATATAATATTTATCACCCTAAGCATCCCACTGTGAACCCTTTCACAAAGTGAATAACCACCCTCCCATATTTCTTCTGTGTGAAACTAGATTTAATATATTGAACTTTCTTAAATCAAGCGGTGCCATCCCCCTGGAACCTTTAAAAGAATGGGAGATCGCAAATTTCATGGAAAGGAGGCCGTAAAATGTCACAGCTTTGCAGTAACCCACACACACGTGCAGCCAGGGGAGAGCTGCTGGCAGTGTCATCCCTGCCTTCTTACTTTAGGTCACAGGAAGCTAGTGACCTGTTTATACACTCAGCAAGATTTACCTGATAGTCACGAGGGTGTCAGGTCCCACAGAGCCGCACTGTGAACGGCCACTCTGAGGGCTAAAGATAGTCCGAGATGACTTGTCTGACACCTGCAACACACTGGCTTTCTGCCGTCATTGGAGTTGTTTTTTCTTTACATTGGTGTGTGTGTGTGTGTGTGTGTGTGTGTGTGTGTGTGTGTGTGTGTGTGTGTGGGGGGTGTGTGTGTGTGTGGGGGTATGTGTGTGTGTGTGTGTGTGTGATGTGTGGTGTGTGTGTGTGGGGTGTGTGTGTGTGTGTGTGTGTGTGTGTGTGTGTGTGTGTGTGATGTGTGTTTTCGTGTTTAAGCACCTTTGCTCTCAGACTCCTGAAGCTAGATAGAGTTTACAGACCATATGATACGACTGCTGCTGGGAACCAAACAGGTCTTCTGGAAAAGCAGCAAGCTCTCTTCACCACTAAGCCATTTCTCCAGCCCCCCTCACCACAGCTTGATCTTAACACTGGCCAAGCCCAGTGTGCTGCTAAAGACTCTTTGGGGTACCCAGTCACCCCGGACAGGACTAGTGTGTGCTTAGAAACAGGTAGTCATTGTCCTCACAGAAGGCAGCGGGGACATGGTAATTGATACCTCCCGTTGGTTCGCAACAGGCAAAGCAAAATTGCTGAGATAGTGGTGGCTGTGTAGAGTGGGGGCTGGGCTCCCCCGGACTAGCCTCAGCTTTTTTCTTATTACTTTTATCAGTCTGGCCCTGAGACCTGGAGGCCAAACGCTGTACATAATGAAAGATTTCTCTGCTGGTTCACTCAAATCTCAGCTCATAATGGAGACAGGCTCTTGCTAATAGATTCCTGTACTCTTTCCCCAGTGCCTTGTCAGATAATAGCACCATCGAAGCAATGACAGAGGAGAGTCCGACTGACACATCTCCCACGCCCAACATGGGGGAGGGGGTTTCTCTGTGGCACTTTGTGGAGCAGAATCAAATTATTTATGGACCATTTAGATGCAAATGTATGGTGCATTTAGCAAACAGGCTGCATATGCAGACAATTTAGCCACACAATGACTGCCTAAGGACGACCCATCTAATCTCCCAGCATCAACTGTGTCTCTTCAAAGGGGATTTGGATTTTCTCAGAATTGATCAAACTTGACAAGCAATTTCTACCTAATGTTCAGGCAGGCCTCTTTTCTCTTCTCCATCTGTAGGTGAGAAATCCTATTTTCTGCTAGTGTCCGAGTAACGAAAATGGCTGCAGACGCAAGTTAGGGAGAAAAGAGAAAATATTATGCTCAGGGCTATGTCGCCTCAGAAAATAGGTTTTGGTTTAGTAGCTTCGAAATTACCAAACATTTCCATTTGACACGGCTTCGTCTGCCAGCCCTCTCTGTGCTTCCTGAGTGGATGAATGAGAGATGAGAGAACGCAGGAGACAGCTGAACCTCCTCTGGACAGCGTGTTCCTGCACACGCTCCCACCCGGAGGTCTGCATCTTGCCCAGGGCTTGGAAAAGAAACACCAGTGTTCCAGAGACTCCCAGAATCAATGAAAACTACATTACAGAAAAGAGAGACCAAATTTGAAAACTCGACTCTGTCTGGAGTTTATTATCAAAATGTCTGCTTGATTAAGTTGTCCTAAACAATTGGGCGAGCACGAGAGAGGAAACCCAATAAGCATGGTAGGTCGGGTGGTGGGGGGTGTCAAATGGCATCGCCTGGATTTTTCTGTGGCAGGCTGAGAGAACAGGCTGCCTAGAGGCTGTGCTACCTTTCAGGGAGTCCTGACAGCACCCAGGAAGCTCTACAGCTTCAGCTCCAGCCTGGTGGGTTTATATCCTGATGCTACATAGGTGACTTGAAAAGTGAAACCCACATTGTCTTTCATCTGGGGCCAGGGGAGAATTTGTCCGTTTTGTCCGTTTGTTCGTGGCCTTCCTAAAGACTCCGCTGAGAGAAGCCTCTGGCCACTGCAGGCAGCCCTCTGACTCTGATACAGGGGATGCAACTACATTTACATACTTCTCTAAGAAACCCTCCAGCTTCCTGGAAGGCCAACTAATGCCTTGATTCAAGAGACAGTGATAAAGCAGGGACCCCGGGCTAAGTGCCTTTTACACTTCTTAAGAAACAAATAGATTTTTTATAATGTCATTGAAAGAAATTGAGATATGATTTTTTAGAAAGCTTTCTATTTGTGAACTTAGAATTGTAAATGCCCAGAGCACAGATCCCATTAGAACCCACAGTATACCCCTTTAGGGAACAGTCTAGAGACTCTTTTGAAGATCACAGGAGAAGTTCAAGTGGGAGAAGTAGCCTATGTGTCAAGAATAATGGCTAACTGCCAGACGTGGTAGCCCAGGCCTTTAATAACATCACTCAGGGTGCAGAGGTAGGTGGAGCTCTGTGAGTTCAAGGCTACCCTGGTCTACAAAGCCATTTCGGACCATCTAGGGTTGCATGGTGACCGGAAATTTTTATTTCTACCACTCATTGGTGGGCCCTAGTCTAGCCATTGTGTCTCCATTTGACTCTAATTCTGTCAGATTCAACGCTGTAGGTGCTCATGGATGTCGACAGAAGGCCCACTTGTCTCCAGTCCCACTGACCTCCCTGCAGCTCCTTGCTGCCCTGAGGCATCCCTGTATCTCTCACCCCTGGGTGCCCTGCTACTAGGTTAGAAGTATTATCAGCCGCTAAGGGATGGGAACCACACATCATTATACTATTTGAAGCCTACGGTCATTGAATCACATATTTTTAAAAACCTCTTTATTTACTTACTTATTGTGTGTATGCACATCTATGTGTGTGCATGTGGGAGTCAGGGGTTGGCATTAGGTGCCCTCCATCTTTCTCTACCTCATTTTTCTGAGGCAGAGTCTCTCAGTAAACCCAGAGGTTGGCAATTCAGGTATATTGGCTGGCCAGCAAGTCTCAGGGACCCTCCTGCCTCTGCCTTTTCAGAGCTGGGAGAACAGTCACCTCCACAGTGCCTAGCTTTATAACGAGTGAATTCTGGGACTCAAGCTCAGGACCTTGTGTTTGATCAATAAACGCTTTACCAACTTAGCCTTCTCTCTGGCCCCAAACCTGTTTCCTTCCTGAAAGTATTTCATTGTAGTAGCACAGAAAGAGTTATGAGCCATGACTTTAAAAATGAGTAAATGTTTTTGTATATTAGGATTAAGGTATAAGAAAGGGCTGCCAACATACACTATAGCTTTCATCTTAAAGGGAATAAAAAAGTAGTTCATCCTGGTGCCATTTTGAGTGACGATGGCCCAAGGACACAGATTTGAGTTACCCCCCATTCCATATTCTGTCATGGAAACAGTTTCATGAAGTTTTATGTTTTTTGTTTTTAGAACAAAGGAAGTCATAAGTCAAGGTAAGTCTAAGGTTTGTGGATGAATATATCAGAGAGGCAGATGGATAGAGCAGGGAGGCTTTTCTATAGATAGACCCAAGACGTTATCTGATGACATTCTTAGCTTTGCGATTGGTGGAAGATGGTGGGTCTGCTAAGGTAATATGTACCAAAGGTTTTTCCCCCTAGCAGTCACAGGAAGTTAGTTCTGGCACAGAACATTTTTGGGCAAGGAATGGCTGTCTGGGTCTAACATCAGTCCAAGATAAGGTAATTTGCCTCTGGGCCTGTAACATCCCAATCTATCCATAGCACGGAAGTTTTACTCAGTCAGTTCTTATTCACAGCTTTATTCTGTGTCCTGTTCTTATGGAAAAGCTTAATGCAAGATGTCGAACATGTTCTTTCCAGTTGCAGTATGTTACTGGATATCTTAGTCACTGTTCTATTGCCGTGAAAGACGCCATCACCAAGGCAACTTTTATAAAGAAAGCATTTAATCGGGGGCTGGCTCAGGGTTCCAGAGGGTTGGCCCATTATCATCATGGTGGGGAGAAGACAGCCCCCACTAGGAGGAATAGCTGAGAGCTTTGCATCCTGATCCACAGTGGCAGGAGGTAGAGAGACACTCTGGGTCTGGTGTGGGCTTTTGAAATTTTAAAGCCCACTCCCAGTGCTACACTGTCTCCAACAAGGCCATACCTCCTCCAACAAGGCCACGCCTTCCAATCCTTTTCTAAGAGTTCATCAGTTTGGGACTAAGCATGAAGATAAATATATGAGCTTATGGGGGCCATTCTCAATCAATCAATCACATTTTATTTCAGTAACTTCCTTTCACTTTATTTACAACAAAATGTTTAAAAGATTATAGTTAGCACTGTGTTTTCAATTCTGCTACTTCGGTGAATTCCAAAGCATATACTTATCTACACGTATTCAAGTGTTATCCAAAGATAACATTTAAGTTGTCTTTAATAATAATAAAAGCTAAAGATAAAATGGAATAGAAAAATCATAAAAGTTATATTTACAAGTTGGTGTTTGTATAATCACTTTCATTGCCGGGAAAAAATCCAATGATATCCTTAGTGAAAATTCCCTAGATAATTATTATTCTTTCCCCAGCAAGTGTGTGTGTGTGTGTGTGTGTGTGTGTGTGTGCATACATGCACACATGTTCATGTGTGTGTAAGGAGGTATATATGTGCACACATGCATGTGGAAGCTATTGTGAGGAGAGTCTCAGGTCTCGTTCCTTAGGGCTGTCAATGCACTTCATTTTTTGAAGCAAAGCCTCTCACTGGGACCTGAGGCTTGCCAACTAGGGAGTGAGCGAGACTGTCTGGCCAGTGAAGTGCAGGGATCTGCCTGTCTCCTCTTCCCACAGAGGGATTACTAGCACACTAGGGAATTGATTTTAAGTCCTCATTTCTACACATCAAGCATTTTATAGACTAAGCTAGCTTTCCTCATCCTTCCAGCAACTTTTACTTTTTATTTTAATACTCTTGGTCTTAAACTTTATATAAACTTTTCATGCATGGTACAAAATGAGAACATTTATTTGGAAAAAAGTCAATCCCTGGAAAGAAATCAGTGGTTGGAAGCATTCCTAGTTAAATATAATTAAAGCAATGGTATAGATAATAAGCCTAGTGTGGGTTTCTTTTGTGCAGACTCAGCAACCGTTAAAGGCAAGATGCCCAGGGTTCCATGCCCTCTCTGTGCCCATCGTCCTTACAGAACCTGATATGCCCACTATACAGGAAGCTCCTGTGGTAACTGTTTCGGGGCTGTCATCACAGATGTGTGTCTGCTCATGATGCTGTGTCCCTAATCCAACACAGGCTGAGCGTGCAGCAGAAAATCAATGGTTGTTTGCTGAGTTGAAAGGAGAAGGCTGACTAGATTGGTCTGCAAATGCATTGACTGTCTACCACATGGCAGACCTTGTTCCCAAAGGGCGGGAGGACCCGCCTTGGCCATGGTGGACTGGATACCTGCTGTCAATAATTTTATATTCCAGTGGGAAGAGACTTTTTAAAAATAAATAAATACATGAAAGCGAAACATACTTACTCCACATAATACTATTTTTGAGGAAAAGTTGAAATCTTTTCTTTCTTAATCTGTTCAGGCTGAGGAAGTTATATGGCACGTCTCCTGTGTTAGGGTTTCTACTGCTGTGAAGAGACGCCATGACCCAGGCAACTCTCATTAGGAAAATGTTTCATTGGGACTGTCTTACAGTTTCAGAGGTTTAGTCCACTGTCATCCTGAAGAGAAGCAGGTGGCCCGCAGACAGACATGGTGCTGAGCTTCTCTCCATCTGGATCCAAAGGTAGCAGGAAGAGCAAGTGAGTCACTGGGCCCGACTTGTACTTCTGACACCTCAAAGTCCGCTCCCTAATGACACACCTACTCCAATGAGGCCCCACCTCCTAATACTGCCACTCCCTGTGGGCCAATGGGGGCCATTTTTAGTCAAACTACCCACTACCCGGACAATCTTAGGGTGACATATGCAGCAGAAAGCTTCCCAGAAAGCTCCAGGCAGGGCAGAGGAGCCGGGGAGCAGAGGAAATGTTCTTTGAACTAAACGTAAATCTCTGTGTGCTGACCACTCCGTAACTCCAGAAGGCTCTGATGGCCCTGAGTTCTGTGAGAAATCCGGTAGCCTACCCCATGAGGGGAGGAAGGAGCAAAGGGTGTAATTTAGAGGCTTGATGAATGTTCTAGGGGCTCCTCTGATTAACACCCTGGGTCCACAGCTCTCTACCTAATCCCTGTAACAACAGGAGGATTAGCAAGGGTCACAGTCTCGGTAACTCCTATCTCTCTACGTTGCATGTAAATTTTTCCTGCATCTCCCTGGAGATCCTCGGGTAGCCGACTTCCCTTTCTCTCCCACTAATTGGAAAACTGTAATAAGAAAGTAAACATTGGCGGTTCTGTAAGAACTTGGATAATGGAGCAGCCAGTCTCACACTCCCTCATCCCTCTACTTCTTTATTAAGCTTGTGTGACTTGAAAGGACAGATAATGGGAATGATTGCCTGGCCTCGATGTCACCAAATTTTTCATTGTATTAAAACAATAATGTCTTCATTGAGAGAGGTCGCTTGTCCAGAAATCCTTTGGATGCCCATGGGCTGGAATAGAGGCTTTATAAGTTTAGACAACTCTGTCTGAGGACATAAAGATATCCAGTTTCTTTGCCCACAATGGAATTAAGCTACAGCGGCAGGAGGAAGCAGGCGAGCATAGGTGCTTGGTTAGACTGTTGTGTCTTCCTTCCTTGTGTCCTGTGCTATTCCACACCTGATGTTCACAGAGTCTCGGGATGCGATAGCTGTGTGTAACAGAGGAGGCTATGTTGGCTCCAAAGGAGAAGTGGGACTTCAAGTTCCTCTGTGCAGAATACAAGACAGAAGACTAACTCTGTTGCCACCATCCCAGGTCCTGCCCCCCTGATGCCCAAACAGGACACAAGGTCCAGAGAGCAGTAGGCCAGTCAGCCTGTTTACAAGACCCAGCCACCCATATAGAGCGCCACTAAAGAAGGAAAAGCCATGCCACACATCCCCAGCCCTAGGTGCCCTTTACCAATCAAATGACACTATTGGAACCCAAAGACTGCTAACCTAGAATCTATCGACTGTCTAACTGATGTATGCCGCAGAGTCTCCTGTGAGTCTCACTCGCTTTGATTGATTTCTGTAGAGCTAGTGAATCATGGGAATGGGACAGGTGAGTGCCTGATAACTGTTGGATTTTTCCTTGGTTCAGTCATTCCACATTCTTTTCTCTTGCCTTAACTTAAAAGATATTAGCATTTTCCAGGCTATTCAAACAGTGGACAGACAGCATTGGTAGAAAAGCAGAATGGTGCTTTTAAAGCATCACATTTAATATACCCACGAAAGGCACTAATGAAATTTTAATGAGAAGTCAGCCTGCAGTCATTTCAACTGATGACTCTCTTCACTGTAAAAACCGTCCAAATAACTGGCACCAGGGAGGCACACATAGTCACCAGAGGTATGTAACCAAGACAGTCACCCCACAAGTAGACTAAGATGGTTATTTTCACATGAGCCTGGCAGAATGCTAGTTGCCAAATCTGTCTAAGGGAACTCATGGGTTGTTTTTTTTCCCGAATGGGTTTCTAGTTTGGGAAAATTTATAAGAAGAGATGATTGTGGTGCACCCTCAGGCACAGCACAGGACACAAAGGATGCCACTGCTTTCCCTCCACCCAGAAGGACACCGGAGCCAGACGATCCAGGCCCTGAACCCAAGAACTAAGGGTTTTGTTTTGTTTTAAGAAAAACAGGATCTCTTTCCGTTTGTCACTTTGGTTGATCTGTAACTATGTGCTTCAAGGTAGTCTTGAACTCATAGAGATCCTATTGCTTCTGCCTTCTGAGTTCTAGGACCAGAGACATGTACCACTATGGCTGGCCTCTACTTACTTACTTACTTACTTACTTACTTACTTACTTACTTACTTACTTTTTTAGAAGTGTGTGTGTGTGTGTGTGTGTGTGTGTGTGTGTGTGTGTGAGAGAGAGAGAGAGAGAGAGAGAGAGAGAGAGAGAGAGAGAGAGAGAGATGAGTCTCCTGATGGATCCAGGTGGGGCTTGAACTCAAGGTAGGATGATGTCTTCCTGTCACAATAATAACTGGATCTTATTAGAACAATATTTTTCAAATTTCAGTGGGCATGAATGATCTGGAACTTGTTGAGGTGGTGATTCTGACTTGGTCCTCTTGGATCAAGAATTAAACTCCTGTGGTTCTGGTGAGTTCATTGGCTACATTGAATGCTTACACAGTACTACCATGATCCAGGATCCATGTATCATGGATACAAGGTCTTAGTGTATCGTTCTTACTTGTCACAACAGACCTTAAAGGTACAAACTGTTGGGGGTTTCCCCCCTTTTATGATTAGAGAAACGTAGACACAACGAGTAACTTAATATCCATAGCCAGTAAGAAATAAGAGTTTGCCCTCAAAACAGTTGGGTACCAAAGTCAGGATGTCTTTGATAGCTAAGTTAAAAAAATAAACCATGCCTAATTCTTAGAGTTAAATTTCCCATACTCACTCTAGCACCATGAACTCCTACATGCTCAACTGAGTGCTTCTGGGCATTTCCCTGGCACCTTTCCTGGAGATGCTGTTAAGTAGCTGCTCCCAGCTGGCTCTGGGCTAAACTTTGGGGTTATAAGGAGCAGGCCTAGCTTCTCACAGGCCTGGGAAGGTAGGAAGCGTAAAGAGCAGTAAGTCTATAGCCTACTGCAGTGTGACCCACACGGGACTCTCCCTAACTGGGTCCCCTTGCCTCCCCTCCCGTCCCCTCCCCTCCTTTCCTCTCTTGTCTTCACCTCTCCCTTCTACCATGTTCTCCCTCTCTTCCCCTCTCTCTCCTCTTTTCTCCTTTCACCCATTTTCCTTTTCTTTATTTCTATTACTGTTTCAGTATTGAGGTCTTACGTCTGCTAGGTAAGAGCTCTACACACACACACACACACACACACACACATATATATATATATACATATTATATACACATACACATATCCCCCAGCCCTTTAAATGTGGGCGTGTGGCTGTGGTCATGTATGTGTATGTGTGCATGTGCATGTGTGTGTGTGTGTGTGTGTATGTATGTATGTATGTATGTATGTATGTATGTATGTATGTGTGTATGTATGTGTCATTTTTAAGACAGAATCTCCTTAGATTGCCTAGGCTGGTCTTGAACTTGTGATCCTCTTGTCTCAGCCTCCTTGGTGACCTGGATTACATACAAACTTATAATACACCCCCAGACCTGACTCACATCCAAATTTCAGGTGGCTGGCCCTAGATTATTGTAGAGTCTTCCTGAAGTAGAGAGAAAGAGAAGGGAAGGCAAACTATGGGTGCTGACACTCTTGGTTTTTGGTTTTTCTGATGTTTTTTTTTTTCAAATTCTTTTTGTATTTTGGCTTGGCCGTGTGTCATCTCCTTCCTTACCTCATCCTGAATCATACTGTTCCTACCTTGAAGTAGTATCAGACACGGTCCTACAACCAACCAAGTGTGACTGACATTTGAGTTGATGACTAAATGACTCCAAAGTGGCATTTTCCCATTTTACTGTTCTGGACCCTGATGAGAAACTTAGCAGCAAAAAACAACTCTTTATGTCCTTAGTAAAAGCCACAGTGGAGGTCTTCCTTGACTCATGGTTACTGGGGTCAATCAAAGGTGGGGAAGAGTGTTGGGCAGGGGTGGGGTCATTACAGCTGGGGCGGGAGGGGATGCTTCCACAGGGGCTTCTGCTCTCAGTCTCATGCTTGGGTTGGGAAGACTTAAAAATGAATTTGTTCCACCAGGTCAGTCTCAGATAGAATGAGTTGGGGGCCCGAAAACAAGTCTTTACACCAAGGACGCGGGAGATGCACAACATCTATTGTCCTATTGGAGTCACACGTGATCACTACATTGATCCTATATCACACTCAGATTCAAGGCAGGACATAAAGCTTATCTTATGACCAGATATGTGCCAAAGGACTGTGACTGTTTATTAAAGGTATCACAAACATTGCCACCTGAGAGTCAACCTCGTTTGTAACCCTGGGCTCTTGAAACCAGAAACCTTTACACAACCCAGAATGAGGCAATAAGGGTACCAAACAGTACAACACGGATCTATCTGGAAGGCTGGAAGATATCAAAAAGTGAGTCCACCTCTATCCACCCTGCAGGAGGACTGGGCACAGTCAGCTCCCAGTAACACCCAGACCACTATGGGATGCTCATGCAGGGACTGTGGATAATAAGCAAAAACTGGTTTTACCTAATCTACATCTTTTCCTACTGGTTTTCACAGTGTTGGGGATTGAACTGAGGGCATTGTGCGTGCTAAGCACATGCTTTAACTACTAGGCCACACTGCCAGCTCTTACCAATGTATTTCTTGGATCTAACTCCATACCATAGAGAGTAGCTTCTCCTAGATCAGGAATGGGGGAATATAAGCTTCTACATCAGGCTCAGACAAACCCCAGGACCCCTGAAAAGGGACAGATCTCTGGCTTCATGGCTGAATACCCAAGGCACTTAGAGTTTGGTCCCTAGGGCAAACTGGTCCCTAGGTGGGCAGTTGGTTTCCAGTAAAGATGCTGTCTTGGCCTGAACTTAGGGCTGTCTCTTCAACTCTTTCCAGAATGCTGTGGCTGATACTCCCTAACTTTGACAGCCTGACAGAAACAAAGAAACTAGTCACTATTCAATATGGCCTCCAGGCGAGAACACAGATAGGAACTGATGGGAGATCGATTAGACAGGGAACCATTCATCAATGTAAGCAGGCACTGAAGGCCACACATGAGCTCACTCAGAAGCCGTCAGTGAACTGAGATGCCTCTTGTATCCGTTTTCAAACATTTATTCTCCTTCCCTTTTCTCAGAGTGATTTTGTGTTGATTTCAGTCTAGAAATTTCTACTTTCCTAAAAAAAAAATTGTACTTATTTTTATGCATAATTATTTTCCCTGCATGTATGTCTGTGCCCCACACGCATGCCTGGTGCCCAGGGGAGGCTAGAAGAGGGCATCGGATATCCTAAGACTGGAGTTACAGACAGCTGTGAGCTGTCGTGCATTGCTGGGAACTGAACTCTGTGCTGTTAGTTGCTGAGCCGTCTCTCCAACTCCAACAACTTTGATTTTCATATTTAAAACTTCTCCCGTTCCCTCCCTCTCCTCTCTACTTCCCTCCCCTTCTCCCTTCCTTCCTTTCCTTTCTCTCTGATATTTGTCTGACTCATAGGTATCCCAACTTTTGACATTGTGACGTGGCGTTGTCAGATACAAACATGTTGAGACATCTTCAAACGAAACAGAAATCCCTCACTTACTTTTTGTATTCTGACTGGAAGCAGACACATCAGTCAGCACAGCAGGCCATACTCACAACAGGAAAAACATGGAAAGGGAATTGAGAAAGGCAAGAAATAGTAAAAAAGAAAAAAAACCTGTAGGACAATGGGCAAGCTTACAAACCCTGGTGCAATGGTATATTTTAAATCGAATGTTGAAGGGTGAAATTGATGGAAAAGGTGAATGAGGAGGTGAAGGAATAGTTTTCCTCAGGAATCTTGAAGAAGATGAGCGCCAGGTTGAGCACAGCAGCGCCCTGGCTTTATGGCTGAATAACCGAGGCACTAAGAGGTATGGGGTGAATGGAAGAGAGCTTGTGTGTGTGTGTGGGGGGTGTGTGAAGCTATTGTTTTTGTAAACCGATACAATGGCAAAATCTAACAGATTCTCAGAAAATGACCTTGTTTGCTTTATTGAGAACAGAGGAGAGGAGAGGGAAGAACAGAATGAAGGAGATGACTTATGAGGCCATTGCAGAGAGGCTGGAGAGAAAATGGTGGCCAGGACAGGGAGCCATTCACATAGATGCAGGGATGTGGTCAGCCACAGGTAGGCCTCAAACATAGGCAGTGAGAGGATTGATGGAGCAGATGCAGAACAGCACAGCCCAACATTAGGCAGAGCCCACGAATGCTGAGGAGAAGGAAGACAGAGCAGAGGACCAGAAGGGTCAGAGACACCAGACAGACCTGACCAGGACTCGTGGGAAGTCATGAGATCAGGGAACCTATGGGGTCTGACCTAGGTCCTCTACCTATGTGTTATGGCTGAGTAGCTTGGTGTCCTTGTGGAAATCCTAACAATGAGAGCGGGGCTGTCCCTGACACGTTGCCTATTAGTCACCCTTCCACCCCACTGGTCTGCCTTCCCCAGCCTTGACGTGTAGCTTGTCATGCCACATTTGTTTAATGTCCCTAGGAGGCCTGCTCTTTTCTGAGGGGAGTCAAGGGGAGATATGGGGGGAGAGGCTCTGGGGAGGGGGTGGAGAAGAAACTGCAGTTAGATATATGAGAGAAGAATTTAAAAAGGGATAACTTACTCATTTAAAGAAAGAGATAAGCTTGAGAACTTGTAGATTAGATATGGGGTGTCTGAGAGGAATGGCATTAAGGAGTACCCCAAAAGTTTTGGGTCCCTCTGGAGTAGATGGAAGAAGATAAGGAGTCCTGCTGGAGCATGTTATGTTAGAAATACCTCCCAAGAGCCTATGTCCATTAGGCAGTTAGATGGCATGGACACTGCCTCCCAAGGCTAACCATCCTGGAAGAATGCTGGGAGCTTACTGGTGATTGGCAGCCCAAGCAGCTCCCCCTAAAGATGTGAAGTCTCTAACCAAGGAAGTAAGTGAAAGGTCGTCTAACTCTTAGCACAAGACACAGGACCCCTTCCCCTTTGGCAGTAGACCCATGAGGCATGGATCAGGAGACTCAAACCATGGATTTCCCCTCCAAGGGTTTGTGAGAGCCCAGTCTGTCCACTGATAGCTGAAACATAAGCAAGGGGCAGACAAGGTCAAGAGTCACCTTTGGTAAGAGGAACAATATCAGCCCGTGACATTTTAAGCTTAATTCATAGAAACTACAGAATGGTAGTAAAATTAATTCATAGAAACTACAGAATGGTAGTAAGAGAGAAGTTAGAGAGTCCTCTGCAAATGTTCTTTCTTGTGAAGTTTATTGGGACATTGAGTGGAAACCTGAGGGAGGTGGACACCGACTTAGGTTCCCAGAAGCTCCATGACCCGACCTGATTCATAAGCCTTCCACGATGTGAGCTTTCTCTTTGCTGGCCTTCAGAAATCTCAAACGCTGAATTGTTGCTTTTCAAACATTAGTATATTTTAGAACTTGTAAAAGAAAAAATTAGACTCCTGGATCACATCTCTAGGGACTTTGGTTAACTGGGTGATTTTTCTTAGTCAGGAAATCTTGGGAGTATCTAACTATGTGACTGTCACTACCATGACCATAAAAAATGCCAGCCATCACTTCCCGAAATAAATAAAATTAACTAAAATAAGAAGCTCAATAGGCAAGACCTTGTTCTCTATGGAAAGCAAGTCTCTGGGTGTGTGCCTCTGTGTGTGCGCCCACCCACAGCTACAGACAAGGAGAAGGAGAAGGGCCATCCGGATGCTGAGGATTTGCTGTTTGTAGCGAGGGCTCAGTCAACAGAGCTTAAAGCAAAGCTTCACTTTGTTGTCTGATTCTTGAGATTTGACGATGTACTGAGAGCTGTGTCTGCTTCAACTGAATGTTTCGTTGCATTGTTCGCTCTAATATCTAAACAGCAAACAATCCTTTTTTCTATAAAATGCAGAGGGTGTATTCACTTTGCACTAATGACAGAATGAAAAATTTTACCTGGGTTGGATTCGCTTCCCTACCTGTTTATAATGTATTTGTATGTCACAGCTTTTAAAGTCTTTTTTTTTTAAATCACGTGATTTATCTATGTGGGTGTGTGTGTGGGTATGTGGCTATACGTGTACCACAGTGTGTAGGTGAGAGAACAACTTTCAGTACTGAGTTCGCTCCTTCTGTTATGTGGGTCGCAATGACCAATCTCAGGTTATCAGGCTTGGAAAAATCACGTTATCGCACTGAGCCGTCTCCCCAGCCCAGGCGGTTGTAGTTTACATAATCAGGCTGTCAGAACGTTGGTGCCCACTTGGCTGTTGTGGCCAGTCTTTTGTTTAGGTGAGTCGTGTGTATTTATCCTATATGTTGAAATGCATTAACTTGAAAGGAAGGAGGTTGTCATGTAAACACGTGTCCCAAACAAACCTGTTGTCATTTTCCTCTGATCCTTAACACACCGGAATGACAAGGCTGTGAAAGACTCTGTTTTCTTTATTTCCTGTATGCTTGAGGGGACCAAATTCCTGAGCACTTATTTGGGAAAGAGAAACGGATCTGCTAACCATCATAGAATTTGACCCAACATTTATGTGACCCCCAGAATCAGTTCCCTCCTCTCTTTTCTTATAGAGAACAAACCAAGGTTGCCCACGTTTTTCATTCAGCAGTGTATTAACTCCTTTTCTCATGGCTGTGACACAGTACTCCACAAAGCCACTCCAGGAGGAAGGTTGGCCTGGGCTCACAGTCCCAGGGCACACAGTCCATCCTGGTGGACAAACCCAGCGGCAGAAACCTGAGGCCACATTGCACCATGGTCATTCCTGGATCTCGGCCTGTGGGATGCTGATCATAGAGTGGATCTAGAAACTGTCTCTAAGACATGCCCAGAGTTTTATTCTAAACGCCATCAAGTTGATAACGTTAGCCAAGCATTTCCTATAATCAGTCACACTAAGAAGAAGTGACAGGCCTCTTTATTCCTCCTGCTGCTCTTGGTCACTTTAGAATCACATGTGATGGAAAGTCTCTGTGGAAGAGCTACGTCTTGCATCCACCAGAAACTACAGACAAAGGGTAAAGGCCCTACAGTGGAGAGGCAGAAAAGGAAGCTCCCACCCTGGAAGCCCCCCTTTTTACAAGCATCATCGGAAAATGTACACAAAATGTTTGCAGACTCATCTTTGCTCCTCATCCTCCTCATCCTTTGCCGTTGTGGATTCACTCAACCTTTTAAATCACAGGAAATAAAAGCTTCCCAATGATTGGTCTGCCGCCAACATAACAGCCTTGCTTAACAAACCCAAGACCTGAGTAGATGGGCCATGAAAGAAGGAGAGATGCGGGGGGAATGGATGAAGGAATCCTTGAAATCAGGAAAACAAGCCAAATTGAGTGCTTCCTAATTTAATGCACTTAAGTCAGATTCAATGAAGCCTGGCACTGATCCGTGTTCTCTTTCTGAAAGGCCTCAGGGTGGGGCGGCTGTCCTGCCTCTCAGCTGCCCCTGGAAACCACAGTCACAGCTCAGGTCTGGTTTCTCCATCTGCTCTCTGTCACCTGGGGCCTCCTCAAGCGACGAGAAACAAACTACTTGTTTTTTTGTTTAAATTAGTATATTGGCTGCTTTCTGAAATCCTTTTCCCCATCCTTGTGAGAAATATGAGGTCATCGCTGCTGTTTGCCTGCTATTTCTGGTCTCCTCTGGTTAAGTGGATTAAGAACATATAACTGGTTTGGGTTCATAAATTAGTTAGGTTTATTTATTTATTTAGTGTGCCTGGGTATGTTTATGTTTGAGCATATGCGTGACATAGAGGTCAGAGGACAAGTCCTAATGATTGAACTCTGGTCCTAACACTTGGGGACGAATACCAATTCTCATCTCACTGAAGCATACTCATGCTTGGAGGAATTTACTTAGGAGTCATGCTTTTAAACCCGAGAGGAACAAGCAAGGAAATTAGCCATTTCGAGACAACAGGACACCCCCACTGATGTGACACCTAAGATTCCAGGTGTCCACGAGAACATCCAGCTCCAGAGAGCTGCCGTCAGACCCAGAGGCTCTGCTGAAACCTACATGGGTTCAAGGGCTGCCTGTGCCTCAGGTGACTGTGACTTTTCCTGCCTGAAATGCCGCAGCCCCCTGCAGAGACAATCAGCAGACAGCACTGCAGACCGAGAGGCAGCTGAGGATGACCTCACGGACAGTCCTTCCACCATCCGCCCACCGCCTCCGGCATGACATTATATGTGCACATTCAGGAGCCACACCGACAAGGGCCATCCAACTCTGTCACTTACCAGCTTCGTAATAAGACAAGGGCAAATGCTCAGTGCCAGTTGGTTTGGTCGTGAAGAAGGAAAACTACTGCTTACCTCCATGGGATAGTGGTAAAGAACAAAGAAGGCAGGGGGTGGGAGGATGGGTTCTGTTAGAAAATTGCTCACTGTGTAGCATGAGGACCGTAGTTTGGTCCCCAGCCCCAGGGGAAAAGCCAGGCGTGGTGGCCCATGCTTCTAATCCAAGTGCTGAGGTTTGCTGGTCAGACAGCCTAGCTTAGCCAGTTATCCCCAGGTCCCAGTGAGAGATGCTGTCTCAAAAAATAAGGTTTACAGTTCTGGAGGATCGACACCTGAAATATCCGATGTATGGTCTCCACAGTCTCATGTATTCACACATACATATGCACATATGCACACACACATACACACACACACACACACACACACACACACACACACACACACACACACACACACACAAAACCAAACTGAGCAAAGAGCTTGACCAACGCCACCACACGTTGAGCATCTTGTCACACAGGAGCAATTATTCATACTAATGTATGTTAGTTGACCTGGAGCAGGTCAGCCTTCAGTGACCTTTGGTTCCCAAGTGAGGGGGCCAGGAGATGAGAAGATACAGAAGATAGAAACCCGGGCTTGGAAGGTTTTGCACAAGCTTTGTCTTCAGCAAAACTTTTAAGGGGTGCAGCATCTCATGTACTATTTGGGGGCAGGGGGCGGGGACAGAGTCAGCAGAAAGCTATCACAATGAGAATGTCAGCGGGAAGCGAATCGAGCAATGTTGCAAAGGGGAATCCAGGATTTCTCAGATGAACACAAAATAGCCTTGGGTACATAACTCCAAGTCTCTTAGGAAGAAAAACCCAGTTTCCAGGAACCAAAACGTTAACTCTTTGAGGCCAGGCGTGGTCCAAGCTCCAGTCTGGACGCTGGCAAGTCTGCTCCTGGGCAAGAACACAATTAGGTTTTCTTTGTCCTCACCAAGGCCTCAGAGAGAGCCTCGGATCCCACCTCATCAGTGTTACCAACAACTCTGTTTATTTCCATCACAGAAAAAAACATGCTTTTGTTATAAGACTGGTAAGTCTGAGTACATATATGAAAATTTTTATGATCAAAACATTTTGAAGCAAAGATAGATTCTGAATATTATTTTTCCAGTCCCAAAGTTAGCCGTTCAGATGGCTTGGTAGAGCGCTGTGTTTGCACAGGCGGTACATATGTGGAGCAGGAGCAGGAAACATTCAAAAAGCTGGTCTTTAATATTTATGCAACCCTCAGGTCATGTGAGCGGAAGAGTTTCTAACACACTTGAAGGTTTCTTGTACTTCCCAGAAATACCAATTCTCCATAATTTTGGTAAATATTGCCTTTGCTTTTATTATTACTATTGTTTATTATAATTATTAATATTATCAATATGTGTATCTATTCCTAAACAATATAGGGATTGGCTTTGTATGCTTTTATTGTGATTGTGTCTAGGGCTCATCAGAAATTTTTGAAGACTTATAGTCCAAATAAAACCTAACCAGTGCATGGCCGCATACCCACGTATATATGAGCATAACTAACAGAACTTAGTGGTTATTTTCAAAAAGAGACATGAAGTTGGGAGGGAGATGCCTTAGAGAAATATGGGGGAGTTGGAGAGAGGGAATGGGGACATTTATGCTATTTGTCAGTGAAATTCTCAGGAACAGAGGAAAAATAAAAGATAAATCTATAAAAACATGAATTTTGGGCCTTTGGACACTGTTTTGGGCGCTCTCTTTGCTGTGTCTTACACACGCCTCTTTAGTTCTCTTGGGCCTATTGAGACACTCAAGACACTTTGAGATAGGCTTCATTTTTAACTTTGAGCTCAATACTCAGTTTTTAAAGTGAGCCACAGGCTGAAGAGTTATAGGAAAGGTCAGAGGTCCTCCAGGCGATGCTCCGACATTGCTTAGGTCACACTAGGTCCCTTTGAACTTGAATTTTAGCATAAACATCACCAATGTATCTACTACCTTTCCTCAAGTGTGCTCACCGCAGGTGCCAAGAACTCCGACCCTCCCTTGCTGATCCCCCTGCTCCCCTCCAAGGCACTAGGGACCATTTCACAGCACAGAATGTGCAGAGCACCAGACTCCATTCTGCTTAGGGACCTGTGAAGCCAATCATCCCACATCCTCCTCTCACACAACTCTGCCAGGTTTGGTCTCTCCCTCCAATGTGAGCTCTGCTTTCTGGGTCACAGTGAAAGCAGCAGAAGAGAAGTCAGTCCCCATTCCATCCCTAATGATCTGTGTTGGTCACCTTTATAAATCTAATTTGTCGAGGTCCAATGAACACATACTAACACTTTCCCTTCGTAGACATGTAGTTCTTTTTGGCAGAGTACATAATTTTGTCCCACCAAGACTGTGTTTCCATCCAACGGTTCAAAAATTCCTTAGGGGATCTTCAAGGAGATGCCAGCGAGTCTGCCTAGGGTTCCAAATACAGCTCAGGTTATGTTCTCAACCTCCACCTCCCAGGCATGTGACAAAGCCACTTTGAATACTCACAAACAAAAGCCATGTAGGCCTCAGTTTCCTGTAAAGTCTGAGAGACCAAGATGTCTTTATTCTCCTCAGCAGGATCTCTTATGCGACAGATCATCGTTTTCTGTAGGCCTGGTGCTCTGACATCTGGCGATTTGCTGATTCTTGCAGTGTCTGGGGACATTGCAATAACCAGGTCCCAGGAGATGTAGCCATACTATGTGTTGCCATCTGATACCCTGAGTACCCCAGACCAGCTATCAGATAACCAGAGATAGCCCCTAAAGTCAGTGAAGTTGGCCAATCCTAACTCACTCACCATACCCTGCCTTGCCTATTTAGACCACAATCAAGACCCAAGTCCTCCTCGTACTCTCTCTACCTCCTGACTGACGCTGTCCCTCTCCAGGAGGCTGTACATGGCATGGCATGGTCTCTTGACATCTATGGGCAACTACTTTTCCAGTGGTAGCCATCTTCTTCTGCCTGTTGGTTTTGCCCACATTTTTGTGAAGATTTTATAAAGCACAAGTCCAAGTGACTACGTGGAGGGTTAGTGGCTATCTCCACAGTCTTTGTTCCTAGCCATGCAGCTGGCAGATGTGAGAAAGGAAAATATCGATTTTAAGCAATTGAGCCTCAATAGCCCCAATGAGAACAGGCAACGAGAGTCACAGCACAGCCGTGACAGTGGCGGGTAGTGGCGTCTGGCATCATATTCAACTTCAAGACCAGAAGAGGAAAGGGGGAGGAGCTAACTTAGTTCTCTCCCTGCATTAGGGATACTGGGACAGATGCTCTGGCCTGGACTGGGCCTACAATGGAGAAAAGAATGGGCCTTGGTTCAGGCCTCATTAGCTTGGAGGGAGGAATTTCTTTGTCTTCTTTTAATGCTATGTTCTAAAGCCTTTGTTGATCTAGCAGTACTGTGTCTAGTTGCCCTGGTTGAAGAGCCTCTCCGTATTCCTCCTGGGATGTTCTTAGTCAGGTGCAGCAGTCACTCACTGTGTGGAAAACAATGTCTTAAGTGTTAGAGTGCATAGGCCACAATGGGTCCCCTGGGTCTACGCCCAGCCTCCTGCTGATCCCCTCCTCATGTCTTCCTTCAACAGCAGCAGCAGCAGCAGCAGCACTACCCAAACACACAACAGGTTTTAATCCTCTGCTGGGTGAATAATGGCAAAGCTTCCGTTCCCTGTGTTGATAGATTACTGTGGAGACATCAGAAGCTTCTAGAACTCAGCCTCCTAAAACCTGGACAGCACAGCTCAGGAGGAGACATGCTTTCTCGCCGCCGCCCTCCCTCTGGTTCTGGCAGCCAGCCAGTAGCATTGTCCAACACTCACTGTTCTGAAGGGGAGCTGTGTTCTCAGGTTCAGCAAAGACAATGCTCTGGAGAACGGCTTTGCCTGATAAATTGCCCTGCAGCCAGAAGAGCTGGCACTAATTTAGTGCTTGCTTCTCATCAGCTGAAATGTTTTTATTTTTGGAGGGAATAGGCTAGCTATAATTATTATTGATCGTGGAGACGACAATCAGAGAAAGCTTGCGTGTGTCCCCAATGAGCAGGGCCAAAAATGGATGTGGTGTCCTGTTGTTCTTAGCCAATCATAGCTTCTTCTTGCCCTCAATTGATCTCATCGCTGACTTGCCACTTAAAGAACCAAATTAAGTCCTACACAGAGAATTTGGGTGTCTTAATCCTCACCCTCCCACACCCCATCAGCATTTAGAGAGAAGCCACTGGGGTCCTGGCGTATCCTTTTAGAGAAGGCCTCACCTGACTGGCAACAGATGGACGCTAATGGGATATTTATTTACAGAGTAAAATTAAATTGGAGCTGCATCTTAATGCACGATTTACATAATCAACTTTGTTCTGAGCTGATGAGCTGTTCTCAATAGCACTTGGGACCTTTCTGTCACAGTTGTCTCAAAGCAGCAGCCACTGAGAATGGAGATTCGGTAATTTCCAAAGCGAGAAGTCTCGGTGATGCTCTATTATCCCATCCTGGAGACCTCATAATTTCTCTAGATACTGGCACGGGATCAAAGACTCCTGTTAGTTCCTTGCCACAATATGGGATCAAAGGAAAGACGTTTAATTTGCAATGAGAAAGGGTTAGACACGCAGGCAGTCTCTGCGCCCGCCCTCACTTCTGCGAAAAGGATTTACAATGCCTTCCACTCCCCACAACAGTCACGTTCACTAATGTGCCACACCGTGCGCTTCGAGAGCCTGGAGGATGAATGTCACTGTAGTACCGTGTGCACATGATTCTGGTTCAGGGACGAGCAGATCACAGATGAGCTGAACCCCCAGCCTGGAGAGCAGGAAGGAACATAAACTCCAGGAGAGAGCAGACTTGTCAAGCCTGGATCCTTAATAAACATCTTGTGTTAAACTGTTACCTTCACACCCCTATACCGGCACAGAGGGAACTAAGTGGCCTGATACTGTTCATCTTTCCGAATCCACTGACCAACTCTATGAAGGCTAGCATTATTCCTGAGAAAAGTCCTAACAACAGACACTTGCTGGAAATTCAAGTTCTCTAAGCATGCTTTAGTCCCAGGTTTCCTGTACCTCTAACTAAAGTAACTGTGCTTGCTCCCCTTTCTTTTGCAGACTGGAAAATTGAGTCCCAGAGAAATAAAATGAGTACCCTCAAACCCCTAACTCGTTAAATGAGATAACCAAAACTTGGACTTGGTCTGACTGGATCCAAAATGCAAAGCGCTTGCATACTGGGCCACATGAAGCCTCACATGGCAAGCACTGTAGGCCACTCTATTAGTAGAAGTGAAGTGGGGGCCCCTTTATTAATAGAAATAAAGGATGTTTAAAATGAGATCTCTATCCCTTGAGCTATAATTACTAACCTTGAGCATCAGGCAAACACGCCAAGTCCTTAAAAGGAAAACTGATCTAAATTATTTATTCCCCCTGTCATTTACTCGTCACAAATGGTTCTTTCCAAAGTGCACTGCAGTTAAAATATAATGGGGAAATCAAAATCCACTTCCGTCTGAAAGCCAACTCTGTAAAACTGGATCTCAAAAAACCTGGGACTTGGTAAAAACTGGTTATCAAGATAAAACCAATTCTAACAGTGCTTTGTATACATGGAATCTGTTCCTACATTCCACTGGGGTCATTAGAGACCATCACTGCAGTAGGGGAGTATTCCAGTGGGACTCTGAAGGCTACCGTTCACTACGCATGCTCATAGGCATTTCCTGATGGTCTAAAAGGCTACATCCTGTTTGAACTTAAAAGCCAAACTCCTCTATGTACTCTTGCTCTAGGAAGATCCACAGATACTCAAGGACGAGACTTCGTGATGAATATAGATTCACTACTTAACTCATCCCCGTGGCAGAACACCCAGCAGAAACAACTGGGAAGGAAGATATATTTTAGCTCATGGTTTCATGGTGGTTCAGTCCATCGATTATGGGAAGGCACGGCAGTGGGAACAGCTCAATTCATGTTGGCGTGCACATGACACAACTGGTTACATCGTGGCTGCCGTGGTTTACATGAGAAATATCCTCTACAAGCTCATGCATTTGAATGCTCAGTTCCAAATGACGGAGCTGTTGAAGGAATTTTAGAAATGCAGCCTTGCTAGAGGAGATAGATCACTGTGAGCTGACCATGAGATCTCATAGCCTCACCCCTTCCCGTGCACTCTCTCTGCTTAGTGCTTGTCCTTGAGGGTGTGAGCTCTCAGCTTTCTGCTCTGGTCACCATGCCTGCCTGCTGTGACGGGTCCTTATCCCTCAGCAACCATTAAGTCCCAATAAACCCTGCCTTCTGCAGGTTGCCTCGGTCTCCGTGTTTTATCACAGCAACAGAAAAGCAAGTGATACAATGACTGACAGGAAGCAGAGTACAGGACAGGGAAGGAGACAAAGTCAATAGGTCCCAAATAATCCACTTCCTGTGATGTGCTTCCACCAGCCAGGCCCCAACATCCTCCAGGTTAGTTCTCAGTGTCGTAAATAGCACCATCAGCTGGGGAGCATAGCCTGCAACACAAGCCAGGACTCCATGTGTCCAGGAGAGTGACACACATTTTTTTTTATTAGATATATTTTTATTTACATTTCAAATGTTATTCCCTTTCCAGGTTTCTGTCCATAAGCCCCCCTCCCCCTCCCTATACGGGCGTTCCCCCATCCACCCGCTTACCGCCCCCCTTACACTGGAGGCTCAACCTTGGCAAGACCAAGGGCTTCCCCTTCCACTGGTGCCCCGACAGGCTATTCTCTGCTACATATGCAGTTGGAACCATGGGTCAGTCCATGTATAGTCTTTGGGTAGTGGCTTAGTCCCTGGAAGCTCTGATTGGCTGGCATTGTTGTTCTTATAGGGTTGCAAGCTCCTTCAGCTCTTTCAGTCCTTTCTCTGATTCCTTCAATGGGAGTCCCATTCTCAGTTCAGTGGTTTGCTGCTAGCATTGACCTCTGTATTGGACATGCTCTGGATGTGTCTCTCGGGAGAGATCTATATCTGGTCCCTTTCAGCATGCACTTTTTAGCTTCAACAATCTTATCTAGTTTGGTGTCTGTATAAGTATGGGCCACATGTGGGACAGGCTCTGAATGGCCATTCCTTCAGTTGCTGCTCTAAACTTTGCCTCCATAGCCCCTCCTACAGATATTTTTTCCCCTTTTAGGAAGAAGTGTGAGCATCTGCATTTTGGTAATCCTTCTTCTTGAGCTTCCTGTGGCCTGTGAATTGCATCTTCGGTAATTCGAGCTTTTTGGCTAATATCCACTTGTCAATGAGTGCATACCATGTTTGTGTTTCTGAGATTGTGTTAACTCACTCAGGAGGATATTTTCTGGTTCATTCCATTTGCCTTTGAATTTCATGAAGTCACTGTTTTTGATAGCTGAGTAGTACTCCATTGTGTAGATATACCATATATTTTTAATCCATTCCTCTGTTGAAGGGCATCTGGGTTCTTTCCAGCTTCTGGCTATTATAAATAAGGCTGCTATGAACATAGTGGAGCATGTGTCTCTGTTGTATGTTGGAGCATCTTTTGGGTATATGCTGGATCCTCAGGAGAGTTATAGCTGGGTCCTCAGGTAGTACAATGTCCAATTTTCTAAGGGACCTCCAGACTGATTTCCAGAGTGGTTGTACCAGTTTGCAATCCCACCAACAATGCAGGAGTGTTCCTCTGTCTACACATCCTTGCCAGCATCTGCTGTCACCTGAGTTTTTTGGTGATTCTGACTGGTATAAGGTATAATCTCATGGTTGTTTTGATTTACATTTCCCTGATGACAAAGGATGTTGAACATTTCTTTAGGTGCTTTTTGTCCATTCGCTATTCCTCAGCTGAGAATGTTTTGTTTAGCTCTGTACCCTATTTTTTAATAGGGTTATTTGGCTCTCTGAAGTCTACCTTCTTGAGTTCTTTGTATATTTTGGATATTAAACCTCTATCAGATGTAGGATTGGTAAAGATCTTTTCCCAATCTGTTGGTTGCTGTTTTGTCCTAATGACAGTGTCCTTTGCCTTACAGAAGATTTGCAGTTATATTGGGTCCCATTTGTCAATTCTTGGTCATAGAGCATAAGCCATTGGTTTTTTGTTCAGAAAATTTTCCCCAGTGCCCATGTGTTCAAGACTCTTCCCCACTTTTTTTTCTATTAGTTTGAGTGTATCTGATTTGATGTGGAGGTCCTTGATCCACTTGGACTTAAGCTTTGTACAGAGTGATAAGAATGGATCAATTTGCATTCTTCTACATGCTGACCTCCAATTGAACTAGCACCATTTGTTGAAAATGCTATCTTTCTTCCATTTAGCAATGGACAGTTTTAGCTCCTTTGTCAAAGATCAAGTGACCATAGGTGTGTGGGCTCATTTCTGGGTCTTCAATTCTGTTCCACTGATCTATCTGCCTGTCTCTGTACCAATACCATACAGTTTTTATGACTATTGCTCTGTAATACTGCTTGAGGTCAGAGATGGTGGTTCCCCCAGAAGGTCTTTTATTGTTGAGTATAGTTTTTGCTATCCTGGGTTTTTTGTTATTCCAAATGAATTTGCAAATTGCTCTTTCTATCTCTATAAAGAATTGAGTGGGAATTTTGATGGGGATTGCATTGAATCTGTAGATTGCTTTTGGCAAAATGGCCATTCTTACTATATTAATTAATATTAATCCTGCCAATCCATGAGCATGAGAGATCTTTCCATATTCTGAGATCTTCTTCAATTTCTTTCTTCAGAGGCTTAAAGTTCTTGTCATACAGATCTTTCACTTGCTTGGTTAAAGGCACACCAAGATATTTTATATTATTTGGAACTACTATGAAGGATGTCATTTCCCTAATTTCTTTCTCAGCCTGTTTATCCTTTGAGTAGAGGAAGACTACTGATTCATTTGAGTTAATTTTATACCCCGACACTTTGCTGAAGTTGTTTATCAGGTTAAGTAGTTGTCTGGTGGAACTTTTGGGGTCACTTAGGTATACTATCATATCATCTGCAAATAGTGATATTTTGACTTCTTCCCTTACAATTTGTATCCCTTTGACCTCCTTTTGTTGTCTGATTGCTCTGGCTAGGAATTCGAGTACTATATTGAATAAGTAGGGAGAGAGTGGGCAGCCTTGTCTAGTCCCTGATTTTAGTGGGATTGCTTCAAGTTTCTCTCCATTTAGTTTGATGTTAGCTACTGGTTTGCTGTATATGGCTTTTACTATGTTTAGGTATGGGCCTTGCATTCCTGATCTTTCCAGGACTTTTATCATGAAGGGATGTTGAATTTTGTCAAATGCTTTCTCAGCATCTAATGAAACAGTCATGTGGTTCTTATCTTTGAATTTTTTATATAGTGGATTATGTTGATGGATTTCCATATATTAAACCATCCCTGCACCCCTGGGATGAAGTCTACTTGATCATGATAGACAATCCTTTTGATGTGTTCTTGGATTCAGTTTGCAAGAATTTTATTGAGTATTTTTGCGTCAATATTCATAAGGGAAATTGGTCTGAAGTTCTCTTTCCTTGTTGGGTAGTGCTCTGTCTGTTTCTATTTTGTGGAATAGTTTGGACAGTATTGGTTTAAGGTCTTCTATGAAGGTCTGATAGAATTCTGCACTAAACCTACCTGGTCCTGGGCTCTTTTTGGTTGAGAGACTTTTAATGACTGCTACAATTTCTTTAGGAGTTATGGGGTTCTTTAAATGGTTTATCTGATCCTGATTAACTTTGATACCTGGTATCTGTCTAGAAAATTGTCCATTTCCTCCAGATTGTCCAGTTTTGTTGAATATAGGCTTTTGCAGTAGGATCTGATATTTTTTAATTCCCTCAGATTCTGTTATTATGTCTCCCTTTTAATTTCTGATTTTGTTAATTTGGATACACTCTCTGTGCCCTCTGGTTAGTCTGCCTAAGGGTTTATCTGTCTTGTTGATTTTCTCAAAGAACCAGCTCCTGGTTTTGTTGATTCTTTGTATAGTCCTTTTCGTTTCTACTTGGTTGATTTCAGCCCTGAGTTTGATTATTTCCTACCTTCTACTCCTCTCGGGTTTATTTATTTCTTTTTGTTCTAGAGCTTTTAGGTGTGCTGTCAAGCTGCTGACGTATGCTTTCTCCTATTTCTTTTTGCAGGCACTCAGAGCTATGAGTTTTCCGCTTAGGACTGCTTTCATTGTGTCCCATAAGTTTGGAAGTGTTGTACCTTCATTTTCACTAAATTCTAAGAAGTATTTCTTTCTTTATTTCTTCCTTGACCAAGTTGTCATTGAGTAGAGTGTTGTTCAACTTCCATTTATATGTGGGCTTTCTATCATTATTGTTGTTATTGAAGACCAGTCTTAGTCAGTGCTGATCTGATAGGATGCATGGGATTATTTCAATCTTTTCATATCTGTTGAGGCCTGTTTTGTGACCAATTATATGATCAATCTTGGAGAAGGTGTCATGAGGTGCTGAGAAGAAGGTAAACCCTTTTGTTTTAGGATGAAATGTTCTATAAATATCTGTTAAATTCATTTGGTTCATAACTTTCTGTTTCCATGACTGGTCCATTGATGAGAGTGGGGTGTTGAAATCTCCTACTATTATCATGTGAGGTACAATGTGTGCTTTGAGCTTTAGTAAGCTTTCTTTTATGAATGTAGTTGCCTTGCATTTGGAGCATAGATATTTAGGATTGAGAGTTCATCTTGGTGGATTTTTCCTTTGATGAATATGAAGTGTCCTTCCTTGTCTTTTTTAATGACTTTTGATTGAAAGTCAACTTTATTTAATATTAGAATGGCAACTCCAGCTTGTTTCTTCGGGCCATTTGCTTGGAAAGTTGTTTTCCAGCCTTTTACTCTGAGGTAGTGTCTGTCTTTGTCTCTGAGGTATGTTTCCTGCATGCAGCAATATGCTGGGTCCTCTTTACGTATCCAGTCTGTTAGTCTATGTCATTTTATTGGGGAATTGAGTCCGTTATGTTGAGAGATATTAAGAAATAGTGATTGTCACTTCCTGTTATTTTCGCTGTTAGAGGTGGAATTATGTTTGCTTGTCTCTCTTTTGGTTTCATTGCATGGAGACTATATTCTTGCTTTCTGTATGGTGTAGTTTCTCTCCCTGTGTTGGAGTTTTCCATCTATTATCCTTTATAGGATTGGACTTGTAGAAAGATACTGTGTAAATTTGGTTTTGTCATGGAATATCTTGGTTTCTCCATCTATGTTAATTGATAATTTGCTGCATATAGTAGCTTGGGCTGGCATTTGTGTTCTCTTAGTGTCTGTATGACATCTGTCCAGGATCTTCTGGCTTTCATAGTCTCTGGTGAGAAGTCTGATGTAATTCTTATAGATCTGCCTTTATATCTCACTTGACATTTTTCCCTTACTGCTTTTAATATTATTTCTTTGTTTTGTGCATTTGGTGTTTTAGCTATTATGTAACAGGAGGAATTTCTCTTCTGGTCCAATCTATTTGGAGTTCTGTAGGCTTCTTGTATGTTTATGGGTATCTCTTTTTTTAGGTTAGGGAAGTTTTCTTCTATAATTTTGTTGAAAATATTTACTGACCCTTTAAGTTGGGAGTCTTCACTCTCTTCTATACCTATTATCCTTAGGTTTGATCTTCTCATTGTGTCCTGGATTTCCTGGATGTTTTAGGCTAGGAGCTTTTTGCGTTTTACATTATCTTTGATGTTTGTGTCAATGTTTTCTATGGTATCTTCCTCCTCTGAGATCTTCTCTTCTATCTCTTATATTATGTTGGTGATGCTTGTATCTATGACTCCTTGTTCTTCCTTAGGTTTTCTATCTCCAGAGTTGTCTCCCTTTGTGTTTTCTTTATTATTTCTATTTTCATTCTTAAATCCTGGATGGTTTTGTTCAATTCCTTCACCTGTTTGACTGTGTTTTCCTGTAATTCTTTCAGGGATTTTTGTATTTCTTCTTTAAAGGCTTCTATTTGTTTACTTGTGTTGTCCTGCATTTCTTTAAGGGAGTTATTTATGTCCTTCTTAATGTCCTCCATCATTATCATAAAATGTGATTTTAAATCTAAATCTTGCTTTTCTGGTGTGTTTGGATATCCAGTATTTTCTTTGGTGGGAGAACTGTGGTCTGATGATGCCAAGTAGTCTTGGTTTCTGTTGCTTAGGTTCCTTTGCCTCTTGCCATTGGGTTGTCTCTGGTGTTTGCTGGTCTTGCTGTTTCTGAGAGTGGCTTGACCCTCCCATAGGCCTCTATGTCAGCATTCCTGTAGGACTGTTTTCCTTTGGCCTTTTCTGAGAACAGGTGCTCTGCTCTCAGGTGTGTAGGCGCTCCTGGTGACTGTCTTTCAGCTCTAGGCATGGGCAGGAATCAGAAGTGCACTGCCCCTGATTGCTCCTAGGTCCCTGCACCCAGGGGGCACAGTTGGCACTAGGTGATTCCCTCTTGGGTCTGGACTGTGGGCAGAGGGTAGTCTCCTCTGATTTCTCAGGAGTGTCCACACTTCTGAGGATCCAGCTCTCTCCCCCACAGGATTTGGGTGCAGGGAACTATTTGGCCGGTTCAGTTCAGTCCTGGGTGCAGACCAGAACTGCAGGTACCAGTGGCTGACTGCTCTATATTCCTTTGTCCTGAGGCACTGTGAAGTTTCCCCTTGGACCAGGAGTGTGGGCAAAGGTGTGCAGAAGTGGCAGGATGTCTGCATGTCTGGGTGTTCAGATCTCTTCCCCATGGGATTTTCATGACTACACATTTTTATGAGGCAAACTCACTTCCAGATTTTCTTTTTTTTTTTTCTTTTTTTTTCGGAGTTGGGGACCAAACTCAGGGCCTTGCGCTCGCTAGGCAAGCGCTCTACCACTGAGCTAAATCCCCAACCCCCCAGATTTTCTTATTTCTCATTCGTGGCCCCTTCAGTGGAGGCTGGAAGTCTCCAGTCTTCAACTTAATCCTTCGCAGTATTTACTCCTAATGCACCACAGCAAACCAGTGCCGCCTCTTGAAGCGTTGCTAAAGCTCCTTTCCCCCCTTCCCTCAATGTCCTCCTCCCTGCCTTATGCTATTAAGCTAAACATTTAAGTGACCTTTCTCAGTGATGTGGGACTGCCTAGAGATCCAGCACGTACGTCTCAATGTGTTTCTGATTGGTTACAATGTCATACCAAGGCAGAAAGCTGGGAGGGAGCTGGCCGTATAAGCAGGTAGAAGAGAGGTTCCTAAAAGGATACGCCTGTGCTCTAACTCCCGGGGCTGTGGAAGGCGTCATTTTTGTAGTGATAACTAACTTGGGCTCTCAGGATGAGCTCATCCTTATTTAACCAGGCGAGCCCTAACCCAATGGCAAGAAATGAAGAGAGGAGATAGTCCAAAAGACTGCAAAGAAGAAGAGTCTGAGGTAATATAGCCACAAGCAAAGGCATGCCTGCAAGCTGCCCCATGCTGAGAAATATAAGGAAGCACTGTCTCACACACACACACACACACACACACACACACACAACACACACACACCTGCACACACACATATATACACACCACACCAGACACACCATGCACACACACACACACATATACACACACCACACCAGACACACCATATACACACACACAAGCATACACATATACACACACCACACCAGACACACAAGCACACACCACACACACACACACCCTGAGCCTGGAATCAACGTGAGTTCAGGCTTCTGGCCCCAGAGCTATGAGGACAAACTTCTATTGTTTAAGTTGGGAAAGAAGAGAAGAAAGGATTCTTGAGTCCTCCTGCTTTGGGAAGAAATCTTGGAGGATAAAATACACAGCACCAGGGCATCTTGGTTGAGAGAGAACAAGCGTTTCTGCAAGAGACTCAACAAAGGGGAGTGGTGGGTTAAAGAAACCGCAGGATGGAAATGAAACAGACAAAGGGGCAACTGCAGGATGACATCCACAGGTAGATGAGAGAAGACCTGTCACTCGGAACTGTTAGCCGAAACAGTGGGCAGAGCAATGTGGGTCGTGTGTGTGTGTGTGTGTGTGTGTGTGTGTGTGTGTGTGTGTGTGTGTGTGTCTGTGTGTCTGTGTCTGTGTGTGTGTGTGTGTGTGTGTGTGTGTGTGTGTGTGTGTGTGGTGTATTTGATAGGAGCTGGGTTTTCTTGAAATTCACTACATTCACTCCTAGCCAAGGACTCGCCCAGAATAGATGAGCCTTCTCACCTAAATGAACCCAATCAAGATAATCTCCCACACGTATGCCAGAGGCCAATCTCTCAGCCAGTTCCAGATCAATCAAGTTGACAAGTGATACTATCACTCCGACATGAGAGGTTCTGCACAAGTCCGTTCACTTGCTGAATCGTCATATAAGCAAACACCAATTTGTTCCACTATTGCATTGTCTATGTCATCTGAATTGGAGATAGGAGACACCCAGAAAGAATGTGGGACTCACTACCACTGTGACACTGTGTACAGGTGAGGCACATGCCACTGTATCTTTGTCACTTCCATTCCCACTTAGAGTGTAAGGCCTTCCACTCCTGTGTGCCCAGCTGGCCCTCCAACGGCCAGGCTATGGATGTATCTGTCCTGGTTTGCAGCCCGTGTCCCCTTCCCTTCTTACCATTCAGTTCCAGCTACCCAAGGGCCTTTGAATGTGCCATTTTCCTGCCTGGAAAAGTGTCCCAAACTCTTTGTGTGACATCTCTTTCTCTTCATTCACATCTCAGACAGATGTCACACAGGAGCCCACAGGGATCCTACTTCTGTTTTTAAATTCAACAAATAAAGTCCTCAGAAGTCATCGATTCTCGCCTCGTGGGAGGTGGGCTTTGAAACTGACAATCAACTATTCTTTTTAGATTCACAAAATTGAAGTTACCTGATCACAAAAACCCCTGCATCAGAAACCAAAGGGAGACAGACAGTGAAGTCACAAAGCACTAGAACTAAATCCTCCTTTGGAAATTGAATGCTCCAGACAAAAAGTGGATCATAATTGATGAATTACTGGGACTTTATTAGACACTTGAAAATTAGACTCGAAAATCTCTGGAGAGTGGGTGGGGGTGTGGGGCTAGAGAGATGGTTCTGTGACTGAGAGCACTGGCTGCTCTTGTGAAGAACCAGGGTATGGTTCCCAGCACAAACTCACAGTGCTCTGTAACTCCAGTTCCGGGGAATCTATTGCCCTCACATAACTCCTACAGGCACCAGACATGCAGATAATCATGTAAAATTAAAAACAAACCAACGAAAAATAAGCTTCTAGGGACCCCAGTCATAAGCACACCCCATCTTCATACCATTGAAGTTTTATCTTTAAAAACCTGCCCAGGCTCACAAAAAGAAAGTCAGAGAAAAGCCCCTGGCACTGGGCCTTTTTGAAATATGACATCATTTTATTGGTGTTGTTGGTGTTATTACTTTGTCTTTTTTAATGGGTGGTGGGTCTTACAATATAGCCCAGGCTGGTCCATAACCCACTATGTAGCTCAGGATGTCCTCACACTCATGATTGTCCTGCTTAGCATCCTTAATGCTAGGATTACAGGTGAGGGCCATCACATCCAGGTTATTCTATTACTCTTCCTAAGAAATGGTTTTATTACACCATAGCCTGCTGGGAGTTTCAGCAAAGACTAAATTACCTAAAAGAAGAAAGATACCATATCCCACTGTAGCTCTCTCTAGTCATCCTTTCCTTCCCAGTGGATGAGAGGTAGAACTGGGAACTTTGCAGTGCCAGTGGTCTGAGCGGGTACCCCCAAGTCATGTAACCCAATTCACATACTGGACTCCAATACCAGTGTGATGGTATTAAGGAGCCAGGGACTGAAGGATGGCTCAGCTGACAAAGGACTTGTCATGCAACCATCAGGACCTGAATTTGGACCCCAGTACTCACACACAAAGCTGGCCACAGAGGTGCATGCCTGCAATCCCAGGGCTAGGGAAATGAGACAGGAAGGTCCCTCGGGCTTGCTGGCCAGCCATTCTAACCAAATTAATGAGCCTACACTTCATTTCAAGACTCAGTCAAAAAACAAGGTAGAGGGAGATTGAGGAAGATACCGGATGTTGAACTCAGGTCTCTGCACATGGAAGCCAAAAGTTTCTCTCTCTCTCTCTCTCTCTCTCTCTCTCTCTCTCTCTCTCTCTCTCTCTCTCTCACACACACACACACACACACACACACACACACACACACACACACACAAGCCTTAGTCATGATTAAGGGATTTGTTCCCTTTTAAGAGATTAAAGGCTGCCTTGTCCCTTCTGGCACTGGCAATGTAATAGGAAGTTATTATCTTCAAAGCAGAAAGCTAAGTTTCCCCGGATTATGAGTCTGCCAATGCCTAGATGTTGAGCAAGAGTTTGTGTCATTTACAAACTACTTCATCTGAATTATTCTTCATAGATAACTGAACAGATC
This sequence comes from Rattus rattus, assembly GCF_011064425.1. Lineage (NCBI taxonomy): Eukaryota > Metazoa > Chordata > Mammalia > Rodentia > Muridae > Rattus > Rattus rattus. The sequence goes on along the minus strand of NC_046165.1, from coordinate 48,827,391 downwards.
ATGACAGCATCTCAGATCTTAACTAACAAGAGTCCCCTTAGACTCCTCTCCTGACGATGCTGTCTGCCAGTCACCGCTGACTCTCACAGATCATTCTCTTCCTGGAACTACTTTGCTCATGTACCTACCTGTCTATCACTTGTTTGTCCTATTAGACGTAAAGCTCTTGCTTGTTTTAGTTTTCATTACACACCATAAATCTTGGACATGTTAAATGCATGGTAAATGACTGAATAATTAAATAAATGCAGACTCCCTGGTACGTGTCTCATCCCATGCCTTTGCCATGAAGTATAATTTAAGCAGATTGGTTTTTTCTCTTTTTGTGGATAGTCCAAAATCAATATTTTCATTTTTCTTGTACCTGCATGTGTTTATGTACTTCATAAATGTATATGGATAGATAATTCAACTCTAGCTCTGTATGAGGAAGAACAAGATAGGCATGTGCATACTTACCAACAAAATAAGTTTCCTATTAAAAGATGTCAACCAAGGTCACTGAGCAGTCTCTCCCTGGTACACCTTCATAGAGAAAAGTAAATTTAATATATTAGGGTAATAGTTAGGGTTTCTGTAATTTGGAAGGATTCTTCCCACAGTTTTCTTTTACTCACATCTAACTTTATTTTACCATTTCCTTCTGTGATGGTTTGTATATGCTTGGCCCAGGGAGTGGCACTATTAGGAAATGTGGCCCTGTTGGAGTAGGTGTGTCACTGTGGGCATGGGCTTTAAGACCCTTGTCCTAGCTGCCTGAAGTCAGTATTCTGCTAGCAGCCATCAGATGAAGATGTAGAACTCTCAGCTTCTCCTGTACCATGACTGCCTGGATGCTGCCATGCTCCCACCTTGAGGATAGTGGACTGAACCTCTGAACCTGTAAGCCAGCCCCAATTAAATGCCATCCTTATAAGAGTTGCATCAGTCATGGTGTCTGCTCACAGCAGTAAACCCTGACTAAGACATCCTCCATCCTCCCCTTCCCTGTTCTTTGCAGTAGATCAGTGTTTTGATCCATTTCCGGTATGGATGTGCATTAATGATGGAGAATAATTAGCTGGAATATCAGCAAATCCTTGGAGTCCCTGAAAATAGACAAATGAGCTAAGCTGTAATGATCCTATCTTTCCCCACCACTACACAAATTGACTGGGTCATGGGATTCCCAGGTAGCTAGTAAAGCATTACTTCTTGGTATGCCTACAGGAGATTAGCACAAGGAAACAGATCAGTCCAACTAAGTGGCATCCAGCCTTCAAAGGGCAGAGCAGAGCAGAGGTAGAAGAGGGTATCTTCTAAGCTTGGACATGCATATTTTCCTGTTCCTCTCTACCTCTTGGCCACTCCTCTAGCCTTCAAACAGAAAGTACAGTATATTGCATGGTGGTTTGAATGAAATGGCCCCCACAGGTTCATAGGGGTGGCATTATCTGAAAGGATCAGGACATGTGGCCTTGTTGGATTGATATGGCCTGTTGGAGGAAGTACGTCATTAGGGGTGGGCTTGAGGTTTCAAAGTTCAAGCCAGGCCCAAGGTCTGTCTGTCTCTCCCTTCTCTCTGCCTGCCGATCCAGATGTAGAACTCTCAGCTCCTCCAGCACCATGTCTGCCTGAACACTGCCATGCTTCCCACCATGATGGTAATGGACTGAAGCTCTGAACTGTAAGCCAGCCCCAGTTAAATACTTTCCTTTATTAGAGTTGCTGTGGTCACAGTGTCTTTTCATAGCAAGAGACATCCTAGCCAAGACATACAGCCATCGTTCTTGATTCTACAGCCTGCAGATGGCAGTCTCAGAATCTGTAACTCTATGACCTAGCTCCTGGTCCTTCCGGCTCTTCGTCAGTGGATAACCCAATACTCATTGTAAGAACGGCAGTACCTAGCAGACTATGATGGTTCGTAAATGCTTGGTCCGGGGAGTGGCACTATTAGAAGGTGTGGCCTTGTTGGAGTAGGTGTGTCACTGTGGGTGTGGGCTTTAAGACGCTCACCATAGCTTCATGGAAGTCAGTATTCTGCTTGCAGCCTTCGGATGAAGATGTAGAACTCTCAGCTCCTCCTACACCATGCCTGCCTGGATGCTACCATGTTCCCACCTTGGTGATAATAGACTGAATCTCTGAACCTGTAAGCCAGCCCCAATTAAATGTTGTCCTTATAAGAGTTACCTTGGTCATGGTGTCTTACAATAGTAAAAGACTCAGACAGTACACAGACACTTTCTGGTTCTACCTCTCCATGTTGTGTACATCCTGTAGAAGTTCATTCTTCTCTACCAGGAACCGCTTAGTCAGAAAATCACCCCCACAGTTTTTCCAGCTTCTTTTCACTCCAATACCTGAATGCATCCACATTCCTTCCTCAGCAGGGATGATGCTGGAACCGACCTACTTTGTGATATTTAAGGCACTGATGCAGGTAGGGTATCTCTGAGCATCTCTCCAAGCACAGCATCCTGGATAAAAGCCTCTGTAGTCATTGAACTCCAACAAATTAACTTTTCTAAAAGTGCCATGTTCTCTAACTTCCTATGTGTGGGGATGGCGAAGGAACATGGTATCCAATAACAAAATGTGAAGTTTTCATAAAATGACTGTTGGATGTTAGACTTGTTTTCTAATAATTGGTTCTGTACCTGTGTAGTTGAACACATATAATCTTAGAGATGGATATTTGCTAGCAGCTGATAGTCTACAGCCTCTAACAGGTAAAATAATGTTCTCAAGGATGTGAGGATAGAGAGAGGCACCCTAGAACCAGATGGTACTCATTCTACCCCAGCCATCCTCACTTGCCTGTCACTCTGCCTGGGGGACCATACCTCTTCGTATCCACTGCTGTTTGAAATATTGAAGACGGCTGAGAAGTAGAGAATGTTTGCAGTCTATTCTTCATGATACTCACTTCAGCACTTTGATGCCTAGAACTTAAAATCTTAGCAAGTTATGCTGATGAAATTTAAATAAGACGGGAGGATTGAGCCTGGAGTTTTTAGCTCTGCCAGCACAAAAGTGAACATCGTGCCCAACCTCCGAATGTTCCCTCAAATTTCTAATTTAATGAGTATCTAACATGTGCTTGGCATGGTGCTGGGGAGGAGATAACTAAGTTTGACTTCAAGGAACTCTTAGGCTTGAAGGAGAGGCAGACACACAGAAAACTGCTTCTTAGTTATATAGTGAGTCCCAAGGTCACAGAGGACCGAACCCTAAATCTAACCCCTAACCTAATCCTAAACTCTAACCTTCCCACTAACCTCTAACCCTAACCTTACTCCTAATTCCTTGCTCTATTCTCAGGGAAGAAGGGAAAGATCAAGCCAGTCATCCTCAGCCTGACCTTAACCTTCTAGGCTAGTTCCCTGAAATAAATGATTCCCAATTGAGTCTTGAAGGATAATTAAGACTCCAAACACATAAACAAGTCCGAAGAACATTGTAGCTGCAGATAACTACAAGGGTAGAGAGAGGTTCCCAGGGCTGCATTAGTGCTGCACAAGGCAAGGGAGCAGATGATGGACCTAGCAAGAAGAGCGTGGTCCAAGCATCTCGGATTCTCTTCTACACATCTTCCCACATCTTCCCCACCTGTAATAATGATGCCTCTGTGAAGTGGGGGTCGGGGCAGGAATGAGTCAGTGAGGCTGCTCACAGCACGGCCACTCTTTGAGCGAAAGAAATCAATATGCCCACACAGCTGTAATTGAACCCAGTGTACTAGCGAGAAAGCTCACTGAAAGAAATAATGAGCTATTAAAGGCACCGAAGAAAGGTTGTGGCATAGCCAGGGCTGTATTTTTAAATTGCTCATGTGGAACAGGGTTGTTTTTTTTTAAATGATTAACAGGATTTGACCCTCTTCATACAGGCAGTAGTAGATGAGGCCCTAACTGGGTCAGCAATCAGAGAAAGAGAAAAGGACACATTTAGGAAGCAGGGAGGGAGTAAGGGAGGGGTGACTTTGTAGAGTGCTTACCTAGAGTCTTAGTTAAGGCTTTCTGTTTCTATGATAAAGACCATGACCAAAAGCAACTTGCAGAGGAAAGGGTTTGTTTCATCTGGTACTTTCGGGCAACACTCTCTCACTAATGAAAGGTCAGTCCAGGAACTGAAGAAGAAGACATAAGGGAATGCTGCTTCCGGGCTTGCTCCCCATGGTGAAGTAGAAAGGTCTAGTTTCTTTGTAGAGTCAGTTACGTCAAATGATGTTTGGCTGGAGCACACAGAGACCCTGTCTCTTTCAGACACAGAAGATACAGAGGAAGTAGAACCGGCCAGATTTGATGATTTCATGGTCATAGGAAATAAAGGGAGAAACAGAGTGTAGGGTAATTGCCTGGGTTCTGACTCATACTGAATGAAGACAGAAATCTATCCTGTCTAAAGTTTAAAATCTTTCCCCATTCATCAGATCACCAAACTAAAAAAAAAAAAGTTTAAAGACTTTCTAATGCAGACAAGCAAAGAAAGCTCCCTGAGGACATTTGAAATATCCCTTTTTCTTCCTTAAAGTCCTATAAATGACAAGAGCTCCTGATAACAGAGACACACTGAAAGGAAGAAAGGAGAGGTGAGGAAGCAGCTAATCCAGTTTCCTGTGTGGCAGCCTGATACGAAATTGAGACTCTCAGCCTGAAAGGTAGCATGTTGGAGTCACACATTGATGGTCCACGTCAATGACTCCACTTTACAGCCCCTGCCCTAAAACAGTAGTTCACATCTCTTCCACTTCAGCTGACTTCTTGACTTCTTACCTGTAGAATGTGGTCATTGGAAGTGACCCACTTTAAGCCTAGGTTTTGGGGGTGATTGGAAGCTGTTGCTTTGTCTCTTTTGGATCTTTGTCTATGCCTGGGATCAGTTGTTGAAGGAAGAGAGAACAACAGTCAGCTAGTTTCTAGAATGAGAGCCAACTAGTGACCTGCCTGCTTATTTAGGACATTAGGGAACCCAGCTAAGACTACAGCTTCCGGGGTAAACTCAGTCTGAGTTGCCCAACTGCAGACATGTGCGCTAAATGGATGAATATTGCAAGATGCCCAGTTCAGAATGGGTTACAATATAATGAGTAACCAATGTGGGAGGGCCCTACCATTGACTTCACTTTGCAGATGAGGCAGTACTTACGGGGAGTAGAATAGGGTAGAAATCAGTTGTCAGAGAAGAAAATAGAAAACACTACTGCCACTGAAGCCAAGCTGAGATAGAGCATACGCAAAAAGTTCTCACTATACTTACTAACCTCAAAGGTCCCAATCCATGGGACATGGGATTCCAACCTTTCCTCTAGCTCTGGCCCAATTCCTTCCTTGGAAGTAAGTAGGAGTAGAAGCCACACTTGAGGTGTGCCAGACAGAGAACACATCTGTCATGAAGGTGATAGGGAACTCAACTGGAGATGGCTGCAAGTCTGGGTCTGGGGAAGCCAAGAGGGAATATAGGTTCTAGTAAGAAATGACTCGGGAATCAAAGGGGAGTGTGTTAAGCCACAAGGAATTTTGGAAGTGGCCTAGCCATCCATTGAGCTGTTTAAGGCATATTGAAATATAAGGCAGTGTGTGTGTGTGTGTGTGTGTGTGTGTGTGTGTGTGTGTGTGTGTGTGTGTGTGTGTGTGTGTGTGTCTGTGTGTGTGTGTGTGTGTGTGTGTGTGTGTGTGTGTGTGTCTGTGTGTGTGTGTGTGTGTGTGTCTGTGTGTGTGTGTGTGTGTCCTTCATTCTAGAACCCAGAACACTGGGGCAGGAAATGAGGCATTCAGTGCCTCAGCCAGGATAAGTTGATTACAGTTATTTGGGTTCAGCAACAGATGTCAACCAGCAGACTACATTAGCCAGAACTGGATTTGATCAGTGTAAATAGATAAGTGGACAGGTTCTAAGGCTGACTAGAACTAGAGAGAGTTATCAGGTAACTGCATGGATGAGGAGAGGAAATGGTAAAGGTGGGAACCATCTGAACAGACTCACAGAAAGTAACTAAGGGAACAGTTTCCAAAGGGACTGAGTTATCTGCAAAGAGTAAAGACAGCCTTTAGGGGAAGCAGCATAAATTAACCCACCACTTGTCTTGACAGCACAAAGAATAATGTCACCTGCCCCTAACTTTGTTCCTGGTTACAAAGGTCTTCATATGAGTGAATAAGTGGAAAAGGAACTGAGAAGAGTCCAGGCTGGATCCTTCCAGTTTCTGCCTGCACCCAGAGGTGACCCAGTCCCACAGATCTCTGTACACAGATCCCATGGGGGAGAGAGCTGGACTCTCAGAAGTGCAGACAATCCCGAGAGCACAGGGGAAACCACCACTTCTGCTCACATTCCTGGCCCAAGAGGAAACCACCTGGAGTCCTCTGGACACAGGAACCTAGGAACACACTGGAACAGGATCCTTCTGGTTCCTGCCTGTGCCCTGAGCTGAAAGCCAGTTGGCAGGAGCACTGACACACCTGAGAGCAGAGGTAAGAACACCACTTCTGCTCCAAGGGACCTGCTTGGAGCCCTCAGGAAACAGGAACCAAGGAGCAGTCTAGGACAGGATCCTTCAGGTTTCTGCCTATGACCGGACACAACTGTGACACAACTCTCTGTACCCAGATCTCACTGGGAGAAAGCCAGTCTCCAGGAGTGCTGACAGGAAGGTCAAGCCACTGTCAGAGACAGCAAGACCAGCTAAGACCAGAGATAACCAGAAGGCTAGAGGCAAGCACAGAAACCTAAGCAACAGAAACCAAGACTACTTGGCATCACCAGAGCCCAGTTCTCCCAACAAAGCAAATACTGGATATCCCAACACACTAGAAAACAATATTTGGGGTTAAAATCACATCTCATGATGATGATAGAGAACTTTAAGATGGACATAAATAACTCCCTTAAATAAATACAGGACAGGGCTGGAGAGATGGCTCAGTGGTTAAGAGAACTGACTGCTCTTCCAGAGGTCCTGAGTTCAAATCCCAGCAACCACATGGTGGCTCACAACCATCTGTAATGGAATCTGATGCCCTCTTCTGGTGTGTCAGAACACAACTACAGTGTACTTATAATAAATAAATAAATAAATAAATAAATAAATAAATAAATAAATAAATAAAATACAGGACAGCACAGGTAAACAAATAGAAGTCCTTAAAGAAGAAACACAAAAACTCCTTAAACAATTACAGGAAAACACAACTGAACAGATGAAGAAATTGAACAAAACCATCCAGGATCTAAAAATTGAAATAGAAACAATAAAGAAATCACAAAGGGAGACAACCCTAGAGATAGAAAACCTAGGAAAGAGATCAGGAGACATAGATGCAAGCATCACCAACAGAATACAAGAGACAGAAGAGGGGTTGGGGACTTAGCTCAGTGGTAGAGCGCTTGCCTAGCAAGCGCAAGGCCCTGGGTTCGGTCCCCAGCTCCGAAAAAAAGGGAAAAAAAAGAAAAGAAAAAATAAATGAAGAGAGACAGAAGAGAGAATCTCAGGGGCAGAAGATACCATAGAAAACATTGAAACAACTGTCAAAGAAAATGCAAAATGCAAAAGGCTCCTAACCCAAAACATCCAGGAAATTCAGGACACAATGAGAAGATTAAACCTAAGGTTAATAGGTATAGAAGAGAGTGAAGATTCCCAACTTAAAGAACCAATAAATACCTACAACAAAATTATTGAAGAAAACTTCCCTAACCTAAAGAAAAAAGATGTCCATAAACATACAAGAAGCCTACAGAACTCCAAATAGATTGGACCAGAAAAGAAATTCCTCCTATCACATAATAATCAAAACACCAAATGCACAAAACAAAGAAAGAATATTAAAAGCAGTAAGGGAAAAAGATCAAGCAACATGTAAAGGCAAACCTATCAGAATTACACCAGACTTCTCACCAGAGACTATGAAAGCCAGAAGATCCTGGGCAGATGTCATACAGACCCTAAGAGAACACAAATGCTAGCCCAGGCTACTATATCCAGCAAGAATTTCAACTAACATAGATGGAGAAACCAAGATATTCCATGACAAAACCAAATTTATACAGTATCTTTCCACAAATCTAGCCCTATAAAGGATGATAGATTAAAAAAAAAAAAAAACTCCAACACAAGAAGGGAAACCCCTAGGAAAAGCAAGAAAGTAATCTAATTTCAACTAACACAAAAGAGAGACACACAAACATAATTCCACCTCTAACAACAAAAATAACAGGAAACAACAATCACTATTCCTTAATATCTCTTAACATCAATGGACTCAATTCCCCAATAAAAAGACATAGATTAACACACTGGATAGATAAACAGGACCCAGCATTTTGCTGCATACAGGAAACACAGCTCAGTGACAAACACAGATACTACCTCAGAGTAAAAGGCTGGAAAACTGTTTCCCAAGCAAATGATCTCAAGAAACAAGCTGGAGTAGCCATTCTAATATCGAATAAAATCAACTTTCAACCAAAAGTTATCAAAAAAGATAAGGACACTTCATACTCATCAAAGGAAAAATACACCAAGATGAACTCTCAATCCTGAATATCTATGTTCCAAATGCAAGGCACCTATATTCATTAAAAAAAGCTTACTAAAGCTCAAAGCACACATTGCACCTCACATAATAAAAGTGGGAGACTTCAACAATCCACTCAGTAATGGACAGATCATGGAAACAGAAACTAAACAGAGACACAGAGAAATTAACAGAAGTTATGAACCAAGTGGATTTAACACACATTTATAGAACATTTCATTCTAAAAAAAAAAAAATACAATATACCTTCTTCTCAGCACCTCATGATAACTTCTCCAAAATTTACCATATAATCAGTCACAAAACAGACCTCAAGAGAAAATTGAAATAATCCCATGTATCCTATCAGATCACCACAAGCAAAGGCTGGTCTTCAATAACAAAATGACAGAAAGCCTGCATACACATGGAAGTTGAACAACACTCTACTCAACGATAACTTGGTAAAGGAAGAAATAAAGAAAGAAATCAAAGACTTTTTAGAATTTAATGAAAAGGAAGGTACAACATGCCCAAACTCATGGGACACAGTGAAAGCAGTGCTAAGAGGAAAACTCATAGCTCTGAGTGCCTCCAATAAGCAACTGGAGAGAGCATACACTAGCAGCTGGACAGCACAGCTGAAAGCTCCAGAACAAAAAGAAGCAAAACCACCCAAGGAGAGTAGACAGCAGGAAATAATCAAACTCAGGGCTGAATGATCAACCAAGTAGAAACGAAAAAGGCCTATACAAAGAACCAGTAGCTGGTTCTTTTAAAGAATCAATAAGATAGATAAACCCTTAGCTAGACTGACCAGAGGGCACAGAAAGAGTATTCAAATTAACAAAATCAGAAATGAAAACGGAGACATAACAACAGAATCTGAGGAAATTCAAAATATCAGATCCTACTACAAAAGCCTATATTCAACAAAACTGGACAATCTGGAGGAAATGGGCAATTTTCTAGAGAGATACCAGGTAGCAAAGTTAAATCAGGATCAGATAAACCATCTAAACAGTTCCATAACTCCTAAAGAAATAGAAGCAGTTATTAAAGGTCTTCCAACCAAAAAGTGGACCAGGACCGGATGGGTTTAGTACATAATTCTACCAGACCTTCATAGAAGACCTCATACCAATACTATCCAAACTAGTCCACAAAATAATAGGAACACTCCCCAGTTCCTTCATGAAGCCACAATTACACTGATACCTAAACCACACAAAGACCCAACAAAGGAAGAGAACCTCAGACCAATTTCCCTTATGAATATTGATGCAAAAATACTCAATAAAATTCTTGCAAACCGAATCCAAGAATGCATCAAAACAGTCAGCCACCATGATCAAATAGGCTTCATCCCAGGGATGCACAGATGGTTCAATGTATGAAAATCTATCAATGTAATCCACTGTATAAACAAACTCAAAGAAAAAACTACATGATCATCTCATTAGATTCTGAGAAAGCATTTGACAAAATTCAACACCCCTTCATGTTAAAAGTCCTGGAAAGATCAGGAATCAAGGCCCATACCTAAACATAGTAAAAAGCAATATACAGCAAACCAGTAGCCAACATCAAGCTAAATGGAGAGAAATTTGAAGCAATCTCACTAAAATCAGGGACTAGACAAGGCTGCCCACTCTCTCCCTACTTATTCAATATAGTTCTCGAAGTCCTAACCAGACAACAAAAGGAGGTCAAAGGGATACAGTCCTAATCAGACAACAAAAGGAATCAAAGGGATACAGTCCTAATCAGACAACAAAAGGAGGTCAAAGGGATACAAATTGGAAAGGAAGAAGTCAAAATGTCACTATTTGCAGATGGTATGGTAGTATACTTAAGTGACCCCAAAAGTTCCACCAGAGAACTACTAAGCTTGATAAACAACTTCAGCAAAGTAGTTGGGATATAAAATTAACTCAAATAAATCACCAGCCTTCCTCTACTCAAGGGATAAACAAGCTGAGAAAGAAAGGGAAACGACACCCTTTACAATAGTCCCAAATAATATAAAATACCGCAGTGTGACTCTAACCAAGCAAGTGAAAGATCTGTATGACAAAAACTTCAAGTCTTTGAAGAAAGAAATTGAAGATCTCAGAAGATGGAAAGACCTTCCATGCTCATGGATTGGCAGGATTAATATTGTAAAAATGGCCATCTTGCCAAAAGCAATCTACAGATTCAATGCAATAACCATTAAAGTTCCAACTCAATTCTTCATAGAGTTTGAAAGAGCAATTTGCAAATTCATTTGGAAAAGCAAAAAACCCAGGATAATGAAAACTATCTTCAACAATAAAAGAGTTACTGGGGGAACCACCATCCTTGACCTCAAGCTTTATTACAGAGCAATAGTGATAGAAACTATATGGTATTGGTACAGAGACAGGCAGGTAGATCAATGAAATAGAATTGAAGACCCAGAAATGAACCCACATACCTATGGTAACTTGATCTTTGACAAATGAGCAAAAACCATCTAGTGGGAAAAAGAGCATTTTCAACAAATGGTGCTGGTTCAACTGTAGATCAGCATGTAGAAGAATGCAAATTGATACATTCTTTTTTTTTTAAATGTAAAGACAGTTTATTGAGAAAGGGAAAGTACTCTTTTCTTTTCTTTTTTTTTTTCCTTTTGTTCGGAGCTGGGGACCAAACCCAGGGCCTTGCATTTGCTAGGCAAGCGCTCTACCACTGAGCTAAATCCCCAACCCAAATTGATACATTCTTATCGCCCTGTACAAAGCTCAAGTCCAAGTGGATCAAGGACCTCCACATAAAACCAGACACACTCAAACTAATAGTAGAAAAACTAGGGAAGCATCTGCAACATATGGGCACTGGAAAAAAATTCCTGAACAAAACACCAATGGCTTATGATCTAAGATCAAGAATTGACAAATGGGACTCCATAAAATTGCAAAGCTTCTGAAAGGCAAAGAACACTATCATTAAGACAAAACAGTAACCAACAGATTGGGAAAAGATCTTTACCAATCCTGCATCCGATAGAGGACTAATATCCAATATATACAAAGAACTCAAGAAGTTAAACTCCAGAGAATCAAATAACACTACTAAAAAATGGGGTACAGAGCTAAACAAAGAATTCTCAGCTGAGGAATATTGAATTAGTCATCAAGGAAATGCAAATCAAAACAACCCTGAGATTCCATCTCACACCAGTCAGAATGGCTAAGATCAAAAGCCAACAGATGCTGGCAAGGATGTGGAGAAAGAGGTACACTCCTCCATTGTTGGTGGCATTGCAAGCTGGTACAACCACTCTGGTAATCAGTCTGGAGGTTCCTCAGAAAATTGGACATTGTACTACTTGAAGACCCAGCTATACCACTCCTGGGCATATACCCAAAAGATGCTCCAACATACAACAAAGACACATACTCCATTATGTTCATAGCAGCCTTATTTATAATAGCCAGAAACTAGAAAGAACCCAGATGTCCTTCAACAGAGGAATGGATACAGAAAATGTGATACATCTACACAATGGAATACTACTCCACTATCAAAAACAATGACTTTATGAAATTCATAGGCAAATAGATGGAGCTAAAAAATATCATCCTGAGTGTGGTAACCCAGGCACAAAAAACAAACAATACAAACAAACAAAACACATGGTATGTACTTACTGATAAGTGGATTTTTGCCCAAAAGCTCAGATTACCCAAGATACAATCCACAGACCACATGAAGCTCAAAAAGAAGGATAAGCAAAGGGTGGACGCTTCAGTCCTTCTTAGAAGGGGAAACAAAAATTTTCATAGAAGGAGATACAAAGACAAAGTTTGGGGCAGAAACTGAAGGAATGGCCATTCAGAGACTGCCCCACCTGGGGATCCAACCCATATACATACAGCCACCAAACCCAGACAATATTGCTAATGCCAAGAAGTGCGCGCTGACAGGATCCTGATATAGCTGTCTCCTGAGAGGCCCTGCCAGAACATGACAAATACAGAGGCAAATGCTAGCAGCAAACCACTGAACTGAGAACAGGATCCCCACTGGAGTAGTTGAGGAAAGGATTGAAGGAGCTGAAGGGGTTTGCAACCCCATAAGAACAATACCAACCAACCAGAGCTCCCAGGGACTAAACCACCATCCAAAGAGTACACATGGATAGACCCATGACTCCAGCTGCATATGTAACAGAGGATGGCCTTGTTAGGCACCAATGGGAGGAAATGCCAAGGCTGGACCTCTCAGTGTAGGGGAATGTTAGGGCAGGGAGTCATGAAGGATTGCATAGATGGATGGGGGAACACCCTCATAGAAGAAGGGTATGGGAAATGGGATAGGGGGTTTATAAATGGGGAAACCCAGAAATGGGATAACATTTGAAATGTAAATAAAAATACCCAATTAAAAAACAAAGAGTTGGGCTGGAGAATGGCTCAGTGGTTAAGAGCACTGACTGCTCTTCCAGAGGTCATGAGTTCAATTCCCAGCAACTACATGGTGGCTCACAACAATCTGTAATGAGATCTGGTGCCCTCTTCTGGCCTGCAGTCACATATGCAGGCAGAATGCTGTACATAAAATAAATAAATAAATCTTTTTTTTTTTTTAAAGAGTCTAGGCTGCATGTGAATGAAAAGTTAGTAAGATACAAGTACAAACTTTCAGTTTGCTGTAAAACACTGCATTAGATTGAGAGGCTCCAAATTTTGAATGTGAAGAAAACCCATTTCTGTCAGCAACTCTCAGCAATGCATGAAATGACTTTGCTTCACAATAAGTCCTTTCCCAACTGGTGAGTCTGAAGCTTAACGCTGAAGACAATAAACTATTCATTGAGAGGGGCTTGGAGATCACCCAACCTCCTCCATCAGACATTTATGCCATCAGTCTCTCTCCCTCTCCCATGAATTCTGGAGCTGTCGTTTCTGTTGTTTAGCTAGCTATTTCAGACTGTGTTCTCCACTGACCCTGACCTTCAACTTTTAGCTAGCTAATCCTATGAACAGGATCCAGCCAAGGCAAAGAATTATAGTTGACTGTAGCAACCAAGAAAGCCAGACAAGCCAATGGCCAGGTGATAGAAGACAGATGTGACCCTCCCTGCTCACAGTGATCATCAGCCAACATCAATCAATGAGGGAAAAGGGAGCAGAGACAATAGCTGGGGGGTAGGGTGGGGAAGGAATCCCTGTGAGTACGTATGGTAAATGATAACACCAACACAGGAACCAGATTCAGGAAGGCAGATCAACTTTACTTGGTGTGATACAAAGCTTATATAATTTTGAGGATAGGGGTCAAAATATCCAGGATGGGCAAATGTCGTGGCTTACAGTACTGAAATGCCTCATTACCATGGGGAAGCATTTCAGGAATCTCAGTACCAGCTGAACAGGTTCTTTTCTGGAGAAAGGAAGTTGAACCTGTCTGTAATCTAACCAAGGTAGAGATATCTGGTGTATGGAGGGGTGCTGGGGGGGGGGGTTGAACTCCCCAGACAGAGTCAGGAAAGGGGAAGCCATGCTATATGAAGGGAATCCACCATATTGTACCGAGCTCCAGAAGGCTATCTGGACAATGGCAGATCCGACCTTTATTAGGAGGGCAACAGCAGGAAAGGTGGCATGTTTAGCTCTCTAAGATCTTTGGGGCTCAGCTCTAAGACCCACCTTACAGAGAGAAAGCTTTGACTATTTGATAAGGGTCTAACATTAGATAGAGGTGGATCTAGAACTGGGATATCGGGGGAAACCTTCCTGTAGGAACAAGCACTCACGCTGTTGCACCAGAATTTAGATTCCACTAGAGTGCTAGAAATCGTTGACAGATTACACTGTACTGCACGGTGAAGCAGTGTTCTAAAATAAATTTCCCCACTCCATAAAAATGGCATCTTATGGCTTCTCTGACTCATTTTTTCATCCATTTAGATTCTGACCCACAGAGAAAGTTGACACGGCTAAATAGTATTAAGTTCTCTGAGCACTCTCAGCTCATGAGACAACCACCAACCGCTGTTACACAGATCAATCCAAGCTAAACGCCGGAAACACAAACCTTAAGAGAGTGTGTCTTTTGTCTTCTTGTTGTCTAGAATAACAGAATCAATTTGGTTTCATCAAAAGACAAAAGTAATACCCCACACACTCACACCCTGGGGTTATTACACCGACTTAAACAGGGTGATGTTTTATGATACCCTGAATGATAAATTAATTTAACAAACAGAGGAGGAAAAACTACTAAGGCCCAGAGGCCCATCAACAATCAGTTCCCATTTTTCAGATTCTGGTGACATAAGTAAAATAAATTACCAGCTTCTTCCTGTGCATCCATCACCGTCTGCCCTGTGCAGAGTAGACATGACGCTAACAAGTGAGACTAAACCGCTCATATTGTCCCCCCCCACCCCCGCTGGGATTTCTGATGCTGCTTTTGGGGTAAGCCTTTTCAAGTTCTTAAATCTGGAAAGCGGATACCAAAACAACTTTTAATTTTTAGAGACAAGGAAACTAGCACCAAGCGTCATGAAAGAGCCTGACCTTGTTGGACGGCCCTCGATGTCCCCATCTCTACCTGTCAGTCAGTAAGTGGCTTGGAGTTCCTGCTCCCATGTCGGTTAGAGATGGTAGAGCCCATCACACGGATTCTAAGGATCCTGAGTGTCACAGTCAACATGCAAAGATGTCAGGAGAGGAGTGGGTTATGGTTCTTGGCTCATTTCCTAAAGAATGTAACCCGAGGATCCTAACTAGGGACTTCGTGTGCTAATGACAAGTCCATGTGGATTCCCCAATTTTTGTAGATTTTGGTAGGGGGTATTGATGGGCAGCGGTCTACAGGAACTCTGGCTTTCAGTTCAATGTCATTCTGTCGGTCTGTGGCCTGTGCCCCATCTCCTAACCCCTTGCAATTTGCAAAGCCATTTTTTTTACTATGTAGCCTAGATAAGCCTTAAGTTCACAATCCTCCTGCCTCAGCCTCCTGTCTTTAAAGAGTACAGAAATGCACCATGATAGCCAGTTAAGACTGAAGAAGAGGAGAGAAGGTACAGGGGCTGAAAGAAGAGAGAGGGGGACATGTTAATGAGATAGTTGATGAAGGAGGGAGGAGGAGGAGGAGGGGGGGAGCAGGAGGGGGAGGAGGAGGAGGAGGAGGAAGAGGAGGAGGAGGGACAGAGGGAAAGAGGTAAGACGTTAAAAGAGCAAGAAGGAAGGAGAAGGAGAAGCCATAACTCCACGGTGGTGTTGGCTGGCCCCAGCCTCCTCTGCCTTTATTGTGTCTCGAGTGGAGGATGGCCCTTTCTCCGCTGTCCCACAGGCACGCACTGCTGGGCCAACACAAGGAAGACAAAGGAAGGTTGAGGATTCTCTCCGGCCTGGTCTTGGCGTCTATGTCCACTGCCGAGGCCTCAGACCCTGCTGGGCTTTTTGGGATCTTTGTTGTTCTTGGCCGGCATGAAGGCATACAACTCCTCAATAAGCATCTCCATACGAGCTGTGACCTCAGTCACCGTGTCGATGACCAGCCGCTGCTGCAGCTTCAGCTTGTTGTTCTCCCACAGGGCCTTGTTCTCCTCCTGGAAGACGCGGTGTTCCTCACGCATGGCGTGGAGAGCCCTGTTCTCCTCCTGCAGCAGCCGGTTCTCCTCCCTCAGGGCCTGCAGTGCCTGATTCATCTCTCTCAGCAGCTGCAGGGGCTGAGCGCTGTCAGCTAGATTAGGGCCTGCCTTGACCTCTTCTTCCCCAGATGGCCCGGACAAGTTGGTAACCATCTCCCTCAGGGCGCGCAGCGTCTTTGAGTCCTCCTGTGTTGTAGGGGACCCTTTGGGCTCCTCAAAGTGGGAGGAGTGGCTTGTGCTCTGATCTGGCAGAAGCCCTGAATTATGGGGTTCCTCCTTGGGTGAGGAGGTGGGCTTGCCCTCCTCAGCAGAAGTCGCAATCTCTTCTGCCTGTGCCCAGTAGGCCTGCCTCTGCTCCAGCAACTGCTGGAGGGCCCGGTTCTCCTCTCGAATGAACTGTAGGGTGTTCTCCTTGCTACGCTGGGCAGGCAAAGTGGCGTTGTCTTTCTTCACTACTTCCTGGGAGGTTGTGTCTTTGTGCAGCAGTGGCGAGGAGGTCTGACTCTCCTCGTGGCCCAAACTGACCTTGTGCTCTTCCCAAAAGACCTGTAGAATCTTGTTCTCCTTGCGGAGGGCCTTGTTCTCATCCCTCAGAGCCCTGTTCTCATCCCGAAGAGACTTGTTCTCTTCCTGCAGCAGGTACTCCTTGGCCATCCTCTTGTGGTGCAGTTTATGGTGGAAGGAGGAGGAGGGAGAGAAGTAAGGTGACTGCAGGCGGCAGCTCTCGTTCACCCAACGCCCATCTTGGAAGACAAACATCTCGTCGCTGAGCTGCACTCGGGGAGGGTTGTAGTCTAGTTCCAGGTCGGCCTGGGAGGTGGGGCGCTCCATGGGGTCAAAGGGCATAGAGGAGAAGCGGTTGAGTGGGTAGGAGTGCTGGCTGGCTACCCTGCGGCTTATCCGGGGCATGGCAGCCTGCCTGGAGCAGCGAGGAGTGGTGTATAGGTTGTGGAGCCTCAGGAAGGGCTCCGTGCCCCTCTGTGGGAGGAAAAGCAGGAAGCTGTTAATGGAGAAACTGTTAAGAGGACTGCTCAGGGCGGACTAAGAGGCCTGGAGACCCCCTCATATGACCTCCAGGGATCTTCACAAGGAAATATACCCAGCCTTTGCTATTCTGGGTAGCATTCTTCTGAATTAATGATCACGGAACCATGGTTCCTAGGGGGAAAACTGGGGCAGGTTCATCATAAAATTTCTGTCGACTGACCAGATAGAACACCGTGCTTCTGTTTAAAGACACTGTCATGGATACGCAGGCTGACAGTGGGTGCATCATATACCATGAGCAGAACTTATCTGACGAGCTCGCTCTGCGGGGCACAGCACAGACCATGGTTATTAAGAAGAGTCTTTAACTGTATGTGTAGATGCCACTTTAAACGGTGAAGCCAACAAGGAGCACAAAAGTTTCAAAACCAAGCTGGCTTATAAACTGAAAACAAGACCCTTTTCCAGGATGAGTGTTCAAACAAGGGGGAGCACCCGAACCCCAGTTCTTGGCCGCATACCCACATACAAACTCTCTGTAGATCCTAGAGAGACCACAAATACTCTATGAGTACTAAAGCTGGTGTAGTCAAAAGGTCCATACATTCAGTCATAACTATAAAACCTATAAATAATTAACCGTGCACTGGGCAGGCCTATAACCCCAGATACTCAGAGACAGTGTAGAAAGGAATATAACCAGAACTTCCAGACCATACTGGATGCTTTCTATAGCAAGTCCCGACCAGGACTGCATAAAACAAGACCCTGTCTCAAAAAAGGAAAAGTCACACATAATAAGACCCAATCATGCAGCAGAAATGAAAGGTACTTATTTTTTTTTTTTCTTAACCTCTGGCCTTACCACTTATCAGTTATATGAATCTGGGCAAGTTGTGTGAATTCCAGTTTCTACGGTGTTAACCTGGGATAACTGCACCACCTTGAAGAAGGCATCAGATTCCTCAGAGTCGATGTTACAGGCATTTGCAGGAAGTCCAGCTGGTTATGTAGCCGCATTTTACCTGTATAATTCACTTAATCCTCACAGCGCTGGCAAGCGAAATACTATTTCAGCTTGAACATCCCTAATCTGAGAGTTCTTACTTCCAAAGTGCTCCAAACTCTGAAGTTTTCTGAGCATCTATGTAGTGTCTAAAGTGAGAAATCCCACACTTGCCTTCACACAGGTCCATGAAGTGGTAAAATTATTGTGAGTTGTATATGATATATAGATAAATAGGTAGCTAGGTAGATACATTATATAAATAGATATATACATAAATAGATGATTGATAGGTAGATAGATAGATGATAGATTAGATAGATAGATAAGATAGATAGACAGACAGACAGACAGACAGATAGATAGGATAGACAGACAGACAGACAGACAGACAGGCAGATAGATAGGTTGTTTATGCACGAGTTCTATTCCCTGAGAAGCCTCATTTCTTCTCTCCAAAATCAAAACCAACACAGCTCCTGAACATAGCATTCTAAGCATCCACGATGGGCGGGATTTAATCATCAACTTGACACAACCTAAAATCACCTGGGTATCTCAACGAGGAATTATCTGGATTGGGTTGTCCTGTGGCATACCTGTGAGAGGATTTTCTTAATTGGACTAATTGACGTAGGAAGACTCAGTTCACCATGGGTCGTACTACATATAGTGGTTTGGGTCCTGTACAGAATAAGAGTGGAGAAAGCAAGCTAAACATTAGAGGAATGTGAGCAATTAGTCTCCCTTTGCCCTTGCCTCCAGATGTGACCAGGTGTCTCACATCCATGCCTTGGCATCCTTACAGTGACAAGCCGTGAGCTGTAATTGTAAATCAGATAAGCCCTCTCCCCTAAGCTGTTTGTATAAGGACATTTTACCACAGCAACAGAAATAAATCCAGGACGGCAGCCACGTCATCTTCTTGAACCTGGAACCCAAAACACGGGTCCCGAGCCCCAAGAGCTTTGATCTCAAAACTCCCATGATTGAGTCCTACCAACAAGTTCTTGTTTCTCCGTTGCCTCTGAAAGGAGCCTAAACATGGCTGCTGTGCCTGCTTTCTGGGTTCCTAAGAGGATAACTAGTAGATAAGCCATCACAAAGACCAGAGTCCTGCTGGTGCCATTTAACAATTCCTGTTCTAAACCATGAAATGCTGAATAAATTGCTTTACCAAAAACTCTGCCAAAATGTGGGAAGCAAAGGTGAGCAAGACATAGTTCAAGACCTTGGGCTCCCTTACCCAGCGCTCACGGCCCTCCTGTCTGTCATAGTAGAGGAATTAAGCCTGGTAAGTGATAGTCCCAGATTTCTTCCATTGGCTGAACTAATCTGATGACCTGGGTCCTGACAAGAGGTCGATCTGTGCTTGACACATTTTGGAGGAGTCTACTGAACCTAGAAGTTTCAACCAGCAAAGGAAAGTCTCTTCTTGGTCTTTGGGACATCATCTCACATAGTGATAGAGATCAACAGGTGAAAAATGACAATGTTGGCTCCTTCATAGCAGAATGGGGAGCCAAGTTGTAGGAGGGGAGGAGCATGTGGTTCTGAGGCACAACACATCTTCTCCATTAGGTGTTTGAGAGGTGACCGAGAGAATCTTCAGGAGCAAGAAACAAATAACGTACTCATAGCTGTACCTAACAATGTGTTGGTGCTGGGGATCCAGGAAGAGCCCCTGGGTACAGACAAGGCCTTTGCAGATGCCTGAGATCCTCCCTATGGGTTGAAGTTCTTCCTACACCCCTCTTGATATTGAAGCCCTTCTTTCTAATGAAGATGCTTTAAAACACCAATAAGTGTGTGGCATAATCTTCCCATGGCTCCCGAGGAGCAGCAGAGCAGACGACTGAGAAAAAAAAAAAATGGAACAAAAAGCAACAAGAAAAGACACCGCCAGAATCTTACTGCTGCTGTGTGATTTCTAAAGACTCTGCCCAGACGGAGTTATTGGGGTGGTAGCCTTCTACCTAAAGAGTTTGGGAATGGACCTGGACAATGAGCGGCCAAACTTAGCTGACACTGCTGTGGTTTGAATGTGTCCTCTACATTTCATGTGCTGGGAACTTAATCCTCAAAGTCACATGCCAATGTTGTTTGAGAAGTGAGCCCTCTACGAGGCAGATTGGGTCTCGAGGGGATGACCGAACACATTCATGGTCAAGGGGCTGTTGCAGGAATGCATTACAAAGTGAGCTCTCTGTGCTTTGCTTGCTCACCAGAGGTGCCCTCCATCTTGTTCCAACACAAGAAGGCTCCTGCCAGAAGATGACCAGAGGCTACTAAAGTGCCATGACCTTGAACGCCCAGCCTCTATGCTTTTTAAACTGCCTGGTCTTGGGCATTTTGTTATAGTAACAGAAAACTGAGGAAACAGCACCGAACTTCTCTCCCCTACTTGTAAGACATAGCTACCACCACCCAGATGAGATATCCACATGCTCCCAGAAAGCCCAAGCTGCTTGACCAAGCTTTTAAAGCACCTGCTTTGCCAACACTATTGACAGTTAATTGGTAGAGAATGCATGTGAAACTAAAGGGCACTAGGGTCCTAGAAGGAGAAGCTATGGTGCTAACTTCACAGCTGAGTTCCATTGTCAATAAAAAATAAAGAAAGAAAGAAATAACTCACCTCTCTAGTGGTATGCTTAAAATACAATGTTTGTTATAATAAATGCTAACAGATGAAAAGATAATTCACAAGGTAAATGCGACTGGTTTTGATAGAATTTTAATGCTAATAGCAAAGAGAATAAAGGTCTCAGATGAAGTCAATTAATCATTTGATAGAATCTCCTAAAGTCTTGCTCTTACACTATTCCAGTTGGCATTGTCAAAAGAGGAGGAGGAAAAAGGCCTGGAAAACTAGCATGGGCACTGGGAAGTACTATCAGAGGTCATTGTGATCAAGATGCACATCTTTTTTTGATGACCTAGCAATAGCGATGTCTTAATGAAACTCAGAGTGTTCACTGGGGATGAAAGCCTGGGAAAGCAAGTCTCTATATAGAAGGAATCGAGAGATTAGTTGCTTAGACAGGAAATAGCACTACGGTTTCCAAGTCAACGTGCTAGAGGAAAATAGATGTGAAAACACTCATGTTCAATGTGAGGAGGAAAACATGGGAAATCAATAAGACCCAAGAAAACCTAAGGGTGACAACTAGTGAATCATAGCATTTACTGTGTAATTGGGATCTCCAGTCACTCACTAGGGCTGGGAGCTGAGAGCCAGAGGTGCAGTTACAATTCCCTTCCGAACAGAATGAGCTCAACTCAGAATGAAACCACATGGGCACAAAGACATGGGAAGCTTGGGGCTTAGCAATCCAGGTGAGGGGAGGGGAGGCACTATCTTCTAGAAGCAAGAGAACAACTAGAGCTATAACATCACCCGGTCCCAGTAAACAGGGTGACAGGCTGAGCACTGACCTGGGTTAAATGGAAGTTCTGTCCTTGCTACTAAACCTCCCAATTCCCACAGCTGTGAAATCTCTGCCTTACACTTGTGTGGCCCTGTGGCCAACACATGACGCCAGCAGCACTCCATCATATCCTTCCTCACTTTGTTGCATATAGGGGTCCTTCTCCTGACTATCTTGTCTGGGGAGGTACAGTGGGCAGAGAGGACTTCCTCACAGGCCTGGGAGGTAGACAAGTTTACATCATCTAGTTATCTATGACTACTTGCCAATCAATCCAAGAGGACCAGTCCAAAGTATCCTGGCAGGTTGCCTGGCTTGTGACCCCATGGCAGGTGGGACAGTAACCATCCAGGTAGTGATGAATATATTCCAGAAAAAGATACTTATGTCCTTCCTTCTACCTATCAGATTATTGAAACAATGGACCCCAAGAAATTTCTCCAGTAGCCTTCCTTTTGGAGAAGGTAAAGGCTCAAGGCCCATGCCATCCAGAGAGAGAGAGAGAGAGAGAGAGAGAGAGAGAGAGAGAGAGAGAGAAATTGTCTCTCAGAAAGGGATTTCACACAGCCCTTATTGTCAGACTACCCTACAGGAGAGCCTGAGGCTCAGACACTGATGCTGGGCTTGGACCACACCTTGGATGGGTACCTCTGGCCTACTAAAGAAACCCAAACTTCATGTCCAAGACGAACCTAGGAAATCATTAGACCTCTTTGTTCCTCCTTCAAGTATTGCAGCATTGAATAAATCTCCTCTTCCTGCTTTTCAACATCAGTCAATTGCTTAGTTGACCTATTGAAGACTGGTGACTAAGCCTGTCTGGCACACTCAAGGCCACATCTGGCCATGAGAAACAAATCTCCAGTCAGCAGTGATCCCTTCATTCCATATCCCTTTGCCCTCCAAAATCCAAATAGCTACACCAAGTCCTACGGCACAGGAAGTGAGGCTGGAGGTCCAGGGGACCAGAATTAACCCAAGACTTCTCAAATCACATTTCTCCTTGGCTGTTAAGCTGATTCTGGGAACTGGGGATAGAAAGCTGTGCCCCTAATATAAGGAACCAAAGGAACCATGCCCATCCTCACATACAGTAGCAGATGCATGTTGTACATATTAAGAATCAGACCTTGCAAGGTTCTAGAGGACGATCAGAACATAGTTCCCTAATATTCTAGCTCAGCTTTCATGAGCTGAACAAGATATAGAAGTGGCTGCTCACTCCAATGTTGTAAGGAAAACAAGTCTCCAGGCTGCTTCCTTGCCTGACTATATTTGCTGACCCGGTTACAGTTACACTCATACAGAACACCAATTAGAGAACCATCCTCTTTTGTACACACCTCCCTGGACCAAATTTTAGACAAATTACCTGTGTCTTGGGTCCCTCCATCCTACATTTCACCCCCTCTGGTTGCATGGTCCTGGTCTTCCAATGAGCTCTTAGGTAACTCTGGAGAAAGCAAGCCCACCCCTTTGTGACATAGCAGCAGAAGAAACTGTCAAATCAAAGGCATCCCACCAAGGAAGCTATTGCATGCCTGGAGACTAAGAACCACAAGCTGCAAGGGGTTTAACAATTCACTGGCCTCAAAAGAAGCAACTGAACACCCGTTCCCTAGTACCCATCTTCGGCCCACAACAGGGATTAATTCTTTTGGCAGCTGCAAATGGGCCACATGCTGGGGTGTCAGCTCCTGGGTTCATTCTGTGTCAGCTCCTGGGTTCATTCTGTGTCAGCTCCTGGGTTCATTCTCGTGCATAAGATGTCAATTCTAGTTCAAGCTAGAGTTCTCCACAGATTTCCAGAGTAGTTAAACATAATGAAGAGTCTCCTTTGGTCAAGTTAGATTTTTCTTACAGTATCATCAAACCTTGAAAGGTTGGGGGGGGGGAGTAGGGTGGGGAGAGGGGGTACTTGAATAGTCAACGCAGCCCCCTCATTTAAAGCCAGAGGATCCCAAGGTCCAGAGAGACCATGTGTCCTCCCCGCAGACACACAACCAGGGAAAACCCAACATGACAAGAACTGAAACAGCTGACTTCCTTGTTCATTCTATAAGGTTTGTAAACAGGGTTATTGTAGCGAGAATTAGTAAGTTACATCCTTCTGTGACTGTCCCTACCTGAGGTAGAATCACATTGATTGGAATTTCTAGGCTCTCAGATCTGATCTCTCTCTTTCTCGTAAAATTTGGCCTCGAGTGCTGTGAAAAAGAAAAAAAAAAATTAGATTTCTCCTCCTCAACCCACCTTCAGGGCCTCAGTGGCTCACCTGAAATAAATAACTGCTTACACACTTCTTACAAATTAATTATATACCTAATAATAATAATAATAATAATAATAATAATAATCTCAGTGTAAAGGTTCGTGTAGATGATACCTGGCCAGAAAGAAACCTTACTGATCACTGGACAGAAGTCAATGCAGGAATTAGCAAACATAAAAACCCTGTTGAAAGTTCCTGAAGCAGTTCTTCCCGGCCTTAAACTATTATTTCCGTATCAAGAAAGTAACCATACCAATGTGAGGTGCCAGGTATAGGTCCTGTGCATAAGCTGGTCACCAAAACACTCAGAACATTCCAGAGGTGACATCACAGAACAATATGGTGGTTTTCAGAGCTCATGGTTTTTCTCTAAGCAGCTTGGGTGGCAAGCAGGCTTCTGTCAGCAGGAAGGGTTGTTGCTGGCTGTGCCCACAGGGCTAGCCAGGGTCAGTGTGACGCACAATGGCCCCAACATTCACACTTGTTTGGTCACCCAGGCTGCAGCTCAGGCTCACTGCCAGGCTGGTTTGAAACCTCCCGCTCACTTCTCCTCAGAGGTGTCAGCTCCTCCAGCCTTGGGAAGGGAGAAAAGGAGCTGTTCAGACCTGGGGAGGGTTGGCACTACTGAGGGGCTCTAGCTCAGCTCCACTCTGATACTAGCTATATCGAGTTACTGTGCAGGCCCCAGAAGTTAGGGGCTCAGCCCTGCAAGATGACCCTCACCTGAGGGACCAATCTCAGATCAAGCTGTGATCAGCCACAAATCAGGGGCTCCGCTGACCTGCTCCTCACATTTAGTAGTTGGCTCTCAGAACTGAGGAAAATGCTTTTACTTAGGATCTCGGCTTTACTGGGAAGGAAGCAGATCAGTAGGGGCCTGCGGAAGTAACAGGATGAGAGATTGGAGGGGTAGCTTCAGGCCTTCTCTGGACCCACCTGCCCCCCAGCATTTTCAGCACCAGTGTCTGAATTCTGTTGTATATCCTGTTGAATATCATTATGTAGGCAAATTTAATGAAATCATTGGTCTTTGATCATTTAAATGCCAACTCCTTCCTTCCCCTGAGGTAGAAGTGTGCTGAAAATTCCAACTTTCTAACCCCGTGATTGTTCCCTCTAGCAACTATCCCCCACCCTCCTAGGGTCATCATTCCACTAGGTAGCATAAGCTGATAAGTGCTCCAAGGAAGATCCTGTCAGGACATTTAAGGCTGTTCAGATAGAAAAGTACAAGTATACGATTATAGCACAGGTAGAAGTTGCTTCAAGGCCACAATATCCAGTTCCTCCGTCTTTAGTTCTGTCAGACCTATTACCTCCAGAGCTCCCGTGTGTATCTTAGTTCTGTGTGATTTTGTCCCTTGGAGTAGGGAGAGAGTGGTGACCCAAGATCAGAAGATCCAGAGATTCTGAAATTGGCTACTTGAGTCCCAAATACCCAAATTACAAACAAATCTCGGTATAAGACAATGTGAATATACAAAGCATAAGTGCATCCATTGCCAAAGACTTCGTCTCTACAAAGGAACTTCAGGACTTTTTCTTAACTCTGTGTGTGTGTGTGTGTGTGTGTGTGTGTGTGTGTGTGTGTGTGTGATATGTGTATGTATACATGCACCTGTGTGTGTGTGTGTGATATGTATGTATACATGCACCTGTGTGTGTGTGTGTGTGTGTGTGTGTGATATGTATGTATGCATGCAAGTGTGTGTGGTGGGAGTGTGTGTGTGTGTGTGTGATGTGTGCATGCATGTGTATGTGTGTGATATGTGTATGTATACATGCACCTCTGTGTGTGTGTGTGTGTGTGTGTGTGTGTGTGTGTGTGTGTGTGTGTGTGTGGGTACATGTGGAAGACAGAAGATAACTTTGGGTATCATGCCTCAGCTGTCATCCATCCTGTATTTTAAGACATTGGCCTGGAACTTGATTATCAGATGAGGTTGACTGGCGGCGAGCCCCATGGATCTGCCTGTGTCCTCCTTGTCAGCACTGCCCAACAAGGGGGGATCTCATGACAAGAGGTGGGTGACAGCAGGATTTTTAGGATATTTTTCACATGGGTTGGGAGATCAAATTCAGTTCCTCGCAGTTGCAAACCCACTGAGCTACTTGGCTCGCTTATGTAATTTTAAAATTGTACTTATGAATGCTCACTGCTGGATTTACCGCTGTTGCCATTTTAAAGTGTATAGTCGGATAGTTTTGAGTATATTCACATTGTTGTATAAGAACATTCTAGAATTCTCTCATCTTAGTAAACTATGACTTCTATTAACCACCACTCCTCCCTCTCCCTTCCTTCCAGTGCTTAGTAACCACGTTTTCTGATTCCATGATTTAAACTACCCTAATATCTTAGTTAGAATTTCTATTACTACAATAAAATACTGTGACCAAAAGCAACCTGGGGAGGAAAGGGTTTACTCCACCTCGCTCTTCTAGATAAACACTTCATGGCCAAGGGACGCTAGGGCAAGAGGCAGGGGTGGTGAAGGAGTGCTGCTTACTGGCTTGCTTTCATGACTTGTTCAGCCTGGTTTCTTATAGCATCTAAGATCATCAAACCAGGGATGGCCCCATCCACAGTGAGCTGGGCTCTCACCCACCAATAACCACAGGCCCCACAGGCTTGTCTTATGGAGGTACTTTCTCACTTGTGTTTGTCTTCCAGGATAACTAACTGGAGTCAAGTAGAAAAAAGAAACAAACAAAAACCCCAATAAATTACTCAGCACAATTAGATATTGTATATGAGTGGCATTGTTGAGTATTGGTCCTTTCGTGACAAGATTTACCCAACTTGAAACAAATGTCAAGATATCCTTCTTTTAAAAAGCTGAATCACCTTTTCATGATAATCAGATATCTTTTGGGTAGCGCCTGCTCCTTAGCTACTAGAAATAATGCTACCGTCAACTTGAGCGTGCAAACATCTCTCTGAGATTCTGCTCTGAATTATTTTGGATACATGTCCAGAAGTAGAACTGCTCAATGACAACATAATTCCATTTTTAATTTGGAGAGCACCTCCTCATTGTTTTTGTGTGGCTCCTGCATTATGTAACCTTCCCACCACTCTCACACTTGCAGCTTTATGTGGATGATACCTGTACTGCCTGAAAATTTAATTCCATTTCTCCTCATGCACATACTCCAGAGATGCATCTGCACACTACAGGGTGTAGGCAGTTTGGGAGAGGCATAGGAGGCACTCTAAAGTAAGGGGCACTCTTACATCCCAGAAGTCACCCAAAGAGTAATGCCTCTTGGCAAAAGGAGAAAGAGGTCATGAGCTGAATATCATCACAAGTGACATCCAAACTTGAAGGCCTCACATAACTTTCTCCAAGAGAACAGAAACTCTAGCTCTTTCCTGAAACTGATTAAACTGTTCACTGATCCAAGAGGGAGGACTCTGATCCAAAAGGTAGCAATGGAGGGGATAGAGAGATGGCCCAGTGGTTAAACACATGGGCTGCTCTTCCAAAGGACTCAGGACTGATCTTTAGCAACGCACATGGCAGTTCAAAATTATCTCTGACTCCAGTTCCAAACACACACTTAGTCTTGGGACTGCTCGTTACTGTTCCATCACACACAGGCAAGGAAGACAGCCAGGCTTAGCCACCACACAGACTTAGACCAGGGGATCTGGTGGTATCTCACCTGAATCCCGGACACCGACATCTGCGCTGCACCCACCCTCTCCTAAGTGTCTACCTAGAAGGCGCCATAAGCGCTCACCACCAGATGAAACACATGTAGGTGACTTTCTGTAATCTTCCATTCAAAGGTGTCGGGAGCCTCTGAGGTAGCCCTGGAACATCTCGGGGTGCACCCACTAAAAACTGTCTTTGCCCCAGAGTTAGTCTATGAACACTGGTGTCTCAGTCTTTGGGAATCTGCTGGTGCCTCCAGAATGTTGCAAGTTTAGTTAATCAGAAAACACACATTGACACTCTTAAAGCCAAAAAGAAAGTCTTTATTGATGGCCAGCAACTGCACAGAGAACTCCAAATCATGCAGACCATAATCTTCAGGGTATTGATGTTACTGTTGTTGTTGTTGTTGTTATTGTTGTTGTTGTTGTTGTTGTTGTTGACTTTTATGCATAAAAACCACATTCTCATCGATATATTTCAGGTAACAAAACCAAAAAGCACAAAATTACAAAAGCCAAAAAAACAAAGTTAATGCATTTAGGGACGTTCTAGTCAGTGCTCTATTGTTGTGAAAAGACACCATGACCAGGGCAACTCATGAAAGGAAGCGTTTTATTGGGGTCTTATTTACAGCCTCAGAAGTTTAGTCCGTTACCATCGTGACTGCAGGCATGGCAGACACGGTGATGGAGCAGGAGCTGAGAGCCACATCCTGATCCATAGACCAAGAGAAAGACACTGAGCTTTGAAACCTTAATGCCCACCCCCAGTAATACACTTTTCCCAATAAGGCCACACCTCTTAATCCTTCTAATCTGTTCAAGTAGTACCACTCCCTAGTGACTAGGCATTCAAATATATGAGCCTATGAGAGCCATTCTTATTCAAACCACCACAGGGACTTTCCTGAATCCTGAAAATATGGACCAGGTCTTTGTTGGATTGCTTCTTTGTTTCTGCTTTGGCAGGTGTCAGGGCCTACGAGTTGTGTTTTAAGGTCAGAATGGTGCCTCTAACCTGGCTTCAGTTATGCTGAGATCTTGGCGGCCCATGACATAAACAAGAACGGCATAACTAGACTTTATGTTACAACTAGACTATGGTGTTCTGTCCATATGTAATTCAGGCCAGCCTTGAAGTTCCTGTTGTCCTGTCTTAGCCCTTGAAGTACTAAGATCACAGGCATATGTCACCACTGGGTATATCATTGAAATACTGTTTTAATCATTGTAATATGATTTAGGGGACTAAGATGGCTCATGGGTAAAGGTGTCTGCTGCACAGCCTGGGTGCCTAGGTTTAACCACATGGTTGAAGGAGAGAACAGGACTCCTGTAAGCGGTCCTCTGACCTCCACACACATACATGTTTGCTGTGCCATGGCATAAATCCACCCCAAACAAACAAATGCATAAATGTAAAACACGATTTTAAATAGTACCATTTTATCTTAGTCATCAATAATGCCAAAGAATCCTATGTTTTCATTAAAAAGGTAAATTAACAATAGAAATTTACCAGTTGAAATAAAAAAGCATAAGATTCTAAGTTCGGTTTAGTTGGAGTTTTGAGTTAAGTGCCTGCCATCCCTGAAGAGGCTATCTCATAATGATCTGCAGATCTAAATGGGAAAGTGTATTATTGATTGTGACTTCTAAGTTGTAATATTCAATATTCAATATGCTCAAAGGATGCAAAAAATTCTGGCAAAGTTTCCCCTGTGGAATTTCTACTTCTCATCTTGTGGGTTGGTTATTCTCACTGGTTGGAAAAGTGAAATTGTTGGAATTAAATGATGGTAGTGGATGTGCAATTCTAGAAATAACTAAAAATTGCTTTATATGCTTTTAAAGGAGGAAGCTTACTGTCTTAGGGTTTCTATTCCTGCACAAAACATCGTGAGCAAGAAACAGGGACTTTTCAAGAAACAAGAACACTGACTAAAACGAAAGGGTTTATTCAGCTTACACTTTCACATTGCTGTTCATCACCAAAGAAAGTCAGAATAGAAACTCACACAGGGCAGGAACCAGGAGGCAGGAGCTGATGCAGAGGCCATGGAGGGATGTTACTTCCTGGCTTGCTTCCCCTGGCTTTCTCAGCTTGCTTTCTTATAGAACCCAACACTACCAACACAGGGATGGTACCACCCACAATAGGCTAGGCCCACCTCCATTGGTCACTAATTGAGAAAACGCCTTACAGCTGGACTCATGGCAGCATTTCCTCAAGGGAGGCTCCTTTCCCTGTGATAAATCCAGCTTGTATCAAGTTGACACACAAAACCAGCCAGTACACTTACATATAAATAAAATCTCAATTTAAAAAATGTTCATTAGGAGATTTTGACCCAAATTAAAACCCATCTAAAACTGTTCTAAAAAAATTGTTTTAGACAGAATTCCATAACATGTTTTTCCTGTCAGATATAGCTGTTCCATATTTATTTAGTGCAAGGTGTGCATAAATTGATGGAGATATATTTCACCACAATTTTCAGATTGCCCTCTTTATTGGATATCTTTCTTTCAAAAACACATTAAAATCAAATAAAAAAACAAAACAAAAACTCTTAGCTTACTACTCATTGTTAACCTGACATCTCTACCAGAAAGAGTATAGGGGGTGGGAGGAGATACAGTACATTTTCTTTCTTTACAAACGGTTCCGAGATAACACCCTATACACAGCCACTTGTCACCACAAAGGCCAGAAAACGTGGTGCTTGGTGTGTAGCAAAAAGAGAAATCTGCAAAACCTTCACTGGCACCAGAGACTTCCAGATCATTCTCTGTAATGAGGCAAAAAGAGATGTTCAAATTTCATACAACCCCATCACTTTTTAAAAGCAGGTTGGTTCCGTTCATGCCACGCTATGATGTGTTGCACATATCACCTCAACTGCTCTGTGGCAACAGTTTGGCCAGAGATAAATCTCTACGACTTTAAATAAACAAAGGCAAGACAAATAAACTTCCTGAGGGATGCTACCCCAGAGGTGTGGTGGTTTGAATGTGCTTGGCCCATTGGCAATATTAGGAGGTGTGGCCTTGTTAGAGTGGGTGTAGCCTCGTTGGAGGAATTGTGTCAGTGTGGGCATGGGTTTTAAGACCCTTGTCTTAGCTGCCTGGAAGTCAGTCTTCTCTTGACTGCCTTTGGATGAAGATGTAGAACTCTTAGCTCCTCCAGCCTCACATCTACCTGGACACTGCCATGTTCCCACCTTAATGCTAATGGACTGAACCTCTGAACTTGCCAGCCCAATTAAGTGTTGTCCTTTATAAGAGTTGCCTTGGTCATGGTGTCTGTTCACAGCAGTAAAACCCTAACTAAGACAATAGACCTCCCGCATCCTCTTTTCATTGCAGCCAAAGCAGCCACACAGTCAAACGCTATCTTCAACTGCTGCTCCCTCAGCAGGTCATCTCCAGTAGGGACGTTACTTACAGTTGAGAACGTATTTCTTCGGGCATGCCTTCTGTAGCTCACTCACCAAACAGCAGTGCCTTGCATGGTCTAGCATCAAAGCGGAAGCTCCATCTGCATTCCAAACAGCTGTACAGCAACCACTTCCTGGTTTATTTCCATCACTGGTTTCATCCAAGCTTTCTTGGCATCCATCAGCAACCTCTGCAGCTAAGGATAAAAATTCACTCCATTTAATCATTCAGGAACGACTTATTGAGTATCTTGAATGAGCCAACCACTCACAGTCTGAGGAAGTAATGAACAAAATTAAATTTTTATAAAGCTATACCCCTATAAGGAAAGGCCAATGATAAACAGGTTTAAGAATTCAAATACAAATTATCCTGCCAAATCTTCTGGGGACCACTTCCAGGACATGAGTATCTGTGTGCTTAATCAAGTCTTCTATATAAAATGGTGGCTTATGAAATAAAAAATGAACACAAAATGACACCATGTTTGAATTAACCTACCCACATCTTTATGGTTTAATCATCTTTGAGTTATTTATGTTCCCCAAACAATGAAGATAGTGATTAGATTTTATTGTTTAAGGGATGACAAAAAAAGTTCTGTACATGTTCAACACTGACTCGAATTTTTCCAAATATTTTGTTCTGTGTGTCTCTCATGAGTCCACAAATATGGAACCAGTATAAATGGACGACCAACTTTAGATGCCAGGAATGCCAGGCCAATTCAGCTGCTTACTGAGGTAGCAATGGGCCAGCTGTTACAGGCAGTGAAGAGGCCTCTGTGAGGAAGTGGGTGAGACTGTCTTGACCTTTCAAACAGAATGCCAGCAGAAAGGGCAGCCTTAAAGAATTGACTAGACCACAGAAGCTAGTGTACCTGGAGGCAGAGGGAGGGTTAGGGATGTGGGAGAGGCAGAGAGCAGAGGGCAGTCTAGGGAGGTGACAGAGGACTTTGAGGGCTGTGACTTTTTTTCTGAGTGGCAATGGGAAAAAGTCCTTAGAAGGTGTGCATTAGACATGCATGACCTAACATAGATAAGAAAAGTTTTCTCTGCCCCGGTGGAGAACAGGCAGCAAAATGGTAAGGTGAGAGCAAAGGACTGATTTTTAATAGTCTAGATCAGAGATGGATGTGCACAGTAAAGGTAAAAAGGCCTGATAATCAGACTCTGGAGCAGTTTGATGTAGAGCAATGGGACTTACTGGAAGTTTAGCTACAGGGTAGGATAGACAGGAGACAGGGTGCTACACAGCTCTAAGGTAAGCACTTGAGAAAGGTCACATTCTAGGAGTGATGTGAGGGCAGGGAGGGGGAGATGAAGGTGAAAATGCAGAATTGAGTTTGGACATCGAAAGACTGTAGAGAGGAGGAAAAATAAGGGCCCAGAGAAAGGTTCCTTGTAAGAGTCTGGAATTACAGAAAGGTGTATGGAATAGAAATATCAACTTAGGACTTATTAGTGTGTATTTAGAAGCCTTGCCACTAGATTATTTTTCCATTCGTCATTTCACATGTATTTATTGCCTTAGCAAGAGCAGATATTCCTCTGGACAAATGTCACTCTTCCACATTACTAAGTAACAAACCCAAAAGAGACATTTACACACCACCTCCCATTACATTTATTAACATTTTAAAATATTGCATTGGACGTAATTTAGATTGTTGAAAAATATAGTCTACCTCCTTATAGCATCTTTAAAAATTATGATGGCTTCAAATTCTTATTAGCCAGTAACCTAAGACAACACCGTTAGATGAGGAAAATGTGAGGATAAATCTGTATTTGTACAATTCCTAGTAACTTCACTGTAAAAGAGAATGTTCTAGAAGAGACGCTGCCACTGTGGCCTTCTGTCTCCTACCTACCCATCGCCTCTCAGAAGTCTTATACCACGTGTCCATTTTGGAATAAGTAGTTGGTCATGACCGGATAACATCATCCCTACACCTACTGTATCTAGGAGAAATAAACTGCCACCCACCAACACAACACACGCAAAAGGAAAGGCATCCTGCTCGATCTTACAGAGCCTGCTGTTCACGAGGACGTGCCCTCCAACACTCCTCAGACCTCTCAGACATGCTAGTGTCCGTCCTTGAGTTTTGGGTTCACAGAGCTTAGTTTCATTCTATTTCTTTTAATCAACGGGAAATAGGACTGGAGAGAGGCCTCACTACTTAAGAGCACTTGGCTACTTTTTCATTGGACCTGAGTTCAGTTCCCAGCACCTGCCTGATGGCTCACAACCATTTGTAACTTCAGCTCCAGGGGATCTGGTGCCCTCCTCTGGCTTTGGATGGCAGTGGGTGCACACATGATACACAGACATGCCCGTGGACAGAATACCCATACACATTTTCAAAAATGAAAAAAAGAAAGGTAATCAATAGGAATTTTCTAAGCTGTTCTCTTCCCACACTCGGTGGCCTGTTTCACACATTCTCTGAGAGACTCTGCTCACGAATTGCTCTTTCACTGCTAAATACACGAGGCTGTCACAGGTCAGAATAGGACTGGGTCCCAGCTCCTGAACCAACAGAATGCCCTCCAACACCTCAGTTCCCACGTACCCAGAGACACTAGACAAGGAAAGATCAATTCAACATCCTAAGCTTAGAGATGAAACATTCAAAAGCCAAAGTTGTTAAACTTGAAGACTTGCCTGGAGGCTATTTAAAAATTAAAACTGCTGATTTTCTTCTCTGAAGCAATTGGTATCAAGTTTTATGGGAGGTTTTTATGTTGGCCAAGAACTTGGAAGTTGGTTCAGTGGATAAAATGCTTGCCATGCAAGGTCCAGAGTTCAAATCCCAAAACCCTCATGAAAGCTGAGTAGGCTTCATAGACCCTGTAACCCCAGCAGATTCCATTGTATGATATTGATTACCCTCTTAAAAGATCATCAAAGTCCTGTCATTCGGGCCTGGGATAACTGGAAGACTCGGCAGGCTTGGCAAGTCACCTTGAAGAGAATGAGTAGACCATTGGACCCAGTCCTTCTCCTAACCTGGGGTGTGTGTGTGTGTGTGTGTGTGTGTGTGTGTGTGTGTGTGTGTGTGTGTGTGTGTGTGTGTGTCTGTGTGTGTGTGTCTGTGTGTGTGTCTGTGTGTGTGTGTCTGTGTGTCTGTGTGTCTGTGTGTGTGTCTGTGTGTGTGTGTCTGTGTGTGTCTGTGTGTGTGTCTGTGTGTGTGTCTGTGTGTGTGTCTGTGTCTGTGTCTGTGTGTGTGTCTGTGTCTGTGTGTCTGTGTGTGTGTCTGTGTGTGTGTCTGTGTGTGTCTGTGTGTGTCTGTGTGTGTGTGTCTGTGTGTGTGTCTGTGTGTGTGTCTGTGTGTGTGTCTGTGTGTGTGTGTGTGTGTGTCTGTGTGTGTCTCTGTGTGTCTCTGTGTGTGTGTGTGTGTGTGTGTCTGTGTGTGTGTGTGTGGTGTGGCTTTGCCCATGGGATGTTGTACTATTAGGAGGTGTGGCCTTGTTGGAGAAAGGTTGTCGCTGTGCAGTGGGCTTTGAGGTCCTATACTCAGGTTTCTCCCAGAGTGTGGAAGAGAGTCTCCTTTTCGCTGCCGTCAGATCAAGATGCATATCTGCCTGGATGCTGCCATGCTTCATGCCATGATGATAATGGACTGAACCTCTGAAACTGTAAGCCAGCCCCAATTAAATGTTGTCCTTATAAGAGTTGCCTTGGTCATAGTGTCTCTTCACAGCAGTAAACCCTAAGACAGTGTGCATTTACTTAATGTATATGGGTGTTTGGCCTGCTTATACACTACATGGTTCTGGGTGCCCAGGGAGACCAGAAGAGTGTCAGTTTCCCTGAAACAAGAGCTATAAATGTTTGTGAAACACCATGTGGGTGCTGGGACTCAAACCTGGGTCCACAACAAGAACAGTCAGTGCTCTTAACCACTGGGCCAGCTGTCTAGCCCCTTAGCTGTGGATTTCGCATACATTTCAAAAGGAAACGAAGATAGATTTTGACTCTGGACCATATCTCTTCCACCAGCATAACCAGATCAGTTCTCCACACCTCCCTGTCCCACAACCCTGACCTGTGCACAGTAGGTGGCCTGACCCTCTAACCTCCGAATCAGTTCATCTGAAGGAAGCCTTGGGAAGGGTTAAGAAGGTAGGACCAGAGTGAAGCAAGGCTATAACTCCCTCGCTTTCTCCATGTGGGATCACTTTGACCTGGACGTGTCTTCATTTAGTGACTTCTCCTCTAGAGGTACATGACTACCAAACTCTTCTCCTGGTTTCAGTAGCTGCCTTCTCCCTGATTCTAAGAGGCAAGCACCATGCTGCTCTATGCTCTAGGTAGCCGTGCTGGCTTTGGGTTCCTAGAGCCACAGCTTTGGAAAGTCTCATGGTGCATACCCTCCTCATATAATTTATTTCAATTTTCACTATGCTTCCTGTTGATCCCAAGAGGATGCTGCAGTCAGACTTCTGGACCCTGTGATGTGACTCTCTCTATAGAAGCAAGGAAGTAAAGCCCTAGGGCTGACGTAGAAGGTCAATTTTTCAAGTATTTCCTAGATCTTTTGAGAGTCCGAGACGAAAACAAATGGCTACCCCAATTTAAGATTAGTCTAGAATTAGTTAATCAATTCTAGACAAAAGAGTAGGAGTGCAGGGAAACTATGGAACAGCCCTGTGCAGTTATTAACAGACCAAAAATAGAGGAAAGAAATGGTTCTCAGAACCTGGAGGAAGAGAATAGGAAAGACCGCCATCTTTGAGGCATAGCTAGCCTGCAGAGAGGCCACAGCAGGGAAGAGGTAACAGGCAATGTGTCTATCTGCACTCTCCTTTTGTCCTCTGATGGCCTGTCCATGATTCCCTCTGATCACACTCAAGAAGCCAGAGAGTAAGCAAGTGGAAGCAATTTAATCAGGGCTGGCTTACAGTTCAGAGGTTCAGTCCATTATCGTCATGGCAGGAAGCATGGCAGCATCCAGGCATCCAAAATGGAGACTTCCTTCCACACTCCAGGGGGAGCCTTTGTTTATCCTACCTTGATACCAGGCTTGGGGGCCAACGCTGTCTTATGCGTAGGACTCATAAAAATCAAATCCAGGCAGTTGCAGCACAGGAGCAAAAACACAGAGACCTGTGGACACCATGTCACTCACAGACCCGTCCTCAAGTGCACACGGTACAGGTGGGCCATAGATACTCACTTGCCACCACACCTCACAGCATGGATGGAGGATGTCACCCAGGGCCCCAACAGCTGCATGGCCAGCCTGCGGTGGGAGCCACCACCATGTGTGAGTATGTGGTGGGCAGATGGGAAGAAGAGAGAGAAGTGAAGGAGCTTGAGCATCATGAAGAGAGATGGATCTGGAGACTCCAGGGTGGAGTGGCCTGTTATAAGTAGCCACCCTGGCCACCTGGAGCCGTGGTGAGGTCCCAGCCTGAACTGCCACTGAGAGCCATGTCTGTGTCCATGACTAGGCAGCAGCAGGAGTTAGTGTTAATGTTCATGGTCCATATTACCACTAGAGATCATGGGGATGTCCCTGGTCAGAACAGTCACCCGGGGTCATATGTTCAGGGGCTGTGTGTAATTGTCCCTGAGTCAGTCAGAAGAGCTGGTCCTGGGGTCATAAAAGCAGGAGAGCTGGTCCTTCCACTTGCTGGTTGCAGTACTCCAGAGAGCTGGCCCTGTGTCTCACCTGGGCAGCACAGTAGGACTGCCCCCCGCCCCTGCTCCAAGGGTGAGAGCTCGGGAGAGCTGGCCCTTGTCTATAGTGAAGTGTCTTGGGTGTGGGGTGATGCCCTTCACCCCACCTGTGGCATTTGGGAGAATTGGCCCTGAGGTCATGAGAGCTGGTGAGCTGGTCTTGTCCCTACTTGAGAGAGAGGACTCTGTACCTTGTCTGGGCAGCACAGTGGAGCTGTCCCTGATGGGAAAGCACGGATGAGGCAGCTCTGAGGGTGTGAAATTGGAAAGGCTGTCCCATCCTCTCACTGGCTGCAGCACTTGGGAGCAGCCCCCCACCCCATCCCCACCCCACCTCCCCACCCTGACTGGGCAGCACAGTGGAGCTGGCTCTGAAGATATAGGTATAGAGCTGATCCTGCCTCCTGCGGATGGTGGCATCGGGTGGCCTAGTGAGAGCGGTGCTGGAGAACTGGTAGTGCAGATAAGAGAGAAGCTGTGGCTGACCGGTTCAGCTTACCCAGGCAGACCCAGATCCAAGGCTCCGAATTGGCCCATCCCAAAATTTACCAGTCCTGCGGTTTCAAACCTGCAGGATCCCCGTGACACAGGGCAA
This sequence comes from Rattus rattus, assembly GCF_011064425.1. Classification (NCBI taxonomy): domain Eukaryota; kingdom Metazoa; phylum Chordata; class Mammalia; order Rodentia; family Muridae; genus Rattus; species Rattus rattus. The sequence continues at coordinate 48,790,176 of NC_046165.1, read as the reverse complement.
CAACAAGATAACTGGGAGGAGTCCTGATGAGGATCCAATATTGTGGGTGTCACAGAAGCCAGAGATCTCAATCCAGACCAACGACTCATTGCAGTGAATTGGAAGTGAAGATGTGTGGACAGAGGGATATAGTGTGGGACACACTGGCACACTACAGCTTCCATGACGAGATGTTTTCTATGCTTTATGTTTTGTTGTTGTTGTTTGCTTGTGTGTCTTATTTTGGGGGCAGGTTTCAAAGGGTGAGGGGAGAGGAGAATGATTGGGCCTGGGGTGCATGATTTGAAATTCAAAGGGAATCAATAAATAAAGAACTTAAAAAATATATATATATTTCTTTTTTTAAAGTTCACCTTCAGTGCATTCTATGAACAACCAATATAGGATCACCCAATTTTATATGACCTACAAATGACCTTAAAGACTTCAAAGGGGGTCACTGAACCATTCTCAGCACACAATCGAGCCCAATGAGGCCCAATCACTTAAGAATCCTGTATAAAGTGATTGCATTTGGTGCAATTATAGTATCCTCACTGAGAAGGCATTTATCAAAGAAAGAACTGTGCTCTTGAAGATTAATCCTGAGGACAGCTGAGCCTCAGAACAAGATTTAAACATTGATCATTATTGTCCTTGCAAAAATGCAAGTAATCACTCCCAAAGAAAGGCCTAATTCCTTGAAAACCCTTCACACGCAGCCAGACTCTCAACCCGTGCCCTGTCACGGTGCCAGGGGCTAAACCAGACTACATTAGCAAGAGGACTGCTCAGTGGCAATCATGTCATTTGGAGGTTTCATTTAAAGATCATTCTTCCCATTATGATCTTTGAAGTGAAACCAAGAAGGGGGGAAAAATACCCCTGACAGTCTGTACTCTAGAATCTTAGCACCAGACATGCCTATTAATTCAATACAGTAAAACTCACAAACTCCCAGGAATCCTCAAGGTACTCTTAAAATTGAAATTGATTCCGTGAAACTACTTTCACCTACATCATTAAGGAAAATTTCATTTTAACTCAACTCGCCACAGCGAGGACAGATAGAGAAGCACTGAGTCTACGAATGCATATTTTTACACACGCGGAGACGCCAAGAGGCAGCCAGAGAAACATCCAGTCCACACCTGACGTGTACTTACTACTGCAGGTTCTGGGTCCGGCAGTGTACTGTGATAGTTAAGTAAGAAAATGGAAAGATCTCACAGTGTTCGCTTACACCACACATCTAAAAGCCACACTGCTTTCTGCAAAAGGACTTTCACAGTTAATGCACCCGGGGTTAACAAAACTTTGAAGGGGAGAGAGTGAAAAGCGGGCTCAGTCAGTAAAGTGCTCGCTTCATAGGCACAAGGATTCCCAGAACCCATAGGAGAAAGCAGGGCGTGATGGTGTGCGCTTACAACCCCGTTCTTGGGGAGACAGATGCAGGTGGGTTTCTGGGAGGAAGTCCAGGCCAAGAAGAGAACCAGTTTCAAAATGAGGTGAACAGCATTCCTGAAGAATGACACCCAAAATTGTAGTACGGCCTCCACATACATGGGCACATATATGTACACACACACACACACACACACACACACACACAATTTTTGAGAGGGAGTAGGTGGTGATATAGAAGGCATTTACTTATTTTCTTGTACAGTGTGCTGCTTAGATTTGTGTTAACTTGATCCAAACTCGCGTCACCTTGGAAGGGAGAACCTTAACTGAGAACTGCATCCATCAGACTGCTCGGTGGGCATGACCGAGGGATGTCTTCCAGTGGCTGATATACGTAGGAGGACCCAGCCCACTATGGGCAGTGCCATCTCTAGGCAAGTGGGCCTAAGGAGTATAAAAGGCTGAGCGAACCAGTACCCAGTGTTCCTCTGTGGTCTCTGCTTCAGTTTCTGCCTCCACATTCCTGCCTTGAGTTCCGGCCCTCAGCTTCCCTTAATGCAGGAGGGTGAGCTGAAAGCGGAAATAAGACTTTTCCTCCTCAAGTCGCTGTTGGTCACTGTTTTATCCGAGCGACAGAGAAGCCAATGGTAAATGTGGGCAGGGTAGCAGAAAGGCTGCCCGTGACTGCAGACACTGGCTTGGGAAGCGTGTGCTGATCTATACAGTAAATGGATTGGTGTGGCTGAACTCCTGGGTCCTGTTCACTGCTAGGCTATTAATCTTCCATGTGGCCTTAAGCCAGAGCTTTTAAATGCCCCTTATCAATTTCTTAGCATGATGAATGGAAATGAAAATATGCCTACCTTACAAATCCTATCAGGGCAAAAACTCCTTTCTATCGATAGAGCCCACTGTAGCCGATATCTGTGTCCCTCTCGTGATGAAATGCCACCTACAACAAATGAGAAATCAAATGGTTGTCAAGAGGCACTTAAGTTTCTGTCAGAGAGTGGACTTTAAAAGCACTCACACACCAGGGGCTAAGGGGTCAGGTACTGAAGAAGGACAGTTCTCCTTTTTTTTTATAATAACAAGAAAATTGGGTTTGTTAACCATTCTTTTTCCTTAGTCCCCATTATCTGTCCACAGCCCTTTCCTTCTGCCAGGGTTCTTCTACCTTTGCCTCTTTGTCAATGGTATTGTCCTGATTAGAATGCTGTGGTGTGATGCTAATTAGATGCTAATGCAAACTCGGGGACCAAAGCACCCAGGGGATGAAAGGGTTTGTTTGACTCACAGGTACCAGTCCATTAGTGAGGGAAGTCAGGGCAGGAACACAAACAGGGTAGGAACCTGGAGACCCGAGCTGATGGAAGGCCAGGAAAGAGTGTTGCTTCCTATCTTACTCCTCATGACTTGTCCAGCCTGCTCTCTTGTAGAATCCAAGGCCAGCAGCCCTGAGGTTGCCCTACCCACGATGGGCTGGACCCTCCCCCTTTAATTACTAATTAAGAAAATACCTTTCAGCCGGATGTTATGGAGGCCTCTTCTTAATCGGCGTTTCCTACTTTCAGATAACTCTGGCTTGTGTCAAGGTGACGTAAGACTGGCCAGCAAAGGCCATCAGCACGAATGAGCATTCTTGTCCCTCCATAGCCTGAGGACACTGCTGGGTAGTAACTGGCCAGGGACTACATTCTCCAGTCCCTGTGAACTAGGCTGAGGCCATGAGACGTGTCCGTAGAGATGGCAGATGCCACCACAGTGCCACCTGTACAGAGAGAAATGAGGAACCGAAGACGATGCTCCTCTCTGCGGTGTCTGCAGTCCACATGAGACAGGACACACCCCTCGCTCCTGTGAGTCCTTGAACATCATACACTTCCCAAGACTTGGTGCAGCTGCCTCCCTAGCCTCAGCCTGCAATAGGTCACCCCAGAAACCAGATGACGTATATTTGTTACTTTTGCCTTAGCCTCACCTGACAGAAACAACTAAGGGAGGGGAAATTCATGTGGGCTCATAACTTGAGGGGCTTTCAGTCCATCATCAAGGCTCAATGGAGCAGCTCAATTGATGGTAGCAGGAGTGTGGGATGGTGGTGGCTCACATCGTAGCAGACCAGGAAGCAGGAAGTGAGGCAGAAAGCAAGGGCTGAGGAGAATCTTCAGAGGCTCACGCCCTACTTCCACCAGCTGGTCCCACTCCTTACAGGTCCCATAGTCCCCTAAAATAGCATTATAGGAGATAGGGAATAAGTGTTCAAAAGATCAAGTTTAAACCAAAAAGCACTTGGTATCTATAGAACTCCTATAACATGCCAACATCTTTCCCATGACAAAATCTTTTCAATGCTGAAGACCAAATCCAGGGCCCTGAGCCTGCTAGGTAAGAACTCTACTGACTGAACTGCATCTCCAGCCCCAGACAGTGAAAGGAAGAGTCATCTCTACTTAGCAGACTAGGAAATCAGGATCGAAGAGATGTGATTTGTCCAAGGTCAAATAGACTGAGAAGTTCAGAAGTTTGAAAGCAGGTTTTCTGGCTGGAGTTGCAGTGATGGCAACATTACTCCACAGAGCCTTCTGGACGGCGTGCCCAAAGGAGTCTCCAACTGTCGTTCAGCTGTTACCCTTAACCACAGGCATCGACACAGAGTACGAGCCTGACCGTGTGCAACCCACCTGCCCATAAAGGGCAGCCTACATGAGAGCCTGAGAATTTTTAAAGGGCGGAGAAAGATCTCCAAACTGTTTGATCTACATGAATGCATAGGCCACGGGGTCTGACCATCTGCCCACCACGCTGGGAGAACGGACACTGCCGGGTGCCAGGCCAGCTGTTAGGGATTGGGTAGCACAAAGCAAGTTCAGTGTGAAAATGTGAGCCTTTAATGTTTAAAAATACTAGCAGCGTACTATAGACCTGGGACAATGAAAAGATGAGTGACCAGAGAAGGGCAAAGAGTAAGGTAATTAGTGAACCTGATTCACTCTTGGATCAAGGGTAATGCTTGTCTGCCCAGCAGAGACTCTGTCAACTGGCCACTGTTAGCACTGAAAAAATCCATGTGCCTGAACACACGTGATCATGCGACCCACCAGAGAGAAACCTCATATAACCCCTCTGTGAATATTGCCCTTCGCTGGTTCCAACCAGACCAATACATTCCAAATCTGCTGGCCAGAGGCAGCTGTGGTTACCGTGGCAGCCTCCAGTGTCCCCCTTGAGAAGGGCCTCCATTTGCCCATCCCCTCCATCATAGGACCACAGCACATACATCACTAGAGTTTCCCAAGGTGGCTTCCAGACTGTCTGTGCTATTGATTGTCTTAGCAATTTACCAGGTAGGGAAATTAGAGTTATGGCTTGGTAATTTCCTGTATATGTCTTCCTTCGATTTCTAAAAGCTGGTGCTAATTTAATACCTGGAAGAATGCTGCATTGCTCGAATGCTCTGATGGGGCTACAAGAGCTGGTATTTATCTACGTGATTTGTTGAAACTCGCTAATTGTCGATACATCTCTGGCTGATGTTAAATACGAGATCAGTCGCCCAAATTAACCTGTCCTGAGAATAAAGACTTCCTAGACAGAAAATGACAAGGCTAGAGAAAGTCAGCTTTGCCTAAGAGCCAGGGGAGGTGGGGACTGCCCTACAAGGGAGACTGCATGTAGCAGTTTGTGCCTTGCTCAGTTTCGTCCCCATGGCAGCATGTCAGTTTACACCGTGAAATCATCAGTCAACCTGCTCAACCAAAGAAAGGCCAAAACACCAGTGGGGAAAATACGCTCCTCACAGAGAATAAATGCTAGCAAACACCTCTTCCTCCTCCTCCTATTCCTCCGCCTCCTCCTCTTCCTCCTCCTCTTCCTCCTCCTCTTCCTCCTCCTCTTCCTCCTCCTCACCATCATCATCACTATCCTCTTCCTTGTCATCGGCTGCTTCCTTCTCCTTTTTCATCTTTTTCTTTTCTTTCTTGAGATGGGGTAGTCCTAGTTGGTCTGGGACTTACTAAATGACCGAGCTGGACCTCAGACTCACAGAGATCCACTTTCTCTGCCTCCTGAGAGCTGAGGTTAAATGCATGCTTCTGTCCTTTGCTTAATCTTGGATGTTCTGAAGTATTTCACTCCTGGGCTGGAATGACTTACTCCTCTGCCGATTCTGAGTTTAACCAACCCTGCTCTCAACTCATAGGTTAATGAGACAGGCCACCAAGCCCATTTAACTTCTTCAACGACCTCATGCCCCGCCCCCAAATATTAGCAAACCGTCTAACCAAATACGTGCTCGCCTAAGAAATGGCCCCTTACTTTCTTGAGTAAGAGTTTCACGGCCTACAAAAGTATTTCCCAACCTTGTCAGTTTCCAAAGTATCAAATGGCCAACCTGGCACCTGTTAACATACCAAAATGCACGGTGTCTCTCTCAGCAAGTGCATGTTACAAAGTCATCCTGGCTTGATACCCTGTACCCTACCCTAAACCTCTCCAGCCTAGGGCTTTGCTTCCCTTTGCTTCCCCTTACCTCAGCGCCTCTCTCTCTCTCTCTCTCTCTCTCTCTCTCTCTCTCTCTCTCTCTCTCTCCCTCTCCTCCTTCCCTCTCTCTCCCTCTCTCCCTCCCTCTCCTTCCCCTCTCTCCCTCTCTCCCTCCCTCCCCTTTCTCTCTCTTCCTCCCTCTCTCCCTCCTCTCCCTATCTTTCTCTCCCCCATGGCCCCACTCCCCAGGCCTCCCATAAATCCCTGCTTCCCATGGCTTGATTCAGTCTGCTGGCCATGTTCAGTGTACCATTTCCTCTCCGGACTCTTCCCTCTGGCTGTACTCTCCCTCCTATTTCCAAGAAACACCTTCTCCTCACCCACACTTTGGAGAGGTCAGGTCCTCACTTCATTCAAACCTTATTTTCATTATTGAAATATTGGTGTCATAGATACACAGAAACTGAATCAGGATGTGAAATGTTTGCAAAACTGTAATTTACTCATAAAAGATTGGTTCTTTGGCTTCCCAAGAGCCAAACTCTGCCCTTGGGGAGGGAAGGCAGTGTCTAAAATTTATATAAAAGGTATGAGGTTTGGTAGCAAGATATAACTTGGGTAATAGTGAGAACGGTGGGTAGTAAAATGGACCAAGAAGCAGTCAAAAGGTCTAGCAGGAGTGAGGTGACCCAAGGCCGGTCTGTGCTTTTTATAATATTTCATTTTATAATATTTCAAGAACCTGATTTGATGTCAGGACCACAGACATGGCTACCTTAAAACAGGAAAGCGGTGTCAAGTCACAACTCCTGGGTTTAGAAGTTTCAGTCTGTCTGGGATCTTGACTTCACTGGGTTGGAGCCCCATGAAAAGGTTATTTCATCCTAACGGCAGTGTGTCATGTGACATGGTGACCGGGAAGCAGTACAAACCAAATGACACAGGGAGAGAAGAGACTAGCATCACCGAACCCCCTTTAAGGACACACCTCCAGCGCCTAAGCCTCACCACTAGGCCCCGCCTCTTCACTATCCCACCACCTTCTACCAGTAGCTCCACGTTGAGCTCCACACCTTAACACGCAGGCCTGTGGAGGGCTGCCAGACCCTGAACTGTAAGGTCATTTTTACCAACACAGTGGCTGACATTAGGAGGAAATATCATCTCCAATTATTACACATCCTGGCTTTGCACTCTGTTGGATAGAAATGGCCTTTGAGGACATTCGAATGCTATAGACTAGGGAAAAGCACCTCAACCCTACTAGACAGAGCCTTTCTCCCACCCCCAGGAAGTACCTAGCTGTGCTGATGCCCCAGCCACACCACATCCCCAGGATCCCCCAACTGCCCTGCAGTCTGCCACAGTACCCTTCTCCCCTCCACTGTTGTCTGTGCCAGGGTGTCTCTTAGGGCCTTCTGTACTTACCACGAGTATTTCAGACCCATATTTTGATTCATCTCACAGATTGATTTTCTAAATTACGTGCCAGCATGAAGGTGTTTAAAGAGGAAAAAAAAAAACACTTAACTCAGCAGCAATTAACGGCAAAGCTTTTAAAGCTTCGTTTTCGTTTCATAGGTCTTTAAGAGCCAGAAATATCAGCAGCTACTAAAATCAAGTTGTGTTTAACCCCGGCTAAAAGGGCAGCAATGGCGTGAGTGATATTATTAAGGTAACGTGTGTGAAGCTTTTCTTTTTCTTGTAGCTGCTAAAATTTCTTATACACATACTTACTACAAATGAAGATATGTTGGGATAAAATGTATCTGGGATGGGAATTGCTCACACAGAGTATTTAAGGGAATAGTCAAGATCTCTGAGCTCTTCTAGAATGTTTGCACTTTGTTTCGGACAACACTGATGTGTAAGAGAGCTGGTAGTATCTGCCAGACATTTTCTATAGCTGGAAAGGCTAAGCCTCTGAAAACACCACCCTCAGACACTTGAGAGTTTGTCTACTCAGAGTAGCCCCGATTAACAAGAAGCCAATTACTTTCAGCAACAGAGGGAATTTCTGCATCAAAGCCCAGGGGCATGCTGCAGCCCAGGAGGAAGGTGAACTATCTACTAGTAAAACTGTAGATTAGGGAGAAGACTGGGATGCCCAAAACCAGAGGACTCTCCTCCTTCACCTAATATCACAGAAGCTCAGGCTGAGACAAAAATGTCCCCTCTGTGGTCTCCTGCCTACCAGACATCAAGTGGCCTCTCAGAGCTTTCTGCTTTCACTGCCCCTTGCAAAGCTGCCCTGATAACTTTAACCTCGTTCCCCCTTCCACTAACAAGTGAGGGATGAGGAGGGGAGGACATGTTTTTTGAGTGAACAGTCACTCTCCATGATCAACCCTCATTCTGCTGCTGTCTTGCTTTTTCACTTGACCTCACACACCTGAACGCCCTTGGCCTCCTATATTTTATTTTATCACATGCACGCCATCGTCGACTTTCAGGAGTCACAGAACCCAATGCTCTCTTTTACTGTGATAGAGTTCACAACTCATGTTTTCCACCATCTTTGTTCTATCTTGTCCCCTGTCTCATGGCCATTATGCAATATTAACCTTCGTTCTTCTAACTTTCCTTGGATATAATTTTTATAGCAAGTCATGAGACAGAGATAGTTATAGGTGGGGAGGAAGGGAGAGAAAGATGAAGAGAGAGAGAGGAAGGGATGAGGAAGGGAGAGATGGAAAGAGAGAGGGAAGGAGGGAGGGATGAAGGGAGAGAGAGAGAGAGAAAGGGAGGGAGACAGAGACACAGAGACACAGAAAGAACAATGTTTATAGAGAACAGAATCACCTTTAAATCAATGGGTTTTCAACCAATGGCTTTTTATTTTGGAATAGCCAGTCTCTGAGACTTCCCTGTGTGGACATCCCTCCTGAGAAAGGTGGATCTGGGGGTGGCCTCCTCATTGAGATAGATGATTAGCATGTCACATCGAAGATCAGAAAGCCTCCTCACCAAAACCTGCTCCCGGTGAGAGCCACTGCCCCAACTTCTCCATCTGGAAAATGATGAGTGGTCTTCTATGTTGCACTCTCGTTATGGGGTCAGTGGGACAGTGTCTGTGAAGAATCTGAGCTCCTTGGGGGACGGGGCTCTTTAACTGTAATTATCTTTATTGACAGCAGCAACGAACAGCTGTAGGCTTTTCTGAAACAATCCTTTGCCTTCCTGCCCATTCCAGCTTCTCAGAGGTGATTGAAGCAAGTGATAGATTCCACACACTGGCTTTTTCCTGCTGCTAAGACTCAGTTTCAATAAGTGACCAAATCTTCATACAAGTGAGTGCTCACACATAAAGAGAAAGGGTAGAAGAAGGCTGGGAAGAGCAAACCATTGCCACTGCCACTATAGAAATGCCTGACCCCCTGACAGTCTCTTGTGGGTAAGCACAGCTGCTCGAATCTCAAGAAACTCATTGCTGTGTCATTCCCGGGGACACTGTTCTACAGCAACACAGAATAGGCAGTGTAGGCCTTAGATAAGGGAGCTATTCTGCAAAAAGGCACTCCCCTCCCTGGTTAGCACTGCTTACTTGGGAGTCTGTTTTTGATGCTGGCAAAAGTAACGATGTGCCCCTCACCCTTTGAAAACTGTTAATACTCAGAACTTAATTATCTAAAGGAGAGGGAGGCCCCAGATCCAGTTGAATATGCTTGGCCCATGGAATGGCATTATTAGGAGATGTGGCCTTGTTACAGTAGTTGTGGCCTTGTTACAGTAGGTGTGGTCTTGTTACAGTAAGTGTGGCCTTGTTACAGTAGGTGTGCTCTTGTTGGGGGAAGTGTGTCACTGTGGAGGTAGGCTTTAAGATCCTCCTTGTTGCTGCCTTTCGGAAGACAGACGGCTCCTGGCTTCCTTTAGGTGAAGATGTAGAACTCTCAGCCCCTTCAGTGTCATGCTTCCTGTCCTGATGATAATGGACTGAACCTCAGAAACTGTAAGCCAACCCCAATTAAATGTTGTCCTTTATAAGAGTTGCCTTGGTCATGGTGTCTCTTCCCAGTAATGGAAAGCCCTAACTAAGACACCAGTCCACTACCTTTCACTCTGCCTTCTGTAGTGGGTTCTCTCCTTCCCTTTATGTGATGGCAGATGCTCATCTCAAAAGCAAATTCCTCTTCTGGAAGGTTCTAAGGCTCCCTGACCTGAAACATTGTCTTTTGCTACCCAAGAGATTTTTATGTCTGAGGGAGGGAGGGGGGGAGGAGGGGAAGGGGAGGGAGGGGAAGGAGGGAGGGAGGAAGGAGGGAGGGAGGGAGGGAGGGAGGGAGGGAGGGGAGGAGGAGGAGGGGAGGGGAGGGAGGAGGAGAGAAATTAAAAAGGAAAAATACACATCACACATGCACTGTTTCAAGACTTATCTGGCTGTATAAGCAATGTATATGGTATTTAGCATTTGTTTCTACTGGGGCACCAATGAATGCCAGAAAAGACGATTTCAGAATATCTGAAACTCAACTGCAAATTTGCTTTAACGCTTAGGAAAGAGGAGGAGAACAGACAGTGACAAATTCACTTGGAGTCTTGCAGACTCTTTTTTTTTTTTCCTTTTGGCCAAATTGCTAGTTTGAGGCAGCTCATCATCTTCGTGAGAACTCGAACTGTAGGCTTGTCACTTTCCGCTCTGTGCTAATACGAGCTGAGTGATTACATGAGTCGGCCCTCCCCAATCAGCATCCAGGCTCCCGCCCCCCCAGCCAGGCTCCCGGCTATACGGCTATACGGCTAGAGCCAGAGAAAAGTCTTCTCAGGGGACTAATGAAGAACTGTCGTCAGTGCTGTATGACTGAATGGTGGTGGGAGGGCCTTAGAGAGGAGCGCAGGAAGTACGAGCCTTGCTAACAGAAAGGCATCTGATTGACTGAAGGTCCCTCGAGCCCAGCCCAGCGTGGGCCTAATAAAAACACTGCTCGCAGTCACTTCTGTCCCCAGGTCTGTGCTCAGGATCCACCACCTGCTCTCCCCTAAGACTAGACTCAATTCAAGCCGTCGTTTAAATTGGGGGTACACCCCCACCATTATCCCAAATACTTTGAAAGAAAACTAAGAGTACAGGCCTGTGAACTCCGCTCTAGGAGTCACTGTCAACCTGACTCTTACCTGCCCATAAGATCAAAATGTGCTTTGTCGGAAATAGTCCTACAGCTGTGCACCCGAGCTCGGAAGCTGAGTGGGGTTAGGCCTGCTTGGTAAATGGATGAGAGGATCGGTACAAATAAGAAATGATTAAAGCCTTAGGAAATTATTTTATTGTTGTTCTTTTACTTTTGTTTGTTTTGGTTTTTGAAGCAAAGGTCTCATGAGAACAAAGGGCTGTTCTCACACTGTGCGTTCAAGGCTAGCCTTACCCTAACCTTACCCTCTGTTCCTCCTGCCTACACCTCCCAAGTGCTGGGATTATAGGATGCTCTTGAACAGTGCCCTTGTCCCAGACTGTCTTCTCCCTCCCTCTCCCATCCACGCCCGGGGCCAGGGTTCTTCTTCCACCTTTAGCCACTTCGTCCATCAGCAAACTCCATTGTAGGTGGGACTTGGTAACTTCCGGGGTCCCTCTGCCTCCGAGTTTCCAATGTCGGCTTTCCCCTTCGATTATGTGGAAGCACATAGCCACTGTGACAGTCCCATCCACCGTCCATCACACCTGCCCTGATATGGGAATACCATGCCTGGCTACCCTGCCCGAGGTCTCCTGTGCTTGTTACGATCAGGGACCAGGATGGTACTGCCCACAGGGAAGGAAACTGACCTTGGAGGATCTTCAAGACAAACTAACTGTCCCAAACCTCTGCCACAACTTCTCCCAGCTCAGTTCTCAGAATTTGGTTTTGTTGTGTCAGATACTATTTGGTTGTGGTGTTACTGTTTTCTTCTCATTAAAGCAAACAAACAACAAAAGACACTGATGTGCTGGCCCATACCTTTAATCCCAGTCACTGGAACCAAATGGAGCACATGCCCTTCTCTGTGTATGCATGCACATATGTGTATAGATGCACACATGTGTGTGTAGAGACTAGAGGAAAACCTCAAGTACAGTTCCTCAGGAGCTACCTACCCTTACTGACCTGGAATGGCCAAAGCAGGCAAGGCTGGCTGGCCAGGGTGCCCCAGCAATCCTCCGGTCCCCTCCTCTCCAGTGCTGGGTTAAAACATGCACCACTGTGCCCACATTTTGTTTCATGTGGATGCTGGGAGTCAGACTCAAGTCTACATGCCTTCAAGGCAAACATTTTACCCCACTTGCTCTTCTTAAAATTGCTGGTGTTTGTTCTTGACATGTGCTTATGTATACAAAGGGGGGGAACCAGCATTGTGCATCCTGTCAGCAGAGAATACAAAACCAGAGTGATCTGAAGAAATATGAGCCAGGCCCATGGAAACAGTGGCATGAAGCACCCTCCCGCTGAGGCCATTAGACACAGACTCCCTTGAACTCTAGTCCTCTGACATTTAGACCAATTAAAAACAAATAAATAAAAGTAAAAATCTAAAAGTGGGGAAACGCTAAATAAGTCCTGAAAGGGGGTAACCTTTCCATGTCCTTAAAGTGCGGCTAACTTGGGGACTTCTAAATCCCTGCTCGTGTTTTGTTTCTGACTCTTACAGAAGGTGAATAAAGGTGAGCCTGAACACACACACACACACACACACACACACACATACACACACACACACACACACACACACACATGCACACACATGCACACACACACACGCCAGCACATGCCATCACTGCACACACGCACACACACACTGCTGCATGGCTGTGTTAATGAACATCTGTAAAGCTGGACCGTTCTCTGTGTGCCACAGGCTAGTGTGTAGTCCACCCTGTATTCATTCTTACCACGCTGCTGAGAATCATATTGATTGTTAAAAGCCAAATTAACTTCCTCAAAATGCATTGCCACCACAGCATGTTACCAATTGGTGATATGACTTTTAACTAGTTTTTATTTTTCCAACATATTCTGGTATGGAAAAGGTGGAAGAAGGAGAGGGATGTCACAAAATGCCTTTCTCTGGGTTTCATGGCTGTTGTACACACACACTCCCAGTAGCTGTGGCTACCCACACCAAACCCGCACACGATTCAGTCAGTCAGTGAAATTCCTTCACTATATAGGTGAACTAAAGATTGACTGAAGTCAGTATCAAGGAGCATACCTACTGAGTCTGTGGAAACCCACCACACTCCTGAAACATTGTTCAGGAGGAAGACAAAGTACACACACACACACACACACACACACACACACACACACACACACACACACGCACACCATTTGTGTTTGTCATACATCCCAATTCTGAGTTGTCTGAGGCTGAGAGTAATTTCCTTCTGATTGACTCTATTGGCCTTTATGGGAGGGCACGCTAAATGTTAAATGGCCACAAGATTTACTGGAACGTTCTGCTGTGGCTTATCTAACATTCCCTGCCCACACTCACTGACTCAATAGGAGTTTCTGGTAGGAGCTCTCAGGCGTTTTTTCCCTCTTTAGAATTGCTCAGCTGTTCAGCAATCCTTCTTGCAAATGATTTCCTTCTCACAAACAGAATGACCAATCAAGGGTGGTTTTCTGCAGAGACAAGAAGAAATCTCACATCCTACCGAGGACAGGCCTCACAGATTCTGATGGAGCCTCCGACGGTCTGTGGATAATGACAGCAAGAGCTCATCATAGGCCCCAGCTGTCACTGTGGGTGTTCAATGCCAAAGACAAGAGCAGATGATCAGCCCAAAGGTATCAGTTGGGGGCGATAAGATGGATAACTTTTCTGAAGTCAGATGTCCTGGCTACCAGGCAACGACCTAGACCTTCCAGCCACTGTTCTCCCTTCAGAAATAAACGCAAGGAAACAGACTCAAACTGAAAATTAACCTTTCTCAGCATGCACAGCCCTGCCCCCCATCAGCATCAGGCCCCTGAGGTCACTGCCCAGAACACAGTGGAAGGAGAGAATTCACTCATGAGGTTGCTTTTTGATTTCTATAAATATGCATCCACATGTGCACATGCAAACACAAAGAGGGGGGGAGGGAGAGAGAGAGAATCATGCATCATACAAGCTGGTGATAACATTCATGTTAGGGTAATTTGAAGTTGTGTCTCTAAATCTCATCTCATCTGGTAGCACCCATTCATTACTGGTGAATGGGAGCTCACATCTCCAAACATTGGCATTTGCTGAAAGACAATTTTCTTACCTCTTTTTGCCTGTTCTTATTTTTTTAATTCTTCCTCTTCCTTGTGCCCAGGTCAAACTCACAAGAGAATTGTAGATGTATGTTTTTGTACTTTGTCAAATCCCCTTCATAAATTCTCTATGTCACATGCCAAGAGCGTCTCTTTCCTCTTGCGGGTTTTAGATTTTCAGTCTTAAGAAAATTCTCTCCAAATCCTAGACTATATTTGCAGTTTCTCAAATTCCTTTTATGACTTTATTCATCTTTTATATTATGTTTTATTTCATTAAGAACTTTAGACTATGTTATGAATTAAAAGTCAACTAAATTTCCCTCAGGTGCATCTTTAAGTAAACCATGATCCTCCTCGTGTAGAATCCCTTACAGCTCTTTATTTCTCCTTTCTCCACTGGTTTGGTTACAGTAGCTTTAGAGTGTGTTCTAAAGTCTACTTCCCCTCCCTGTGTTACTCCTATTTTTCTGTAACCCTAGCTTTAGTGATTCTCTCAAGTAACTTTAAAGATCACAACACCCAATTCAAAATCACCAAAATAACCAATCCAGTACTGTTAGGTTTCTATCTGAAATTTCCTTAAATTAATATTAGCTTGAGGGGACTGATCATTTGGGGAAGTCATGCTTTCCCTTGAAGGACCTTGATTTCACTCTTCATTTATTCCATTTTTTCATCACATGGGTTTTATTCTATTAAAGTATTGTATTACGGTTCTCCAGAGTAACAAAACTTACGGGATGAATGCATATATATATATGTATATATATACATATACATGGGATTTTTTAGAATGCCTTGCATACTGTGGCCGTAGTCACTCAGTCCACAAAGCCAGTGTCTCCTCAGGTGTCCAGCGCGCTGGGGTCCCGGAAAAGTGGGCTCTAATACCAGGGAAGGAATGAACTCGCTGGCAAGGCAGAGCAAGCAGACAGAGATCAGCTTCCTTCTTCCTTGTCCTTACAAAGGATTCCTTCAGAAGGCATGGGCCAGATTAGAGGTGAGTTTTCCCAGCTCAAAACATCTGGGTTAACAGTATGTCTTCCTACCTTAAAGGTCCAGATTAGAAGTGGATCTTCCCACTTCTAATTAAGCAAAACTCCCTGACAGGTGTGCCCTCCATTTTGGGGGTTTTTAGTTAATTCCAGATGTAGTCAAGTTGACAACCAAGAACAGCTGTCGCAGCTTTTCAGACACGTAATAGTACTTAGAGCTGCAGTTAATGAACATTTTCAGCCTTGCCTAAGTATTTCAGAAATGGATACACATTATTGGTTTGTGTTTAACTGATATGCATACCCCAGTAAATTCAGTAATAGTTCTAGTATTTTTCTTTTTTTACCAAAAACTCTTAGATACCTGAGAAAACCACACTGTAAGCAAAAATTGACATAGTTCTATGGGTTTGTTGCTTATTTTGATAAGAATCTCTGTTTTCAGCTGATGAGCAGTGGTGTTTAGATCTGCACAGAGGCTGGTCGGTGCAGGAGGTGGCTGGTGGAGAGGTAGAAGCATCCTCATTATCATTCTAGTTTAGTCTCCTCTGAAAAACTGGGACAAATAACTGGGAAATTCAAAAACCAGAGCTAGCTATGTTCTACCAAGTAGCACAGAATTGATTTAGACAGCATAGCTCAGCCTCCAAATCCCCAACTGGCTTTACAACTGATCTCACTTCATTAACTTACAAAAATACTAGTGCACAGTCTGTGCAGTTAATCCCAGGGTCTTGTTTTCTGCCTTCTGATGGGCTTTTGCTAATTCTACCTTGTTCTGCCTTATTTTGTATCTCTATGGTATTTGTTTACTTTATTGTGCTCCATGCCCTTCAACCTTCTAGAAAGCTATGGAATAATAATGGTAAGAGGAGGTAGGCCTATGCACCGTTTGCATAGTTTTAATTAAAATATCTGGGTTTTTTTTATTACTCAGGATAAAGCTTGCTGCTTGTTTCTATTATTGATCCTCACCATTTTGACATAGCTTGGATGTAAGTAATTGCGACTCGATTGGAATCTAAACAGATATTTACAGACAGACAATTATTGCTGTTGATTTGCTAGCTCAACAAAATCGGAAGTGAACTATCTGTGACTAAGCTGGTCCTGTTCCGAAGGATTGCTGCCTCACAGTTACAGAATGGCTCCTACAGCTACAGATGCCACCGTTCGTCCAAGAAAGAAAGAAGAGGAAAAGAGATGACCCCCAACTATAAGGATTCCTTCTTATCAGATTGGAAAAAGATTTATTAAAAAGCCCACCACAGACTTCAGGAAACACTGGCACACTGAAACCCTTATCTTCAAGGAAACAGGTACTTTACCTCTC
Source organism: Rattus rattus (assembly GCF_011064425.1). Lineage (NCBI taxonomy): Eukaryota > Metazoa > Chordata > Mammalia > Rodentia > Muridae > Rattus > Rattus rattus. Next base: position 48,773,764 of record NC_046165.1, on the reverse strand, counting down.
TGGGTTCAGTAATGAACTTAGACAGGACAAGGAAGGATAGAAATAGCCTAGATTTCACTCACCCACAGGATCTACCAAACATTCTCCACCAGTCACACTCATGGCACATGAGGATGGCTACTGACTCTGTCAGAAGACACCACCATTTCATCTGACTGCTTTCTGCTTATTGATGGACTAAACTGTATCAAAACTGTCCTTGTGCCTCAAAATAAATTTAAATTTTAATCTTAATTATGAGTATGTGTGCGTGTGCCTGCATATGAGTGTGTGTGCACAACTGAAGTGGTTGATCATCCCAACACTCAGGAAGCAGGGGCAGAAGGATCCAAAGTTCAAGGTCATCTTTGGCTGCATAGCTCATGTGAGACCAGCCTAAGACTCTGTCCCAGTAATAAATAGCCAGGAGGAGGGGGGGGGGAGGAGGAAGAGGAGAGGAAGAAGAGATAAATTTCAACAGTAAAACTCACCTGGTTTTTTTCATTTTACAATTTCTTCCCTAGTAACTGGTTGGTCTAGTCAAGCTTCCAAACAGCTTCAGTCAATTGAGTAACTCAAATCTTGGTTTCTTTTGAGTCAGTTAAGTTTTTCAGTGAGTTATTTAGCACATGGCCTCAAGTTCTCTCTCCCTCCCTCCCTCCCTCCATCTCTCTCATCCTCCTTCCTGCCCTCCCTCCCCCTCCCCCACCCTGTTTTTCCCTCCTGAACATTATTCAGCTTTGCTTGTTAACAATTTGTCTTTATTTTTATTAATCTCTTTTCAAAGAAGCAATTTTATGCACCTTCCATGCCTCCAAAAGTGTTCCATTTTATTAGTCTCAGTTTTCTTCCCTATTTTAGATTGTTCTACTATTGACTTTTAAAATTCCTTAACCTATTGGGGGGAAATCTTTATTTTATCTATCTTCTTTAATAATAAAGGTGCAAAAGGGCTGGCTCAGCAGGTAAAGCCACTTCCCGCAAGCCTGTGGGGAACTAAGCTCATTCCTGGGTCCACTTGGTGGAGGAAGAGAACCAAGCCCCACGGGATGTCCTCTGACCTCCACACGTACACAAAGTACAGGTCTCTCTCTCTCTCTCTCTCTCACACACACACACACACACACACACACACACACACACACACACACACACCACCCAGTGTGAGGCACGAGGTTATACCAGGTCATTTAGAAATGTACCCATGAGTGATTTTCCCTTGTTGTTCCTGGCTTCCAAGGTCTCCCTGGGCTTCACATCTAGCTGGAGAGAAAGAAGGCAGCCAATCCCAGCCTGGTGTGGCTTTCTTCCCAGTAGCCAGATCTGCCATGTGGCTCCACCACACTCCAATGGAGGTGAAGGAGTTCAAGAAGAGGATTTGGTGAACTACCCTGCTCCTTCAGTGGCCGTTTAGTCACATGATTCTCAACATCTCTTCAAGAAACACAGCCTATTGCACCCAGCTCGGAGCCCAGAAACTCCCCAGTGATGCATAGTCCTCTCTTAGGACTGCATCCTTGGGTCACTCATTGACCTAAGAAATTAAAGTTCAAGTAGCCCATCACACACAGAGCAGACGGATCCACCCTGAAATGTCCAGGCCCAGACTGGCCCCAGTGAAAACTCCTTTAGGAAAAGCAACTAGGGTTCTCGGCTGTCACTGGTCCAGAGAATGTACACTGACCTGGGTGGCAGGAATGGCGAGGCTCAGCTGGAGTTGGGGAAGCTGGGGGGTTCTGTTCGCCAAGTGAATTTTCTGTTCCTTCCTCTATGGCTCTTGGCCTCCAAGCCACTTTCTCAACGTCTCTGAAATCTGAAAAGGCATGTAAAAGCCATCTCTTTTTTGGTGATGTTTTCCATAGGGCCGAAATCTAATCAGCATTAATCACTCAAAATATTTCTTAGTTCATCTAAAAGGTAAGAATGGCTTCCCATCTTTTCATGGTCTCTAACTTCTCATCTTTAATCTGAACACCGTGCTGGAACTGGAGACACAATCTCAACATGTCCGGAGTGAGCGCTGTGCCCTCCCACTGGCCAGCGATGGGATCTTAGTACAGCAAGAAACAAACCCTGCACAGAGACTGAAGCGACAACTGGGGCTGCCTGGGTCTGACCTAGGCCCTCTGCCACGTTACGGTTATGTAGCTTGGTGCTCTGAGGGACTCCTAACAGGGGGAGCAGGAGTCTATCTCTGCTTTTCCTCCTCCTGGGTGCCTTGACACACCCTGATATGAGGGGATGCGCCTAGTCTCATTGCAACTTGATAGCCCTGGGAGGCCTACCCTTTTCTGAAGAAAAACTGAGGAGTGGATGGGGAGGGAGGAGGTGGAGAGGGAGGACTGGGCGGAGGGGAGGGGAAACTGAGGTTTCATATATTCATGTAATATATAAAAAAATGTTTAAAATGTTAAGAAAAAAGGAAGAAAATGAGCCCTGTGTGGATAAATGTCTGAGGGGTCTGTGTATCTGTCACCAGCCTCTCCTCAGCTGCCCCTGGAACCTCACCATTGAACGCTCTTTTCTTCCTTCTTGCTTTTCAATTTTGTTTTGGTTTTGATTTTGGTTTTCTTTTTTTCTTCGAATATTTTCCCTGGGCATGGATTATATGTTCTCCACCATTACACACTTGCAAACAGATTTCCTTCCCCTGATGTGCATAGCACGGGGTCTTGGATTCTTGGGTTCTGTCTCAAAATGCCCGCCATTTTATTCATCACTTCCGAAAGAAAGAAAAGGCAGTTCTAATGAAATCGTGACGCAATGCTCTCATAACCTGAAGCTTTATTTGATCGTCATCAGATTAGATTTCCCCAAAGCTCTACCAGATGTAGGTTTTTGTCATGGTTTTGTGCATTGATAAAAAGAGAATTGAATGCAATAAATTATCTAACGCAGGTCTCCATCTTCTTCAGCTAGAGTCCAAATAACCTAAACCTGTTCATCCACTCAAAGCTAAAGTGTCATGTCTGCACAGTGTCTTATTCCCTTCGCTGTTAAGAGAGTCTTGGAAGAACCGTGCTTTGTTGTGTTCAGGAGCTTCATCCAAGCTACTAATACTTAAGTTCGATTTTTTTAATATTTCTTGAGTCTAAGTAAAAAATATTTTCCTGGCTCAGTCAAAAAAAAATGTTTTAAGTATGAGCGCATGACTTCCATCCTTGGAACCAATGTAAAAAGCTGGGTGTGGTGGGTTCATGCGTGCAGTCCCAGCGTTGAGGAGAGGGCAGAAGAGGGACTCCTGGTGTTCACTGGCTGGCCGGCCAGCCTCGCCCAGTGAGCTCCAAGTCTCAGTGAGAAACTTCATATTAAAAGTTTTTCATATTAAAAGTTGGATGGCTTCTGAGAAATGACACACTTGAGGTTGAACTCTGACCTTCCCATGCTCACAAATGCTCACATGCTTGTATTCAAACGCTTTCCCTCCCTTCCTCTCTCTAGACAGATTCTCCTGATAGTGGAGAAGATGACACTGTGTAGGAAAATGTCATTTTAGCTCTGAGTGCATGAACAGTCTAGGTTATCTGGACCCTCGATGAAGAAACTGAAGAATCCAAATTTATTATATATCAGTTCTCCTTTTTATTAATGGACAAAACTATGATTAAAAAATTGTATCTGATAGAGCTTTAAAAAAAAAAAACCTCTTCCAATAATTTAAGAAAGCTTCATATCAGAGCATTATGTTATGAAGTGTGTGTGTGTGTGTGTGTGTGTGTGTGTGTGTGTGTGTGTGTGTGTGTACAGAGTTTCACACAACTCTCCCAGGCATGTGTTAATGGTTAGTTCTGAGCTGCTGTCAATCAGACGTAGGTGGGGATGTCTTGTGGTCACCAGCTGAGGCCTCATTCACACACAGTTACAAACTTTCCCCTTGGAGGACATAGAAGGGCAAACATTGGAAATACATGGGAGAGAGGCTGCAGTGAAGTCTGCACTTCAGCAAGGCCAAGGCGGACAATGACGCCACAGAATAAATAAGAAGTGAGACATAGAACAATGGTCAGATGATGCCTGATCTCCCCACTCATGCCCACCACTGAAATGCAGCCTTCGGAGTCACTGTTCAAAGTACAGAGGGGACTTTGCCTATGTGAGTCCCTGGGGACACAAGGACCAGGAGGTCAAGTCTAAGGCGACTTAGATACAAACCCTACCTGACCTGATTAAGACGTTCACATAAAAGCAGCAAAAAGACAGTCCCAGCTTCTCAGGGAGCCCACTCAGCAAGGGCACGGCCAGCATGGTTTACACAGTGACAGCAGATCTGTCGGTTCAAATCCATAAATCCCTGAACGTCCGAGATTCCTCTGGAGGGAAGACCACTCGAGATCGCGGAGGGAAAGGGTCCCATTCAGATCCATGGCAGACGAAGAAGCCCTCAGAAACAGTGCTCCTTCCTCTCCTCCCAGCCAGCCTGTACTAGACACAGCCTGCGGCATGGTCTGGCGGGCTTCCCAGCTTGACACTGCAGAAGCCAGTGTTTTTCCTGGCTGTGCTCCTACCAAATGCTTTCTCCAAGTCATTACACTCAAATGTCCCCAAATTCCTGTTGAATGTGAAGCTGCTGGCCGATTCCGCCCATGAAGTCCGAGTGACAAACGTGTCTAAGGTGTTTGGGACAGCGGCAGATAGCGACTGTTGTCTCCACCCTTCCTTCCCACAGCCATCCTCAGTTTCTAGTGGGTGTAAAGAAAGAATAACGATATCAAGGGGTGAGAAGGGAGACAGAGCCAGCCAGGGGCGGAGGGGGAGGGGGAGTAGAGAATATACCTCCAGGAGAGGAGAGCGATCCCGCAGCATTCCTTAGAAAGCAGAATGGTGAGCACAGGAGGCCGGATTGACTGCTACGTTTTAGATCACACTTGTCCTTAACCAGTTGTCTACCCTGCTGCTGGATTCCTGTGTCCTGCTGTGTGTTCCATCCACCCTAGGACACGCGAGTGAACAATTTTCACCTCTCTGAGAAATATGAGTGGGACTGGATGGACACTGCCTCTGAGACCCCCAAACAAACATTCTCAATAATGAGACAGGCCCCTATCCCAGCAGACTTGGCCCAAAAACAAGCCACAAAGTCCTTGCTGGTAGCTTCCCAGCCTTCCACAGGCTTAAGCTGACATCTTGCCAACAAGAAGGGGAGGCTTCGAAATGAAGTCTTCGTTTGCCCGGGAGGCCAATGTTCTCGGCATTTATGTTCAGCATTAAAGGCCTCGTGTGAAAACAATTGCCCTGGCTCCTGGGGCTTCTGGGCTTTCAGAAAAAGCCCAGGCCAAAGCTTCAGGGCACCGGTACTACCACTGGCCTGACAGATTAGTGAGCTCAGAAGAACGTCGTTCCTGGAGGCTCTTCCACTCCTTCAGCTAGTTAGTACGGCTGGTAAAAGCTGGGCTGCTGGGGTGTTAGAACCTTCAGAGAAGTTAAATCAGGTCTCCTCCAAAATCAATAACCAGGAGTCTCAAACCAAAACCAAACACTTCTCTGCTTTGTCATCGGGAAGATAAGTGTCCCAGTTGCCACTCAAGCAAGCTTTAATGGCACAGGAAAAGTGTTGCGTGATGTACTCAGGGCCTCTGACGATGCCTGTGTGAACTCTGAAGGAAATCTACCACGAAAGCCTTGTGGGAAGGCACACACTTAAGAGGTCATTTCACCAAGCGCTCCCATCCATGACCCCACCACACGAACCCTTAATTAATTACGGTTGTCCTAATGTGAAAAATACTTCCATAAATGGAAGGGCGACCAATTCTCATACACAAGCCAACCACAAATCAGTCACAAATCCCTCAACACCGCCGAGGAGGTGCTCAATTTGTATCTGCGATGAAGTTCAAGTGCTGCATAATTTATACCTAGAATCCACTCAAATACATCTACTAAAATACCCACTCTGACCTTCGCTCCCAGTCCCAATTGCATTAAAAAAAAAAAAAAAAACCTATAAATCACTGAGGCACAAGCACCCAATCATAGCCCGCCACTGAGGCACAAGCACCCAATCACAGCCTGACTCTCCCAAAGCCAGGAATGAGCTCGTCACCCCCTTGAACGGGTTATGAAAGCTGCTTGCATCTCGAGATAATAATTCAAAGGCTCTTACATTACAGTTCACTGTCTGCGCAGGAGAGCTGGGTGAGCACGTAGAGAAATGACCAGTCTCAGGTTCCACAGACCCCTCCATTTATCCCCACCTCCTGAGCACCTCCCTCAGACCCGACTGGCGCTCTGCAGCAGACCTGCCCTCCTATTTACAGAGTTCAGCTCTCATGCTCTCAAAGTCTTCGGTCCAGGGACACCATGAGACAACTGCAAGCTCACACTGACTTTGCGTTAGGGCAAAGCTTTGCCTTGCATTGGAAGACATTATGTTTGCTCTGTTTTGCCACGGATGACTGTCCTTTTAAAATTGCTCGGAGCTGGGTATGATACAGCTCAATGATAAAACGCTTGCCTAACAAGTAAGTACAAGCCCCTCGCTTCAATCTCCAGCACTGAAAGAACGTAATGATTCTCAAACTGATTACACGACTCAGACCAAAGATACGAAACCCACTACTCCAAATACCTGCGTGTGTGGAAAGCCAGAAGCCCTGTAATAAACAGGTACCACAAAAAAGAGTTTCTTCCGACAGCTCCCAGGAAGAGCCTTGAAAAGGATCCGAGAGGGGCTGTGAGAAAGACTGCATCAACTGTCACCCTGCAGCAGTGGGGCGCTTCAGGAAATCCTCAGCAAATCTGATGTCCATCCAGGGAGACAACAGAAGACTCTGGGAAAGCGGCCGAGCTTGCTACAGAACAAGGTTCCCCATGAATCAGTGTCCAGAGAAAATGCTCTTAGGTTAACATTGATCAAGGGATAGTATCAATGACCCCAAGGTGGAGACTTGAGCTAGGCCAGGTCCCCAGAGGCCCGAAGGGGCCATTATTACGATTGGCCCCTTGCAAATGCAGCTATAACTCGTGTCACAACTACAAGCCAGTTGCTCTGCCAAACTTTCTCAGTCCAAAGACAACACAAGAATCCAACAGCAACAAAATCCACCCCAGCCCAACGCAGCAGAACTAGACGGGGAGGCAGACGTCGCTGCAGCTATCAGGCCTTCTCTCCCCTCCCCTTACTCTGCGCCACATCTCCCTGGTTATTTCTCCTTCACTTCTTGAGAGGCGGTCAGGACTCTGTATGGTGGAGGCAAGAGAGCAACACACTGACACGATTACTCATCCGTTCCTCCAGTCCTGGGTCAGGAAAGCATCCCTGGCCTCTGCCACCCTACAGGACAATTCCTTATGGCCAGCTGGGGGGTCTAGAACCCCAAGATATACAAAGGAACCTTCCCACGTCAAAGAGATTCTTATACTCTTCTTCTGAAGAGCCTCCAAGTATAGGAGACGCAGGCAGGAAGAGACGGCAGCTCAAGATGTCTCTTGACACAGTTAGAAGTCCTGAGGTTCTCTCATCAAGGTCAGCTACCCTAGGAAGGACGGAGAAATTCATAGAATGGGACTCGAGAAGCAATGGGAGCCAGAGTGTAGCTAAGATAAGTGCTTGCTTTACCAGAGTGAGAGCCGGGGCAAGATTCTCAGAGCCCACATAATGGGTACCAGGCGGGGTAGTACATGTTTGGTAATCCCAGTGCTGGAGAGGCAGAGATGGACCACTGAAACTTACTGGCCAGCCAGTCTTGGTGAGTCTAAGGCCAGTGTGGGTCCTTGTCTCAAAATATGAAAAATAATAGCAAAAGGTGTCCTTTGAATTCCACATGAGTATATACAAATACAATTGTGCACACACATGCACATGTGAATAAATACATAGGTAATGAAGTAGTCAGTGTATGAGACACCAAGGCCAGTGGAAACGAAGGGCAAAAGCCATGTAGTGCACCCCTTTCCTTAAATGAAGAAGCTGGGGCCTGCTGCAAAAGAAAAACAACCTTGCATTTGCTAAGTGCTCCTGCAAAGCCATAGTCTCCGAAATATGTTAAAACTGAGTCCATTTGCAGGCACTTGGAACAAGAAGTGGTAAAAGGAAGTCACCAGCATGGCTTTGTGAAAAAGTCCAGACTCATCTGGCTGTGTAAGTGTCGGGGAGGTGTAAGAAAGCAATAGATGGTGTCCCCAGACCCTCTATTAGGCTGTGGGTTCTCTTGTTGCCAAAAGCAACCTAAGGAACTGGCCTTTGAATGAGAGATCTGGTGGCTGATGGCTGGAGACCACAGAAAGTCTGCTTTGGGAATCAAATGGACAGACAGGGGGCAGACAACAGGAAGAGAAGTGAGGTCGTGTCCTAGGCTGCCCCACTTGAGGGTCAGAAAACAGTGACCCAGCTTAGTGCCTGGGAAACTGAGGCCAAGCCTTCCGGAAGCTATAGAGCGGGGCTGGGAGTGTAGTGGAGGAACAGGAATAGGGGCCTTGAGTTTTATCTTTCTGAGAAGGAGGAGAAGGAAAGCCATAGGAGATATGACCTGACATGTTTTAAAGGATTACTCTCTGTCAGCTATGGGGGGAGGGAATTAGAAGGCCAACTAAGAGCCTTGTGGAATTTCCCAGAGAAGAGGAAGGTGTAAGAAACGATCGGGTTCTGGATCTGTGTTTGGGTAGAGGTCCTGGATGTCAGAAGCGCATTCATCTGGGAGATAGGAGAGTATCCAAGGTGTCTCTAGGTGCTTGGAGTAGCTGTGTACCAGATGGCAGAGACTAGAGGAAGCACAGCTTGGAGGAGGGGCCTCCCAGAGTCCAGGTCACATGGGATGTTCCTTCTGGACACCCAGGTAGAAAGGCCAAGCCAAGCAGATAGCCACAGAGAAGTGAATTGTGTCTAGTGGATGCTTATGGCAAAATTATTAAAACATCCATTTTACCACCATTTTCCTATCAGCCTATAATAAAAATAAAGAACATAGTCTTCCATGATAGCTGAGCAGGGCATTTCTAGAAGCAGCCTTGTGGGGTAGGGGAAGATGTTTGTTCAGGCACCTAATGGTGTGCTTTAATGAAGCCAGAGAGGTAGGCAGCTCTCACAAGGACCTCTGCCTGCCTCTGCCTCTGCCTCTCTGCCTCTCTCTCTCGGCCTCTCTCTCTCTCTGCCTCTCTCTGCCCCCCTCTGCCCCTCTCTGCCCCTCTGCCCCTGCCTCTGCCTCTGCCTCTGCCTCTGCCTCTGCCTCTGCCTCTGCCTCTGCCTCTCTCTCTGCCTCTCTCTCTGCCTCTCTCTCTGCCCCTCTGCCCCTCTGCCCCTCTGCCTCTCTGCCTCTCTCCACTGTGATCTTAGGCCTGCCTTTGGCAAGAGTGAGTGTTGTGGTTGCAGTTCTTCTCTGGGGCAGATGGTCCAGTAGCAGCGCTGATCATTACTACAAAAGGAAAAGAGACTGATAAATTCCCACCCAGATCAATGACCGGCTCAGCATTATTTGGAGGCTAGTCACTAGGATACCAGCCCCTGTGGAAATTTTGAAATAACTTAAAACCCAGAATGTTTCTGTCTCACTCAATCTATGTTCCCAACACCTCCTGATAGAATATAGGCATGTAGTAGGTGTTTAAGAAAATCACTACAGGGGCTGGAGAGATGGCTCAGCAGTTATAGCACTGGCTGCTCTTGCAGAGGTCCTGAGTTCAATTCCCAGCAACCACATGGTGGCTCACAAGCATCTATCCTGAGAGGGACCTGATGCCCTCCTCTGGCATGCAGATAGAATACTCATATACGTAAATAAATCTTTTTTTTTTTTTTTTTGTTTAAGTCTCCACAAAGGAATGACCCCACCTACATAAGACCCGTGGGCGCCATCTTGTGGAAGACTTTACCATAACAATGTCCCAGATTCCAGAGGACTGGCTGACAGGCGGTGAACCCTGAAAGGGACCCTGATGTGGGTGAGCTAAGGGAACTGCCTGAAGTGATGGACTTGGAAATTTTCCTTGAAGCTGTGTGCACACACGAAGAACACTTTTTGCTTAGATTCATGTAAGGGCATTGGAGATGCAGGGGGATGGGAGGGGGAGGGAAGGAGGGAGGGAAGACAGGCTATAACCATTCTCCCAGGTCAGCCCTTGGCACTGCCCTTGAGTATTTCGGATGAGTATAGATGCCCAAAGCAACCAGTCAGTTCTCCACTCTCCTGCCCAGCAAAACCTGTGTGGACCTCACCTGAGTCTCCCCATCGCTGCGTGGATCCTTGAGACACGATCCCTAGAACTCTTACTACAAAGAGAGAGGGTCTGCTCGCTGTCTCCTGACCAGCTCAGATCTCCAAACCTCAAGATCCTGCTTTGAGTTCCCCCTCCCCCTGTCTGGTTTTCTTTCATCGTTTCCGTAACTTGGCTTAGAAGGGCAGAAATGCCCCCCACCCCCGACCGCTTCTGTATGGGTCTGTGCTCCTAATTTTCCCAGCAGAGTCTCCTTGTTTGTTGCTCCCAGCTCTTCCCAGGAGTCTAGCCCAGGCCACCAAGAGACTCTAAGAGCCAGGGACACACGATAAGCACACAGTCCCAGGATTGCCTAGGCTTCACAGAAACCTGCCCTTTATACAGCCTGGTAGGCTCTCTCAGAAAAGAAAGAAAAATCAGAATTACAAACTTAGGTGCAAACACGATTGCTTATTTAGAATGGGAAGCCACAACAAAGCATCACACTTCAAACACCCAGCTCTCTTTCTTATGAAACTTCTGTACAAGTACCAGAAATGCCCACCCCTGCACGCAGGGATGGTCTGTCCATCCCAACCCACCCTGCAATACCAGCTAGTCCATTCCAAGTCAGGGTCAGTGAATTTCACCCATGTCCCCATCCCCTGACTCTAGATCAGGCCCATGCGTGTTCCCAAAGGCAACTCTGTCCCATGAACAGTCCTCAAAGGGGCCAATGAGCACAGGGTGACACCCAGGTGGTTAGAGATGTTGATCCTGGGTTCCAGTGAAGGTGAATCCACACAGGATGCCCTGGGGGCACTCCTACCATCTTTTCACCCTTAATAGCCAGATTCCCCTTCCTCCCCCTTTCTCCCCTCTCTTCCTTTGGCTGGAAACGGGAAGCTGAGAGTCCAAGGTATAGAATGCCCGAAACAACAGAAGAGTAGAGAGGTGTGTTCTGTCCCCATGGTAACAGAGAGCAACCTAAACTCAAGATTGGAAGGGCACAGTTGACTCTCGGGCAGGATCCAGGCTTGGGTAAGAACTCTGAAAGCGAGGCCTGGGCTCCTCCAGCCTGCAGGCCCTGGAGAGGCAGAAGCAATGGAACCAGAGAGTCCAGGGTGGCACATTCCAAGGACAGCAATGGGATAAGCCAAGTACCCAGTCCCTTTGTTGCTCTTTTCTCTGGTCCTGCACTGCCTTGACCTTTCGGCTTCCTGCCTTGACCCCACTCTCCCTTTATGAAGGGTGGTGTTCTACTGGTGCTACACAAAAAAAGAGATGGGTTCGTCCCCTCCAGAAAAACCCAGTCCCTGAAAACAAACAAACAAACAAACAAACAAACCCTCAAATTAGAACTTGTCTTGCCCAGACCTATCCTGGGACTCAAGGCAGGTTACTCAGTTTTCTCCCACCACTACCACTACCACCCCTGCCTCTCACCTTTGTGAGGTGTGAGGGAAGGCACCTCTACCTGGTCTGGGGGAGGGGTAAAAGGGAGCAGTGCCCAAGGCTGGCGTTTAACCGGTGTACTGAACCGATTGCAGGCTCAAAGTCACCCTCTTTCAAAGGCCAAATTCCAATATATGCGGGGTCCTATTCATAAAAAGAAACCAACCAAATAAATAAATAAGCCCTAGGAAACGTTCTTAACAGGGCACTGGGTGTCTCGTCTAAAAGCTACAGCGATTGCAGAGGGCTCAGTGAAGCTTTAGGAAACTGTTTGTCCCTGGCATGTTTGAATGTGGATCCAGACCAGCAAAACCAAAGTAGGCCATCAGTAGTTCCCCTCAAGAGGGAAAGCAGAACACTCCATTACAAAAGTGAGATCTCCTCCTTCCTTCTAGCCAGGTTTTCTAAACATCGACTCCCAGAAGCTCGGTGATCCCCAAGGGTCCTATGTTTCACTCGATGTCTTCACCAGCTCCTGCTTTCACTGCCTGAGTCCATCACTCACCCCAGTGGGGAGGTTAAGTGGATGAAACATCCAAACCATTTGCAGTCAGTCTCCTGTATGCCTCTCTTCTGCAGCTCATCAATTCAGTGCAAACTCCTGTGGCGACCCCACAGTAAGCCAGGCGTTGTGGTAGAATGGTGTCCTGTGAGTGAGGTGGTGTGCCAACAGATGTGAGCCTTGCAGAAGTACAGTGTGAGAGCTGGGGGTAAAGACACACGTTCTCTACAAGAACCTAGAAGCAAGAGGAGTCTGGGGGAGCAGGCCCCAGATGTACCTGTGACCAAGCCTTGCTCTAGTTCTGAGGTACCAGTGTCATGTGATTCCATTGCCTGAATGCCTGGCCTCTTACTAATAAGTACTGGTCATGACTGGTCATGTAGTATTGAATGATGTAGCACTAACAACAGAGACTGTGTTGCGGTTTAAATGTTTAATGTTTCCCACAAGCTCGTGTGTTTGAATACTTGCATCCCAGATGGTAACACTTCTGGTCCCAGTCTGTGTCCTCTGCTTCCTGCTCCAGACTAGGTATGGAGAACCCACCAGGCACTCCTACTGCAGTGGGACTCTGTCATGCCTTCCTCACCACGGTGGACTGATCCCTCAGAAACCATGAGCCAAGATAAATCTCCCCTAATTAATTTCTGTCGAGTATTTTGATGGGCACATCAAGTCTGGCAGGAAAGACACAGGCAGACTCTTTAGTTAACTGGCTTGTCTGATGTTCCCAGGTCTGTTGAAAGGCATCCCAAACTCAAGGCTTCTTTTGCACTCAGCCAGGGAGAAGCTCTACCTTCTCTCTCTCCTGATACATCCATTCTGCTCAGGGCCCTCACCCTTCCTAGATCTCAGTCAACAGTGTGGATCAAACCAGTTGTGGTTTTATTCTTTCATTTGATCCATTCTGTCTTGGTAGGCACAATTCAGACAGTCCAACAACCCCACCTGTGCTCTTCCTGCCCCACCCAAAAGAGGTTAATTTTACTGTTTTTCTATGCAGCCCCTCTGTGATGATTAATTAATGTTGGTTGTCAACTTTTCTAGATTAAAAAACACCTAGAGAAGGTTAAGCGCCCTTCTGTGTCTATGAGGATAGTTCCACAAAATAATTGCATGTGAACCAGTAAACAGAGAAAAACCTACTTTTGAGTGTGGGCTCCAACATCCAATCGGCTGGAGGCCCTTAGAACATGGAACTGAAGAAGACGTGGGCAGCTCTGCTCTCTCCCTGCTTTCCCAGGAGATGCATTTCTCTGCTGCCGTCTCCAGTGCTCCTAGTTCCTCAGGCTTGGAATGCAATCATATGGTAGTACCTGCACAGGGAGCGCGCTCGCGCGCTCTCTCTCTCTCTCTCTCTCTCTCTCTCTCTCTCTCTCTCTCTCTCTCCCTCCCTCCCTCCCTCCCTCCTTCCCTCCCTCCCTCCTACCTCCCCCCTCCCTCTCTCTCTCTCTCGTACATATAATCTTTCTGCTGTTTTCACCTTCCTGGATGTTTCTATGGCTCTCCAAATGCCCATTGTGGAGCCATTTGGCCTCTGATTGTGCATCACCTTCTCACCCCTTCCTACAATTATGTGTTATGTGTGTGTGTGCTTCTCCATGTAGAGACACATTTGCCTTCTACTGACCGTTTCTCTGCTGAGCCCTGACTTAGACACACTCTGAGCTCCAATGTGGAACTCAGAACCTATGGTCCTCTTTACCCTTTTACCCTTCTAGAAGAAGGAGATGCTTGGTGGCCCACCTCAAATCCTGAGCCTGTCTTCAACCCCAAATCCATTGATCTTTTGTCCTGAAGTTTTTTTCAACACTACACTGGTTCCCAACTTCCTGTCATGCTTCCAGACCTCAGCTATGTGTGTGGTCTACACTCGCTGGCTGGGCACTCACTGCCCAGGGAAGGCAGCCCAGAGCCATAGTCCTGGTCACAAGATCGGTATTACTCACCCAGATCTCATTGTTGAAACAGGAAGGGGTCGGCAGACAGGGCAGTCAGCTTTCTAGAGAAGGCCCCAGGGAAGATCCCAGGTGAGCACTTGGCCCAGAACCAAATAGTTTCCAGAACTCTCTGTCTTCATGACGGCAAGTATTTCTTTCTTTAGAGGGCTTACAGCCAAGAGGGTGTCCCTCACTGAGCAAGGACATGGAAAGATGGGCCTACCAAGGTCATTCATTCTCTGCTCTTCAAGTGTCTGACTCTTAGAGCTTTCAGACTCTAGTTCCACCCCAGGGTCTCCAGCACACACAAGCTAGCCTACCTGGAGTTCAGGAAAGAACAGCTTTTAAAGGCAGAGGTTTGAATACCCCAGGCTGGTCTCAGACTTACTGGGTAGCCAAGGATAGCATTGACCTTCTGGTCTTCCACCTCTAGAGTGCCAAGACTGAAAGCATGCAACAGATTTTATACGATTCTGAGGGTCGAACTTAGGGTTTCTTGCATGCTAGACAAACATACTACCAAGTGAACTATATTCCCAGCACAAGAATGGCTTTTAAGAAACCTGGGTAAGTACACTTGATAAGAACTCAGGAGCCATCATAAATGCAAAGTCCCCCCTGCACACGATTCTACTGCCTTCCCAACAGCTAAATGCAGTTTCAGATAATAAAGACCCACCCCTTTCTGACTCCGCCTTCCCTACCCTCGTAAATGCCCATAGGATGATTTGACCCCACCCTGCACAAACTCAGACCCTTCAACTGAGTCCGCTGCTCTTGACTCTTCAGAATGAAGTGGAGGGAGGAAGTGCCCTGGTTGGGCACAGAGAGAGAGGACACAAGCCATAGCAGTCTAACCCCTTCCATAAAGGAGCTCTCTGGGATAGCCTAAGGCAAGCTTTCAACTAAAGTAGGGACTGCACTTCCCAGGTAGGCTCTGGCTCTAGAAGCCAGTGCTGGGGCTGGCTGTCCACTGGTTCCCCAGTGTCTCCTTTTGCAAATATTATATCTTTAATTCATGGTAGAATTCTTTTTTCTATCCATTTTATAATTGTACCATGCTGTATTTTTACTTACTGTCATTTATATTTAATAAACCTGGTAAGTTTAATAAGCAAGAGGCTTCCATGGTACTCGCCCACAGGTGTGCCTTTGGTCATTTAGAGTCCAGGTTACCCAACACAAAGTCTGGCATGGGAGACACCTACAGGAAATGCTTTTAGAAAGAAAGAGGGAGATGAGAAAGGAAATGGGGGAGGGGCGGAGGGGGGTAGGAGGAAGCCTGGCAGTTCATCTTTTTCAGGAGCACATTTTGCAGGGCCTGACTAGCCTACTGAGTGATTACACTCCCAATTCACAAGGTTTTGAGCAGCCTGGGCAGGCGGCAGTGTGAGACCAATCCCTGTGTTGTGATCAAAAAGGCAAACGTCAGGGAAACAAAGAGAGCAGAGGAAGAAAGAAAAGTCCCACTCCAAGGATCTGCAGCCCAGTGCAGAGCCACACAGGCTGTGTTGGCTGCAGAGTGGACCCAGGGCGGCTGCTGGCTGCATGCCCAAGGGGACAGTTCGTGGTTGAAGGCTGTGCCGTTCGTTATTCTCTAAGTGCAGTGTCTGACACATAGATGGTGGCTGTGATCTTTGCTGTCACTGTTACTTCCAGCGTCAAGGTCGTTATTTATTGTTTGTTAGAATCACCTCATGAGGTACTGAGTCTCCATCTCTGACAATGCAATGTTATCAACGGGGAGCCACCTGTCTGGAGTGTTTGTGAACTTGATTCCTGACCCATGGCTTTCCTTATTCTGTAATCCTGTGATCCGGGGAACAATGGCCCCACGTGTCCCGAGCGTGTATACAATCCCGAGCTGAGCAGCCGCCTTCCCCTGAAGTGGCGCGCACTTCTGTGCTGGCCGCTGTGTACCTCCCTCCTTCCAGCAGCTCCTCCGAAGCAGCTCTTTGATGTTGAAAAAGAAAATTGCTTTGTGTAAAAGCTCCTTTAATCTCATATAGATACAAATGCCTTGTATCTTTGGGGATATGCCAAACTGCGCTTCATATTTCGGAATTAATCTTATTAAAGAAAGCTCTGGTTAATCCCCACCGCTATTTCCCGGAGATGTTGAATAATTCCGCACCTGTTCCTATCACAGCGCTGCCATGCGCCCTTCCTGGATTCGCTATTCAGCAAGCCGGGGACGGACAGTGGCAGCCTTGTTTTGGTTTAATGTCATAGGTACAAAGGGCTCCTTTTTAAGTCTTTGTCTCTGTTTCTTTAAAATAAATAAATAAAGGCGGGGGTGGGGGTGGAGAGAAAGGGCAAGAAAAGCTTGCCTGGTATGAAGAATAATAATAGGATAAAGCTGCTTTAGTAAGTAAGCAATTTTACATAATTGCTTACGCTGAAACATCAATATCGCTTAGGAGCACGGGGTTCATACATGATAAACAGTTGCTATGTCTTGCTGTATGTTTGAAACCTTGTCCTTGACTAAGTAACCTCCTTTATTTGTGTGCGCATGAGTGTGTGCACCGAGTTGAAATCATCAACTCTGTCCCTCCAAGCAGGCCTTGGAAACCCCTCTTAGAGGAGCCCTCAGTGAGCGATCGCACTCCTACTATGATCTAGGCCCTACCTAAGTGGTGGCTAGTAACAGTGGCGAACAAGAAAGCAAGGTTTCAGGGGTTGGGGATTTAGCTCAGTGGTAGAGCACTTGTCTAGTGCGCAAGGCCCTGGGTTCGTCCCCAGCTCTGAAAAAAAAAAAAAAAAAAAAAAAAAAAAAAAGAAAGAAAGAAAGCAAGGTTTCTATCACTGACCGCACAGGCACATAAACAATACTTTCAGGAGTGATGTCTGTCTTGAGGAGAATAAAGCATGAGATGCACAGGGACCAGGAGGAGCTGATGGCTTCTGATCTGCTGCTGAGGGAAGCCCTCACTGGGAATGCATTTGAACTGATATTTGAGGGAGAACCAAGCTTGTGTAAGTTAAAAACTTTTCTAGTCAGTGGAGAAAGTGCGAAGACCTAAGGTAGACACAGAGTGCATCAAGGAGAGAAAGGGCCCACAGGAAGGAAGGTTCCAAAGGACAAGGCCAACCCTGGACAGCCTTGGAAGTAGAAGACATTGAGAAGATTTGGAGCAAAGAGGTAATATGACCTAACTTTGGTTTTTTAAACTCCACCTCTGATTCATGGAGTGCAAGAGCTAAAGTAGAGACAAGTGTAGAAAAACGTATTGGATCATATAGGTGGTTATGTCATGGTGGTGATGATGGTGGTGATGGTGGTGGTGATGGTGGTGGTAGTGGTGGTGATGGTGGTGGTGGTGGTGGGGGTGGTGATGGTGGTGGTATGATGGTGATGGTGATGGAGATGGAGATGATGGTGGTGGTGGTATGGTGGTGATTGTGGTGATGGTGGTGGTGGTTGTGGTGGGGTGGTGATGATGGTGGTGGTGGTGATGGAGATGATGGTAGTGATGGTGGTGGTATGATGGTGATGGTGATGGTGGTTGTGGTGGGGTGGTGATGATTGGTGGTGGTGATGATGGTGGTGGTGTAATGGTGGTGGTAGTGATGGTGATTATAGTGATGGTGGTGGTGGTGATGGAGATGGTGATGGTGGTGGTGGTGGTGGTAGTATAATGGTGATGGTGGTGATTGTGGTGATGGTGGTGGTGGTTGTGGTGGGGTGGTGATGATGGTGGTGGTGGTGGTGATGGAGATGATGGTGGTGATGGTGGTGGTATGATGGTGATGGTGGTGGTGGTTGTGGTGGTGGTGATGGTGGTGGTGGTGATGGTGGTGGTGGTGATGGTGATTATAGTGGTGATGGTGGTGGTGGTGGTGATGGAGATGGTGGTGATGGTGGTGGTGCTGGTAGTATAATGGTGATGGTGGTGATTGTGGTGATGGTGGTGGTGGTTGTGGTGGGGTGGTAATGATGGTGGTGGTGTGATGGTGGTAAGGGTGGACCTGAGTGTTTTAGAGGAGGTAAGATACAGAGGACATACTGAGTGCTTTGGAAGAGTGACAGAATAATCAAGGATTCTTCAAGTTCCTCTGAGCACACCATGAATTATACCAAAGATTCCATCTCAGTGAAATTTTCACAGTTGTCTCTCACCAAAGGAAATCTCTAAAAGTTCTATTTCTTAAATAGTTATATCCAGTGGGCTGGCTCAGTTGGCAGCAAGGCAAGCCCTGGGCCCTGGGACTCAGAACCCACATTGAAAAAAACAAGAATAAATCTGTTCATGATGACATGTATCTATAATCCCAGGGTTGGGAGAGGGAGACATGAGAAGTCCATGCGGTTCAATGGACACCTCACCTGTCCTACTTGGTGAGCTCCAGGCCAGTGAGAGACGCTGCCTCAAAAATAAGGTGAGCAGACAGCACCTGAATAATAGCACCAAAGATTATCCCTGGACTCCACACATCTCACATATGTTGACAGGCACCCACATGCACACTCACACACATGAATATGCATAAACACACAAGTGTTTACATCCAAAGAACTGCATTATGTGAGACCAAGCTGGCCTCAAACTCACAGGCATCCCCCCGCCCCATCTCCCAAGCAACAGTATTAAAGTCATTCACCACTCTAGTCATCCTAAAAAGTTTTAAAGATTTATTTTATGTATGTGAGTACACTGTCGCTGTCTTCAGACATACCAGTGGTTGCTGGGATTTGAACTCAGGACCTCTGCAAGAGCAGTCAGTGCTCTTAACCGCTGACCCATCTCTCCATCTCTATCCTAAACACTTTAAGATTTATTTTCATTTCTGTTCGCACGTGTGTGTGTGTGTGTGTGTGTGTGTGTGTGTGTGTGTGTGTGTGTATTGGGGGATGGTTTCTTTGTCTATGCAGGTCCCTAAGAAGTCTAGAAAAGGGTACCAGATCCTCTGGAGCTGAGTGACAGGTAGCTGTGAGGCACCCAGTGTGGTGCTAGAAAGCAAACTTTTGTCCTCTGAAGGAGCAGAAGGTCTCTTAACCACTGAGCCAACCTGTGAAAACCCATTTTTGCAAGATATGCCATCCCTGAAAGGAACAGCATTTACCTAACGCCGATAGTTCCCATGATGACTGGCAAATGCTGAACATTCTGCTTCTCTAAGAACCTTAAATTATGCAGTGGCATTCTCACAAATTTTCTGCAACATCCGGACATTGATTCTACCACTTGGAGCAAGAAATGTTGACAACCCACAGGGATGAGGGCAAGAGAGCGCTCTCCAGGTTTGCTTTGCTTGTTGGACATATAAACATGGCTAGACAGAGGAAATCACCTGCGTTACTTTTCTAGTGATAAGACACCGTGACCAAGGCAACTTATAAAGGAAAACATCTATTGGATTAGGGTCCCAGAGGTTAGAATCCATGATGAGTAAAGTTGTGAGGTAAGAACAGTGAGCAAGAGGCAGAGAGCATGCTGGGAATACCTCCAGACCACCTCCAGTGACTTTCTCCAGGAAGGCCAGGCCTCTAAATCCACCCTAAGCAGTTCCACCAATCGGGGACCGAGTATTAAAACATATGAACCTATGGGACTATTCTCATTCAAACCACCATGGAAATTTAAGAAAGTGCTGTGTACTACTAAAAACAAACCCTATCCAACAGTAGTAGAGAAAACAATTATCTATCTTCAGTGTTACTAATAAGTGCTCTCTGTCCAGTTTTCTGGATAAGTAACCAGAAGGCTGTTCTCTTTCAGCTGCCATTGCTGAAAGAGATCCATGCCTGGCTTGGATCCAGCACCGTGAGTACTAAGCAGTGAGCCTGAATACCGAGTGTTGTTCCAGTGATCACAGACTCCACAGCCATGGTCCTGAATACTTCTCATTGTCCTCTGAGTTAGCCACACTGGATCCCAGAAACATCAATGTCCAAATGGTTCTCCATGGAAGTGGATTTAAATGTGTTCCCTGTTAAGAACATGCCATTAGATACAACATAGATGTCACTACCAACAGGGCAGTCAAAGAATTGTTCACATGGAATTAAAATCCTTTATCTACAAATTCTGACATCCATAAAGTTCTGAAAACTGGATCTTTTGGTGAACTGGCAGAAAGTCATTGGCCATGTGACGTTGACCCACTGTAGCTCACCTGGAAGCGAATTCCAACCTAAACCTACATGGGACCACGTAAAGTTCTTTTTCAATCCCATTTAGTGGGAAGATTTACATGCTTTCTGCAGAATAAGGCCTACTCAGGAGCCCTGCTCTGGACCTTTCTAGAGTGTTCTACATTCACAGAACATCTGATATATCTGAATTCCACAGCTCAGCTGACCACATGGGTTTCAGACAAGAGGAGTTAGCCTTAGATGCACGGTTAATCTATAACAGCATGGAAGAGGAAAGAGCCTAGGGTCCTGTGTGGCAAAAGCAGGAGAGGGCATCTGTTCAAAATCACATATTTGGATCAGAGTCCAGCCAGGATGTGTGACTTCTCCTTCCAACCCTGCCTGTCACCTGTGACACAGTGGCCAGGATGTCTGCTGGTACTTGCTTCAAATTTGACATATTAGCAGGCAGGTGGTTGTGGACATGGCACCCCCCCCCAAGTACCATCCCACCACAGTGTAACAGTGAGCTCTCTGGGACTGACTGTGCCACCTGCTGCAACATAGCCAACAATGCTGCTTTGTGGCCGATGCCATGAGATGTTAGAAAAAGGTTAATTAGAAGGTTCTCTGGGGACTCTTGAAAATTAGTCTAGTAAACTTGTAACTAAAGGTGTGCCTTTATGTGAACAGGCTTCCTTTTAGCAAGTAGGGACTCTGTGTACAATATTTATTTATTTCAATAATTACCAGGAAAGCTCTAGCTATCTGAAGGAATCCCTGTTGTGTGACTTTTCCTGGGGAGGCACAAACATCCACTCATTCCAGATAAGGAATTGAAACCAGATCACAAAAACGACTCCACTCACATCTAGAAGAGAGAACCAATGGATGTAGTGGGGTCACCCACAGAAACACAGGTGAGGGCTTATTTGCTGAAGCACGGGTAACTCAAAGGCAGTTCCATCACCAAAAAGACCATCCAGTGTGGGTGACAACTCACAAAAGCTCCACCTTTCAGACAGCTCCTCCAAAGAGTCTTCTTCAGATATTTTTCACTGCTTGTATAGCCTTGGAGAGGATCTTCCCTAGTCTTGTTCATGGAGAGATCCCTAAGGGCCTTTAACCTACAAACACCATAGTCAGAACACAGAGGCCTCTGACATCATTCCACCGTAAAACTAACTGTTCTTCTCAGTCTGATATTCACCCAGACATCTGCAGAGGGAGTATTCTGTTCTGTTTGTTTGCTTGTCTTAGCTACTTAGGTCTTCATTTATTTCCACCAAGAATGTTCGCTTTAGGAAAAAAATGAGATCTAAAATTAAACCTTACAGAGGGGAGATCCATCATCCGTTCATTTACTATGCAGTGTTCAAGTTCTTGTGCCAAAGCACTGACGCTGACAGAGTGTCACACAGTTTACTTCATATATGCACACAACCAGGAAGTAAGTTAAGCAAAGCACATAGCAGCACATGACTAATATCCTCTTTGTTCATTCATTCATTCATTCATTCATTCACTGTTCGTTCAACAGATTTTGCTGAGTTCCTATTACGTGCACAAAATTGAGCTGTCCGTGTGTATATGTGAAGGTGTGGTATACCAACATCCTCTAAGACAAGACATCCCATCTTGAAAAGAAGCTCTTTGCAGGAAGTAAAGGTGAACACTCCACACTGTGGAAAAGCTTCTTGAACTTTGGTAAGTAAACAACTCAATAGATTCAGGAAGTTCCTGAAACTAATCAGATTCACTAGACCAAGCATGTATTAGCAGTAAGGACCACTGATGAGAGACATTCTCAGAACAGCCAGAACAGCCTGGGAAAGGCAGAGAGCAGCTGAGCTGTCTAGGAAGGTGATTTCAAACCTATGGAGCTGCCTGACAGGCATGAAGTGAGCTCCAGCTTTTGGTAGGCTTTGGTGATGTAGCTGTCATTGAGGCATGTCTGCTCCTGTAGGTAACCTTTCACTCATAGTCCTATAAGGAACCTCAATAAAACTCGCTGGTTCACAAAGCTGAATTTTGGTGGTATCCATGCTTTAATCTATCATTGGTTCACTATTTGGGGTGAGCAAATAGTAACATTTGTTTTCATTTCTCCAGGAATAGTGTGACACAGCCTGGAGTAGCTCATATGCACATATGCAAAGGCCAGAATAGGCTGTTGGGTGTGTAGGATCCATTTCTCTCAAGGACCAGAACCCTAAAGCCAATAGGTGAGCAGACAGTTGGGAATCAGACATCCTCATCTATCTTCCATTTCCTCAGTGTGAGCAGAGATGTGAGGACAGGAGGCTGTGAGTGGGCACATGGCAGGATTTGGGTCATGCTCAACCCTCTTGCTTACTGAATAAATGCAAGCAGCAATGAGGACAGAGACTGGAAGAGCAGTCTCTTCAAAGAATCCACCTCCATTCAGCATCTATTACGTGTGGGAAAGGTGGACTCCTGCTTCCAAAAGAAGCCAGAACACTCAGCACCCTGTCCGTTCTAAAACTGTAAATATTTGCTCCAACTTTTAGGAAACCACTATCGAAACTGAATAAAAACTGCTAGCTGGTTGGATGAATGCTGACATCTTGCGAAAGTTGGTTTAGCTACCAACAAACTACAACCACCCATTATGAAGTTGCTGGTCCTACTGTAGCTACAGGCACTAACCCTCAGTCTGTCAGTCTGTCAGAGCCACAGTCTGTCAGTCTGTCAGAGCCACAGGTTGCCTCAGACACCAAGTATCAGGCTGCTGTTTTGATTCAGATCTGCTGTGGGCTCTTATTGTACATTTCTAAGATAACTAGAGTGAGGTGTTGAGAATAATTTCCTGGGTTGGGGATTTAGCTCAGTGCTTGAGCGCTTGCCTAGGAAGTGCAAGGCCCTGGGTTCGGTCCCCAGCCCCAAAAAAAAAAAAAAGAAAAAAAAAAGAGAATAATTTCCTTCCTGGCCTGTGAAATAAGAATGCAGCTGGCTGGATCCCTTTTCCCTTCCTTCCTTCCTTCCTTCCTTTCTTTCTTTCTTTCTTTCTTTCTTTCTTTCTTTCTTTCTTTCTTTCTGTCTCTCTTTCTCCCTTCCTTCCTTCCTTTCTTTCTTTGTTCCTTTCTTTTTCTTTCTTTCTTTCTTTCTTTCTTCCTGTCTCTCTCTCTTCCTTCCTTCCTTCCTTCCTTCCTTTCTTCCTTTCTTTCTTCCTTTCATTTTCCCCCAAATGGTTAGGCAAGTAGGGGAGTGGAAAGAAAAGACTTTAAGAACCCTGAGTGGTGGCATGTTGTTGATAAAAGCAATCTGGTCAGTCCAGGAGCCCAGCTGATTTTGATTTCTTAAGCAGCTAGAAAGAAATCTGAAAGACAAGCATTTCATGAGCCTATGTTCGTGAGCTCTTAACCCATCAGGCTGGATAGTCCCACCGTCAAAAACACAAACCCAAAACCAAGTTGGCACGGAAGCAGTAAACATGGATTTTTATGTAGAAAAATCACAGTAAGAGTAAGGGACCTCAGGGTGGACCTGGGCTCAGTTCAACATACAGTAAATGATGGTGGAAACCCACTGCCGTGGAGCAGGCAGAACAGGGAGTCTAACATCAGGATGGCATACAGATGGGTGGAAAGTTAAACACTAGGTGTGAGAGGATTATTTTGAAATTGATTTGGCATGGTTCTTGCTGAAGATTAGATGTGACCTGGAAAGATGGAGGTCGAGGACTCCAACTTGATATTAGTGATGACGGGATCTCAAGAGTGGAGACCCTTGCAGAGCTCTTGTGTAAATGAATTATTGATTCCAGCTATAGCCTAAATAAAAGACACAGAATTCTGGTGTTTTACTTACAAGCTGTAAGCCTAGATTGGGTGAGCTATTCTAACTTACATCCCAGTCATATGT
The DNA here is from genome assembly GCF_011064425.1 of Rattus rattus. Lineage (NCBI taxonomy): Eukaryota > Metazoa > Chordata > Mammalia > Rodentia > Muridae > Rattus > Rattus rattus. The sequence continues at coordinate 48,749,796 of NC_046165.1, read as the reverse complement.
TGCTTGTTACTTGCTGTTTGAGTCTCACCAGGGTTATTTCTGCTCCATCACTCTGTCCTCAGGGGTCATTTCACTCCCTCCAGCTCTCTCCTCCTCCTCTCTCTCCTGGTGGTCCCTACTAGCAACCCCCAGCCTGGTAACTGAAGCCCCGCCACTTCTATTCTCCCCAGTAATTGGCTGTAGCCACTTTTATTAAACCAATGGCTTTAAATTGGGAAGCAAGGTTTACATAGCATTACTTTGTGTGCCCTGTGAGGATCCAGATCTTGGGGGCCAGTATTTAGCATTTGAATACACAGTGGCACCAGACCACCTCTTAACATTCTTGCTACAGTTAAATTTTAGAAGAGCAGGCATGGATGAACCTAAAGAAAGTCCTGGAACCTAAGTAAAGTTTGGTCAAATAAGGACTCTTATTTCTAATTGCTCTCACCATCCACGGGTATGGCTGGAGGCATAAGGAGCGAGAGTGGAACCTTCTGTTTTCTTCCTCCAAACTCGGTCACATCCCCCTCTTTGTTCTCTTCCAAACTCGTAGCTCACTAATTGTTGTGACTATATACATATGTTTTCATATAAATTCATATTTATTCCCAAATACATAAGTACAACCTGCTTACTCTGTTTAATGTTCCTTTCGTGTAGTTTCAGGGCTGACCATTTGGAATTGAATTACTAGCTGGCTCACATAAAATTCTTTTTGTTTATTTGTTTGCTTGACTTTTCGAGACAGGTTCTCTCTACATAACACTAGCTGTCCTAGAACTCACCCTGTAGACCATGGTGGCCTCAGACTCACAGAGATCCACATGCTTCTGCCTCCCAAGAGCTAGGATTAAAGGCATGAACCACCATGCCCAGCCACAAAACTCTTAATGAGTTTCAAAGCCTCCCTTTACTTTTACAGCCATTGTCATCTCTCTGTCATCTCTCTGTAGTACTAGTTGCCCCTGTCTACCCTATATATATATATATATAGTTACTCCTACTACCACCAGGTATTAAGCCACCCATGAGACCTTCTGTATTAGTTTCTTTTCCTGTTGCTGTAAGAAAAAAATTACCTTAACCAAAAGCAACCTACAGAAACTAGGAGCCCAAAGTCCATCCTTCCTTCCGTAAGCTGCTTTTATTAGGATATTATTTATTAGGATATTTATTAGGATATTATTTTCCATCAGAGCAGGGGAAGCCACAGCTACAGGAGCTTGAAGCTGCAGGCCACATGCATCCAAAGGTAGGAAGCCGAGGGAGGGAAATCCTTCCCATGCAGTCCACAATTCAAGCCTACTTAAAGAGGTTCGCACCATTGGAAAGATGGGCATTGAAAGCCAGCTAACACAGCAAACAGTCACTCAGTAAAAGTACAGAGGGCCGAGGCAAAAACAGGCTCAATGTCACAGGCTTCCTGCGGGGAAGTCACAGTGCTCACAGTTCCACAGCAACCAGGACAAAAGCATAAGGAACTGTCCCACAAGCTAGCAGGAGCCAGTGCTTTGCACAGCTGTCACTCCTGAGAATATGCCTCAGGACCTTAACCACAGGGGCCCTAACTTACTGGAGACCCCAGTCCCTGCCTCTGTTCCATCCTTGTCACTGTGGAGACATCGGCTTGCCCAGTTCCTTTTCCCTTCCAGATTTCAAGCTCCTAAAACATAATCTATTGTGTTTGTTGTGGCAGTAAGTATTTCGCAACAAAGAACTACGAAGGTTCTCCAAGTGATCATGTCAGCAATCCCTGGCCATGCCTTCTCTTTCCAGCCTGCTCACTTCATGTTGTACTATGTGTAGACTCCACCAGCCTGGGGGGGGGGGGCTTTGGTCCTTCTATTTGGGGCACAGGCAGGCCCTCATGTTACATGTCAGGACTGATATGTACACACAAAGGGCTTCCAGAGACTATTAAAGGAAACGAGTGAACAAGACCAGTTTCCATCCTACTTGGTGGGCTTGTACTTACTAATGGTGTTTTATTCCTTTCTCGACTGCCAGGATAATAAATTAACATTACGAGCTACTGAAAGGACTCATCTGCACAGGCTTCTCTGTCATGTCTGGTAATTTGCCACCAGGACCCTCACGTCTTGACCCTCCTGAGGCTTCCCAGGACTCCATCCTGACTCCTTCCTTAGTAGAGGATGGCAAATCACAAGATGGGAGTTCACAGGATGATTCTCTGTCTGAGGATGAGTCTACGGGGTCTATGGATGACTTAGAGCTTCTAGACCTTGAGGATGAGGAATTTCTGGAGGAGGAGGAGGAGTACCTGGAAGAGGAGTACCTGAAGGAGGATGAGTTTTTGGATAAGGAAACATTATTGCAAAGGGAAAAGTATCTGCTTCAAGCAGCACATGTGGAAGACACTGCACATCTAAAAGACAAAAAGCTTCAGAAGCATCTGGAAAAGGGTGAGTATCTGCAGGGAAGGATGTCTTCAGAAGCATCTGGAAAAGGGTGAGTATCTGCAGGGAAGGATGTCTTCAGAAGCATCTGGAAAAGGGTGAGTATCTGCAGGGAAGAGGTATCTGGAGAAACATGTGGAAGAGGGTGCCCACCTGGAAAGGGTGTCTAGAGAGGCATCTGGAAGAGAGAGTGGTTTTGTGACACAGAGCATTTGGCAGTGTGTCGGGTGGAGGAGGGTCATAGCTCTGGCTCCCTGGGTACTCGGGCTGGAACAGCAAGGATGAGAGGCAGGAAGAAACCTCTGTTCGCTCACTGACTACCCTGCCCACCATGCTGACAGAGAGGATGCCCTTAAGACCAAATTCTGTTCAGAATGTCTAGAGTAGGGTGCCCTGAATAGACAGAGCAGTCAGAGAGACTTCAACAGCGTGGAGTGCCTGTTTGGTTTGTTTTCCATCTGTTCTTTTGTTCATTTATGTGTTGAGACAGGGTTTCATTTACCCCAATGGCCTCAAATTCACCCTGTAGCCCAGGATGACTTTGAACAACTGCTGCCCCTGCCTCAAGAGTGCTGGAGTTACAGCCCACACCAGAACTCTCAGTGTATGCACATGTTCTGAAAGCATCCACCAGCTAAATAGTACCCCGTCCTGATCCCTCTGCTATAACAACAACAGTTCCCTTTTTGAATGAGGAATGAAGCTTTCTCAAGGGTGTTTTAGAAACCATATATGATATAGGAAAACAGAAGGGGTTTCGTAAGGACGACACTCAAGGCTGCTCCTCAGACCCCACCCACACGTGAACGTGTGTGCACAATGAAATAAAAGAAGCAAAAATTACCACCAAGGATGACGACCATTTTCATACTTTGGTTCTATTTTTCTCAGACTTATATGTACATGTGCACCTATACAGGCGAATCGGGCACACACAATTTACTCAAAAGATTTTGGTCCTGTGCTGTTACCAGGTTGACAAATTTCACCTTTTAGGAAAGAACTGTGTTTTTTCTACAGCGCTTGCACCTTGCTTTTAAGGTATACTTACTTATGCATTTCTGCCTTGTGGTTTCATACAAATATTATGTGTTTCACAAAATGACTCTACATTTTATAAATTCAATGCATTGGGCTTTCTTTTTAATATTTTTCATTTTAATTGGCATAACAGTTGAACACATTACTGAGTGTGTGCTTAGCCAGCATGCAATGATCAGATGCAGAAGCAGGGAAATCTGCCTTCATACATGTGACTCTTCCTTACAGTGGGAACATTCCAAATCCTCTGTCAGCTGTTTTGAAATATTCAGCTAATCCCTGTCCACTGCAGCTATCTTACTTTTCTACAGAGCATTCAAGGTCACTCCACTTGTGCACGTGTGCCCACTAACCATCCTCTCTCTACTGCCCCCTCGCACGCATGCACAGGCACCCCAGGCTAGACCACACTATTGCTATTCAATTGTTGATCATTTGTTGCTTCCAGTTTTAGTGCTTCATTTTCGTCTCATTTTGCTTTGTTGACAGGGTCTGCCTAGCCCTGGTGAGTGTGGTATTTTCTATATAACTCAGCCTGGCCTTGACTCGAGGGCATTCTGATGCCTAGGCCTTCTGAGTGCCGGGATTCCGGGTGTACTCACCACCGTTTGTTTGGTGTTACTTTTATAATCAGCCCTTTGAGACTGGGAAGTAGCTCACTTGGCAGAGTGCTTGTTAGCACCTATGAGGCCCTTACACCACATACACTGGATGTGGTGGTGTATGCTGGTGAACTAGAGATTCAAGGCCATCCTCAGATGAGTGTTTCCTAGAACACAGACCTACAACCTGACACTGGGCCACCAGACTCGGCTTCCCAGACTCAGCCCGAGAAGGGACATTCTCGGTACAGTGCTGAGTGCTGGCTCTCGGCAAGCACTGATGCTTTTCTACAGCCCCATTCCTGGGATTGTCAGCATAGCCCTGACTTGGGTTTTAGTCTGGCAATGGCAGCCTCTGTGTTATTTGCTGGCTCTGGCTAATGTGTCCTGGCACAGAGATTCACGTGGCATCTTCCCAGGATGTCCTGACTGCATGACCATATCCGATCAGGTACAGAAATTAAAATCCCCAGTCATTTGCAGTCTCTTGCTGTAGACCTGAATTAAGAACTAAACTATATTTCTGGGACCAGTTTTGTTAGCCTCGGCCTTTATCTTCACATTCTCCAGGCTCTCTTCAGATATAGCATTCTTGATTCCTACTCCCCTTGTGGAAGTTGGGCATTGCAGAACTGACTGCTCTATGGCCAGGAAATTCTTTTCAGTGTGCCTCTACCATGCTGCTCCCTCGAGGGATTCTAACAGCTCCGCTGTCCAAATACCAAGTGCAATGCTAATACTGAGAAATAGCAACTCGTGCTTTTCTTCGGCACAGTATGGATCAAGCATTCTTAGCATGTCCCCTCGGTGAGCTGGATCTCTGTAAATATATTACCCACTAGAGTAGGACAAATACAATGCTGTCAGGCGAATGGAACTGTGTATAAAGCACAGGCTTTGAAAATAAACGACCTGCTAGCAAAAATTGAAAAAGCACTGAAAACCCTGCAGGGAGATGTTGGACCAGTTTTAAAGGCACAGAGAAGAGCTTCCTGGGCTGGGCAAACTCCAATAGCACACTAGAGTGTGTAAAACAGGTTATGGGGGTAGGGGGTTAACCAGAGAACTCTTTGTTTTTTGGTTTTTTTTAAGAATTTATATCAAGGCTGTTAATGTAGAATATTCTCCAAATATCTTGGATATAACTAGTGTGGAGCACAGTATTGAACAAGAATGCCTTCCTGACTTATAGCAGTTATGCAGCAAATTGAATCAACTGGATTTATTTTATAAAGGCATTTGTATACACACATGTACACCCTCACACATATATGTGCACATGTGCACACGCACACACACTTATTTTTAGTAAATTAACTGGCATTTATAAAAAGAACCTTAGAAAGAACATACGAATGGGGTTGGGGATTTAGCTCAGTGGTAGAGCGCTTGCCTAGCAAGGGCAAGGCCCTGGGTTCGGTCCCCAGCTCTGAAAAAAAAAAAAAAAAAAGCTCACTTATCAGTAAAGTTCTTTAAAAAAAAAAAAAGAAAGAAAGAACATACGAACTGCCACCTCTCATTCTGATAGGTTAATTACTAGGTTAACTACTAGGAGTTAGAGGCAGGTCACTATCTTGATTGAGGAGGATCAGGAGCCCTATCAGGGCACCTCAGGAGAGAATCTGTTATCAGCTAGTAATGTCTCCCATGGAGTCGGGTAGTGAAGATGAAACCTGATGCTATTTGTCTATCAGTAGTAAACAGGAGACTGCCCTCAAGATGATCTTTCTTCGTGCCTTGACTTCTTAGGTCTGAATCCCAGTTCTCTCTCACAAGTCACATGAACTTAGACAAGTCCTTAATCTCTTGTCTTGGGCTCTCACAGGGTGCATCATGGTATTTTGAACCCATGGGAAGGTTAGCTGTAATCATGTATACATGACATTTCTTCCACGGCCACAATTTTCTGCTTTGTGAAATGGATATGACAAAAGACAAGAGAAGGGAAGGGCATGAGGCAGGGAAGAAGCCCTGGGAGACATGTATGCAGGAGCAAGTCAACATCGGAGATGCCCCTGGGTACCATGCTGGGATCCAAGAATTCTTTATCTCTTGAGTTGATGACAACTGTATTTGAAGTTCTTGATGTCATATCATTAAATACAATCAGACGGTTAAGTGACCCAAATGATTAGAATTCTATTGCATACATTGAATCGCAGGACTCTGGAGGCAGAGGCAGACAGACCTCTGTGAGTTTGAGGCTAGCCTGGTCTACATTGTGAGTTCCAGGACAGCCAGGGCTATGTAGAGAGACCCTGTATCTAAAAGAAAAGAGGGGGAAAAGGAAGAAAACTTCCTGATCTTAAATACCCAGAACCCCTGCTCCATCTGGTACCTTTGTGAGTATCTAACATTAACGAAGCAAACCCGGATCCTCACTTGCTTGAGTTCTCTCCAGTTTAAATCCCCTGTTTAAAGAAAACCATTCAGAGAGAACACTGAAGTAAAGCAGAAGTGGGAAACTTGTATAACCCAGGCCCTCTCATCCTCACCATCAGAGACTTACCAAGATATTTTTAATGCAAAGACAATTGCTTTGTAGGGATGGATAATGCCTTTCTGTTCTTCTCCCCCACCACCACCACAATAGAATTCAGGATAGAAGACACAATATCAACCCCACTCGATGTTAATGCAAGGTAATAATAATATTTTGGGAGAAGCCAGGTGGAAACTGAAAGATGGGGAGAGGTGGAAAGGGGAGCAAGTCCCTATGAAGGGTATTGAGTAAGGAGCACCTGAAAGTTACCACAGTGCCCACTTGTGTTACCTGTCACTCCCAGGGGATATTCCAAAGTCAGGTGTCTGGGTGCCAAGGATGTCCAGCAATGAAAGAGCAGGGCCATCTGAGTTTTGGTGAAAGCCTAGGTTAGGGACAGGCAGTAACAAGAAGCAGTCAGCAAAGGGCTAACAAGCAATGCTCTCTGTGCACAGAAGAGGGGAATGGCCAATGGGAAGGAGCAATTTATACAGGGGAAACACCAGCTCGAGCATATCCCCAAGGCTTACAGTAAATAGTAACTGAAGTACTGCAACCATGACTGATGTGCCCTACCTAGATGGCAGAAATAAAACATCAGCACAATAACATATGGACACCTAAGCATTCCTCCTCCAGGCCTCTCTGGTCCTCAGGATTCTCTGTAGAGCCCTGGGGTATTGAACATGACTTCAATAAAAAATAGATAAGATGCTCTTCAAACTTAATGATCTAGGGTCATTAAGCACATCCATCTATGTACCCAGCTCTAAAGAAACCAGTAGAGAGGTACCCAGATTCCCCAGCATGCTATCCTTGTCTTTGTGCCATGTACCCATAATCTCCCCACAAGTGTACTTGCAGGGGCCCACCTTTCTCTACTGATGATGTGAATGGGCCTAAGATGTAGAAAACTCACAAGGCCAGTTTGGTGGTAGTAAGAGGTGGGGGTGTGACGGCTGCTTTAGTACAAGTTATATGTTAGAGCAGTGGGCTGCTATTGGCAAGGCAGTCCACAAGTTCTACTCTGCACTGGCCCCTCTGGCCTATATTCCACACCTCTAGGGGCTGGGAATGATGGATTTGATGTGAAACACACACACACACACACACACACACACACACACACACACACACACATAGAGTGGGATGTCAAAGGCACTTTCTTATTAGTCACTCCTTAATTTGCTTGGGGATCAGCTACAAGGGAACTGACAGACAGACAGTCAAATATGACTCACAGACAGCCAGGAACTACAGAGCAACTGCTTTGACTCTTTACCTGGTGGCATTTCCACCTCCCAAGTGTAGGGAGAAAATGAGATAGTCATTACCCCAGGGGAAGTACTCCACACACTGGACAGGTTTGTCAAGTACAAAGGGTCTTCTCCATTCTGTTCCTCACGGGCCACTAGGTAGACACTTAGCAGGCCTAGAACACAAGTCATGAGGGCATTAGGTTTAAAGAGCACACACCCACCCCATCTTTATCCACATTTCATTGAGGACTTGTTCAACTCCCTGGGGCCCTAGAGAGAACCCTGAGGACCAGAGCAGCCTGGGGGAGGGGGCATTCATGTCATTTGGCCTGAGTCCCTCATAAAAGTACCCTAATTATTGACCAGACATAACCACCACCCCAATATCTGCTGGACATTTCTCTTTGGTCCTGTCTCTGCCACGCAGCCAGTGGGTATAAAACAATTTCAGGGTGGGCACTCCCTTTGATTCCTTTGAATTGTTGGCTGTACCCAGTGAGAATCCAGAGATTACTAAGAAAGGACCCAGTACTTGAAACGTTCCTTCTGGACCCAAAGCTGTGTCGAGTCCACACTTCATTCCTAACACCCCACATCTACAACCCTTCAGAACACATGTGACACCAGCAGGCCACCTATAGAGAGACACCTCCACACTTGAGTCTAAATTACTGTGACATGTACTTCTGTAGTTTTCACATTCCTAGAATGACTGAGTCAGGAGAAGCCTCTAGAGATTATGAACAGGGTTCTGAACCAGGACTGATGGGTTCTAGAATATTCTGCCGTCAGGGAAGGCATCCGCAGATCCTTTCAGATTTTAGTAAAACAGCAGCTGGCAACATGGAGGGCCACACACAGGTCCATTCTCTGTGATCCACAAGCTGGTGTCTCCTTGTCTTCTGGCTTCTGCCACCTGGGACAGGCAGGGGTCTATGGGAGAAGAACAGCTCCTGTCTTCCCAACCCCACAGTGCCATACATCTGGGACCCATGACTTCTGCATGGAAATTAACCCTTTGCTCCCCTTTGACAGGAGCCCACTTCAAAGTGCCTCTGAAGAAACACATGTGACTTCTTCGTCCAGCTCATCACACGAACTGAAGCTTTCCACATCTTCTTACTACAGTTTCCCAGGATATTCTGTCTCCCTAAGAGATCAGAGCAGTCAGACAGAATGGGCCTACAAAAGCAAGTCGGGTAAGGGAGATTACACTCTACCAGGACCCTCTGGCCAGGCTCTCACGTCTGAGGATATGATCTTGTGTGTCTGTGCATGTGTGCCTGCATGGGTGCATTGAGTGTGCGTGTACTGTGTACATGTCCAAGACTAAGGCTTGAGTACAGTCTCCCATACTGAGGACACAGTCCTGGGTGATAGACAGTCGAGTCAAACATATTTGGGTAAGAGATGAACTGCCTGGCCTCCCTGTCACCCACCACCTCACATCCCAGGCCTGCCCAGAGTATCTGCCCGATAGGTACTGCCTTCTTGTCTCCTCTGACCCTTGTTAGTCTTCCTGTCCTTTGCTACATGAAAACAAGCAATATCCCCTCGGGGCAAAGGCATCCCCTCCACAGGATGTGCATGGCTCTTTGAGGCACTAGAGCGAGTCTGGGTAATTATCTGTGGAGAAGAGTGAACAAGCCTCAGGCCACCTCACACTGTCTTGGCATACAGTTGAAGCTCCATCTCAAATCCAGGCAAAGCCACCATGCAATAAGATATACAGAAGGGATTTCAGAGAGGTGCCATCAAGGGTCTCAACTCTACCTGACTGAGAAAGATCAAGGCCCTTCTCTCTGGTCCTAGGGATGGAAAACTGAAACTTTTCTTACCATTGTTAATCACCAAAGGCGGCCTTGGTGGTATTGACCCATGGCTGAATCTCAGATTTAGTTCCCACCTTTAATCATGACAGCAGTGAATTGGATTCCCTGTTACTTCACCTCCCTGCCCCAACCCATGCCTGCTAAATTTTGTGGCTGCATGTTGGCTAAACAAAATTAGGAGCAAAACCCCTTCAATGGATGGTGCAGACATAGAGAAACAGGTCCACAGAAGCCACAGATGGGAGGGAGGTCCCAGGCTCTCTGATTCCGGGGAGATGGGACCATCGTGGGCTCTTTGACATCTGCAGGGAAAGCTGAACCTTTATCTAAATATTCATAAGCAAGACTCTAAAGGGACTCGCTAACTGTCTAAGAAGTGTCAACATTAAGCTTGAAAGAATATGGGAGAGAAGGGGATAAAGAGGCTGGGTGTGGGAAGAAAAGACCCAAGGCCTGACCATGCTATTGTGGACACACACCAGAAAGAGCATGCAAAGACTGCTGTGTTCTTCATTCTCAATCATTTTACAATTCGTGCTTAACGAATACTGCTGCTGCGTCCACATTCATGCTGTGAGCGTTGTGCACCTCTGAGGTGGGTGGGCGTGGTCTGCAGCTCTGCACCTTCCCAAGGACTAAAGCCATCAACTGAGGAGGAAACATTTATGATGAGTTGAGCATCCAATAGCAAATAACACACTGGTCAAATGCTATGACATCAGCCGCCAGAGCCACGGGTGCAGACTATGCCGCAGCCTCCAAGCCAGGCTCCAAGACAACACAGCCAAAGTCCTGCCGTTACTGGGGGGCGGGGGGGGCATGAATGAGTTCAGGGACTGTGGACTCACTTAAGGTTCTAAATCAAAGGACCCTAGGTGGCAGTAAGGACTGGAAACGTTCTGTGCCTACCAGAGAAGACACTAATGACCTCTCATACTTCCTCTGTGTTTTCAGTTACCAAACTTATACTGCAGGAAAAGGGACTACTGTCTGTCAACAGGCCTCAGCGGGCTTTTGTTATGTTGCTCTTGTCTTCTATTTTGGTCCCACCCAGCATTCCAAAAAGAACCACTTGCCATTCTTTGTCGGTGCTGCACACCCAGGGGACTTTGCCCCAGGTCAGTGTGTATTCTATGAGCCTGTGGACACCCTGAAACGTCACATACTGTTCCTATGAAACCTGTATTTCTGATCCTGACCCCCTGGCCCCTACCTCATGGAAAGGGTATGGAAACGTGATAACGTGTGGTGGGTGGCTCTAAGCACCGTATGTTTCTCTATCAGTTCTATTTAGCTGTCTCCTGTCAGCGCATCCCAGCAAACCTTAGGATAACCCATTAGTTATCGCAGCAGAGGCTGAAGCAGGAGGATTTTCTTTCCTCTTCTGCCTGTGGACTACAATCCTTCTGGAGGGTGCCGATGGGAGCAGGCACGTGATTGTACAGTCAATGGATGGAGCAAGTGGGACCAGGGCTGGGAGATTTAGCATCACGCGGGGCCTGGTGTGCTGCCAAGTACCAGGAACATACTGTGTCCTAAAAAGCCAAGCTGACTGAGGGGAGCTATCCTTCCGGAGGGCAGCCTCTTAGGTCAGGGAATCAAGATCATGTGACCAGGCTAACGGATGGGGAAAGCTTCGAGGCAAGCCCACTGTGCCTCCTGCTACACCATCCAGTGAAATGATTTCAAATGACTTCCCATCCCCAGCCTCATCATAGTGTGTGTACAAAGTCCCACATGATGCAGACATGCCCACCTTCAGGCCCATGGCATCGCAGGCTAGAGGAAAAGAGGAAAGCCATCCCCAAAGGGGCTGTGTGAGGATGCAGGTGAGGGACAGAAGCACAGGTCCAGGATGGTGGGGAAGCTCAAGACCAGGAGGGAAGAGAGGAACACTGAAGAGAAGGATCCCTGTCACCGCGCCACACTTTACTGAAGATTCCTACAGAGGAGCATTCCTTAAAAGGATCTGCTCTCTAGGGAGAAAGCACCTTCCATTTAGTGCAGAAATATGGCAAGTGGCAGAAGAAGACCACAGCGCTGAGGGCTCAGGACTGACGGCCAGCAGCGGGAGGTGGGAATGAGACTCAGGTAAAGGACTGAGTGTCGTCCACACCAGCCCAGCAAAGATGCTGATTCCTAGCCCTTATCAAACCCTTGCATGCGATGACTTGAAGTCTCCATTGTTAACACAGACCCTGGAAGACTTAGCAACATAGCTAGGGGAGACCTGAAGACCTTTATTTAGCTCAGGATGAATCTCATGGGACCAAGGCTCTCATATCTGAGGAACTCTTTGTTATGAGATTGTTCAGTACCCACAGGTCAAAAACAGTGCCTCAGATGGCACAGATTTCACTCACAAAACTACCCAGATAAACCCTTGAAACTAGCATTCCCAGAGACTGGCAACTCTGACATAGAAGAATACAAAAGAGCAGGAAATGATTCGTGGTCAGAGGGGAGGACCAGAAAGACTATTTACAGCCCTAGGAGACCATCTGTGTGGCAGGTCATAAACAAAGGAGGCCAGAAATCCTAACCTTACATCTGTGCTCAGGGAAATCAAGTTTGGTGGCTGGCACGTAGCTGGCAACTGTACATGTTGGTTAAATGCTTCTGACAATATGATTGAACCCCACTCCTGATTCAAGATTAGATTGTGCTGGTAAAAGAGCACATCTTACTCTGAAGAAACAGAATCATATATAACAAAAAGCACCATGTTTTAAAATGTGGACAAGTGATTCTCCAAGTCACCTGGCAAGAGGGATGTGGCCAGGGTTAGAAAAGTCCCCAGAGAGTCGTCGCTGCCGCCTCCGTTGTTGTTGTGGTCGCTTCGCCGAAGTCTGCGGCTCAAAGAGCCGGCTCCGTCGATTCCCGCCGCCATGAAGTGGATGTTTAAGGAGGACCACTCGCTGGAACACAGATGCATGGAATCTGCGAAGATCAGAGCGAAATACCCCGACCGGGTTCCGGTGATCGTGGAAAAAGTCTCCGGCTCTCAGATTGTTGACATTGACAAGAGGAAGTACTTGGTCCCATCTGACATCACTGTGGTTCAGTTCATGTGGATCATCAGGAAAAGGATCCAGCTTCCTTCTGAGAAGGCCATCTTCTTGTTTGTGGACAAGACAGTCCCACAGTCCAGCCTAACTATGGGACAGCTTTACGAGAAGGAAAAAGATGAAGACGGATTCTTGTCTGTGGCCTACAGCGGAGAGAACACTTTTGGCTTCTGAGACCTTGCTGGGCTAGGTGCACCCTTCCTGCCTGTGTATCTTGTAAATAACTGGCTGTTCTCAGTTACTCCGCCGGAGCCTCCACACAGACCTACTAGTGCATTTGTAACTGGATTTATTTCTTAATATATTGGAAGGTTTTGTTTCCTTAGATTAGTAAATTATCATACAGAGTTTTATTTTCAGTTTTCTTTTGTGCACTGTCCTCATGGCTATATGCTCCAAGGAACCTGTCCTCCGGAATCATATTTAATGAAGATGCTTCCGAAATGAAGGGCGGTAGGTGTGGTATTAAAGTGACAAGGAGGGATGACGCATTGTTCTGGATTATGTTCAGAGTGTTAGACGGCTAAGTATTAAAAGCCCCCAAATTAAATCAGAGCAATCAGAGCACTTGCTTCACTAGATTTTACCAACTGCAAATCATGTTGGACTGAGCTAATCTGTTCTTTCTGAGACTATAAGGTAAATGATTAACAATAAAGCCTCCATGTAAAGGCAAAAAAAAAAAAAAAGAAGTCCCCAGAGTGTAACCCGGTGTGTGTTTGCACAGTGTGTGCTTCAGTAGGCATGAGCTTGGATTTTGGTTTTAGTGCCGAAATTGAAACCCAGTGACTTGAGCATCCTGAAAGTACTCCAAAAGGGTTGGGGATTTGGCTCAGTGGTAGAGCACTTGCCTAGGAAGTGCAAGGTCCTGGGTTCGGTCCCCAGCCCCGGAAAAAAAAAAAAAAAAAGAAAGTACTCCAAGTCACATCCCAAGGCACTGATCTGGGATTCCAAAGACTCAAGTACAGAGGTGGAGGAGAAGGACGAGGAGGAGGAGGAGGAGAAGGGACAGGAAGAGGAGGGGGAGGAGGGGAGGAGAAGAAGGATTTGGAGAAGGAGAAGGAAGGAGAAAAGAAGAGGAGGAGGAGGAAGAGGAGGAGGAGTAAATTCCAAAGCATGAATGGAGAAAAATAGATGATTCTAAACTTTAAGAATGTGGTCAGAAAAACTGAGTCCCAAGATAAATATTCCTGTCTAATAACAACAGTAATAATAGAAATAAAAAATAGTGGCTACTTTATTTATAGACCTCCCTGTCTATATGTGCACCATGTGTGCAGTACCCATAGAAGCCAGAAGAGGGCATTGGATCCCCTACAACTGCAGTTTTAAGCAGTTGTGAGCCACCTGGTATGGGTGCTGCAAACCAAATCCAGGTCCTCTGCCGGAGCAGCAACTGCTGTGAACCACTAAGCTGTCTCTCCTGTTACAATGTAACTAGAGCAGAAAGAAGGTTATGACAGACACCTGCACTGCCAGCGCTGGTGGATAGCAGCGAGTCACGTGCTATAGCTACCATTTCATTTTTTACTTCACTGGCAAAGAAAATCATCTTCAGATTAGAAAAAGCACAACGAACTGAACCAGAAGTAGCAGAAACCAAGGTTGTTGAAAAAGTCAGAAGAGAATAACAATTGCTGCCTTCTAATCAGGGCAAAACAATCTCCAAATATACAAAGAATGGCTCAACCATCTTTCTGGGACCGGAGGAATCATAAGGAATCAGGGAGATAAGCTTGTGCCAGTCTAGGGCAGATGTTGAAGGTAAAATGCCCTCAACAAACCAGTATACAGCTAGCAGGGACCGTCATTTAATGTTGGTTGTCATTTCTTGGCAAAACAGCCACAGGCAAATATAATAATCCTGTAGCACCGAATCCCACCAGGCCTTTAATGCCCAATGCTTCTCAGTGTTTGGGGACAAGACAGAGCAATAAGAGGTAGAAGCTGAAGTGGGATGATGAACCAATAACAGAACTATGCCACCCCCGGGCTGGTGGCCCTGGGTTCTATTAGAAAGCATAAGAAGCAAGGCAGAAAGCAGTAACTTTCCACGGCCTCTACATCAGCTCCTGCCTCCAGGTTCCTGCCCTGTGTGAGTTCCTGTCCTGACTTCCTTCAATGGTGGACTGCTATATTGAACTGTCAGCCAAATACCCTTTCCACCCCAAGATGCCTTGGTCATGGTGATTCATCACAGCAATAGTAACCCTAACCAAGACAGATACATTTCTGAGCTTGGTATCCTTTACCTATGGGAATGCTGGGGCTTGAGCTGGAAAAAATTAGTAGGTGCCGTCAGTGCACATGTGTGAGACCTCTCATGTGAGCAGAGGGTCTGATGCACACACAACCCTCCTGGAAAGGGGCCGCAGGTGCCCTTCTTGTCCTCATGAGCCTGTTCTTCTTCTGCTGCCAAGAATGGAACATAGGTTGTGAGCGTGTGAGCGTGTGTGCGTGTGTGTGTGTGTGTGTGTGTGTGTGTGAGAGAGAGAGAGAGAGAGAGAGAGACAGAGACAGAGACAGAGACAGAGACAGAGAGAGAATGTGTGTATCGAGAAGGAAAGTTTTGTATGTAAGAGTTCATGTGTAAGAGTGTGTGCTATGTGTATTTGTGTGTGAGAGTATGTATGTATACAAGAGTGTGTGTAAGAGTACATGTGTCAGAGTGTGTGTGCTTGTGTGCACACCTGCTCAGGAATAAGAAGAGAGACCAGCACAGAACCCAAACAGGAGCGGGAACAGAAGTTTCAGGACATAAACCGTATCGTAGGAAAGGCCCAAGGAAAACACAGTACATGAAATGCAAGCTCAGCAGATGTCTCCCAGACAGCCAGTGCCTGTTGTGTGTCTCCTGGGGAGCTCTTGGCATGAGAAAAGCAGATGGGCTTTTACTCTGATGGCAAGAGTACCCCATGGTGCAGTCCCACAGCCTCAGAGACACCTGGCCCTCTAATTCCTACAGCAAAAGTTAAAATTCCTCTCCACTGGGCCTCCAGCCAGGGGACACCACTGACTTACTCCAGAAAAGAAAAAGGGGGGATCCAAGTTAAGGCAGTCACACCCTGCAGCCTCTGTCGGCTCCCTCCCCAGCTCAGCCCTTGGGTACCAAGAACCCCAGACCCCATATGTAAAACGTGGAACCATTGCAAAGCCATGAATGGCCCACTCTCATCTTTCCACAGGGCTATCCTTAAAATCCAAAACAAGACTGGATCAAGACTCCTCCATGGTAGTCAGTCAGAAATCTGACGTGGAAGGTAATGACTGCTGATTTTAAATGACTGTAGAAGTTACTAATCCAGACACAAGGAGGTAAGAAGCACAAAAGTAGCTGGAGCCCTGCTGATGAAAGTCCTCCTTCAGTCAGGCAGCCTCGTTAAGGTCCACAGCAAAGGCATCATCCCTGGAATAGCACCAAAGAAAGACACTGAATCCGAGGCAGGGGCATGGATGTTTTGAAAGGAAAGGAAGCGTACCCATGAGTGGAGGCAGGTGGGAAGACAGTGATTGTTATAAATAGCTTATCTAGTGACATTTTGTGTGCACTGAGCAGGATACTGAAATAAACAAAACCCAATCCAAACCCTAATGAGAAAGAAGAAATAGGAACGAGGAGAGAGGACCCATGCTTAGCGAGTGACACTACAGACCCCACACTGCTGTGGGCCAAAGAAACTTCTCTCAGCCTGTGTGGTCTCTCCCTCCATTACCTCCTCTGATCCTCAGCTACTTAAGAGGTGATTTTAAAATCAGTTCCCTCAGGATCCACACACAGCATTTCAGCAATTGAAACAGAGAGACGAAGGTTATAATGAGAGTCAACCTAAGCCATTATTTAGAGATTCTTGTAGAGTACTGTGGGCTGGTAAGGAGCCCCAGGTGGTGGCTCCTAACTAATCCAGTTAATGCCAGATCCTGAAGGGGAAACCTGGGCACATGCTGGCACACTATCTATCCCAGCCTCCTCTCTGCTACTCCAGCTAGCTAGCCACTAAAGATGCTTTTCTCCGTCCGAGTCCATTGCCATGGTTGTTTTGGAGAAACACTGTTCAAATGTCAATGTGTAACACAGTTGTATTGGAAATACACCTCGGTGGAAGAATTCTTCCCTAGTAACAGGAATCCTGTTTGACTGCAGATTCTAAATGGCAAGGTCTGGAAAGTGCCGGCTTTCTAGTGGGCTCTCGGTTACTTCCGATGACTCCTGGTTCATAGTCCAGGTAGTCAGACTTCAGGACAGCATGTGGATTTGTGTCACAGTGACCAGTCCAGCCTAGCTCTTTGCCCCACATACCTAGGCCAACAGAGGAGTGGAAGAGTTAAAACTGATCTGAATTTTGTCTGGGTGTTCATAATCTCCGGGGTAGGGCTGCCCATTGCTCAGAGCTGGTCCTGGACTAGTCACTGATTTTCTCCTCCCTCCCCTCATCTGCTGTCAAACAAAAACTTCGGTGACATAACCAGACAAGCCTTACTGGGGACCAGTGCAGTAAGAATAGGGGATGCAGTAAGGACCTTGGCAATGGGATTTTGTAATGAGAGAAAGATGGGGCTCAATTGCAAACACAGCCTTGACAGATGGGAATCACATCCAAAGAGCAGGGAAGGTGATTGGGTGGAAATGGCTGAGGAGGTATCACGGGAAGGGGATTCGCACTGAAGGCAAGCCAGAGTGATCAAACACCCAGGTTGATGGTTCTGAACCACTGAAGAACCAGGCCCAGGATTGAGATGCTCAGGGCTTAGTGAGGCACTGGCTACAACTAGGTTTCAGAAAGAAGGGAACAGGTAGGCCAAGGAGATGACTCAGGAGGTGAGTACGCTTTGACCATGCAAAGGTTTCTCTCAGTGGAACATGGGCATCGTTGTTTTGACTCTGTGTGAGGATATACATGGCTCAAACGTTTATCATAAATTCAAATGTTCAGTTCTATCAAGAAGAGTTCTATAGATGAGATGCATCAAAATAAAATGGAATCGAAATTTTTCTTTAATCAAATACGGGGCGGGGGTCAAAGGGGATGTGCTATTGGGAACTGTATCCCAGCCCTTGGCCCCTATCAGTCCTTGCCTCTGAGCCACTGTAAAGATGAGCCTTCTTTTCCTCCTGGCACAGGTGAAGGGCTAGGGTGTGAGCAGAGCAAGGGTGTGAGTAGGGCTGGGGTGTGAGCAGGGGTACAGAGTGAGCAGGGCTAGGGTGTGCGCAGAGCTAGGGTGTGAGCAGAGCTAGGGTGTGAGCAGGGCTAGGGTGTGAGCAGGGCTAGGGTGTGAGCAGGGCTAGGGTGTGAGCAGGGCTGGGGTGTGAGCAGGGGTACAGAGTGAGCAGGGCTAGGGTGTGAGCAGGGCTGGGGTGTGAGCAGAGCAAGGGTGTGAGCAGGGCTGGGGTGTGAGCAGGGCTAGGGTGAGCAGGGCTGAGGGGGTGTGAGCAGGGCTAGGGTGTGAGCAGGGCTAGGGTGTGAGCAGGGCTGAGCAGGGCTGGGGTGTGAGCAGGGCTGGGGTGTGAGCAGGGCTAGGGGTGTGAGCAGGGCTAGGGGTGTGAGCAGGGCTAGGGGTGTGAGCAGGGCTGGGGTGTGAGCAGGGCAAGGGTGTGAGCAGGGCTGGGGTGTGAGCAGGGCTAGGGTGTGAGCAGGGCTAGGGTGTGAGCAGGGCTAGGGTGTGAGCAGGGCTAGGGTGTGAGCAGGGCTAGGGTGTGAGCAGGGCTAGGGTGTGAGCAGAGCGAGGGTGTGAGCAGGGCTGGGGTGTGAGCAGGGCTGGGTGTGAGCAGGGCTAGGGTGTGAGCAGGGCTAGGGTGTGAGCAGAGCGAGGGTGTGAGCAGGGCTAGGGTGTGAGCAGGGCTAGGGTGTGAGCAGGGCTGGTAACATTGCAGGTAGCACAGGTCTTATGAAACAGATCCACCTCTTGTTCCTGGCCTGGTACAGCCCTGTCCCCACCCTCCAGGGGACAGATAATGTTCTCATCATAACAGAGGCAGAGGCCACAGGAACCCTCCCCAGGAACCATGAACCAGAAGTAGAGCTCTTCTTATTCAGCCCAGTCATAGCCCTGGCCACTGCTTATGGGCAGTGCTCCCCCAACTTATGCATGGAGCCCAGTGGTGTTAATAAGCTTGGTGATCACACGGAACCCAGCTCTGCTGAGCACGGACTGCTTTGTATTCAAGGATGCCACCTCTCCTCCTCCTCGCAATGAACACTCACGTTCTCCCTCAAATAACTGCAGACTATTTGGTAAAACCTGTTAAAGTAAGGGATCACTGGCGGTGAGGTTTTGCTGAGCTGTCAGGCCCCAACCAGGCACAGACTCCATCTCTGGCAGCCGCAGGAGGCAGTGACAACAGGACTTGGAGCATCTCACCTTTGCCACTTGACTCATGGCTCCTATTGTGCTTGTTCAGTCTCTTTTCCTCTCTGAGGTTAACCACAAGGAAATCGAGTGCTTGCTTGAAACCCCACAGGCGGTTCTTGCTGGGTGTTCCTAAATGGCCTTTCAGAACTACTGTAGGAACACACCGTGGTTTTAGAATCATACTATAAGTACCATGGACCGTGTTGTGACATGTGCCCCAGTGGTGCTGGCAGCATGTGAGCCCCTGTAAGAAGTAATGGGAAAACGTGAATTCTCAGCTGACAAGGTTGTCTAGATCAAACCATAGGTCTGCATATGAGGTCTGAGACAGAAGGGACCTAGTCAGCCACCCTGTGGAGAGGTGGGGCTTTTTCTACTAAACCCAAAACCAGCAGGTGGAGATCACCGGGAACAACACCCCTACTCTGAACCCCAATCGCATATTAAGGGCACAGGATTAAATGAACTAAGCCAGTCCTGTGCCTCCCTACTGGGTCTCCTGAGCTATCTGGATGTCCCATCTTAAAAGACATCCTGAAACTGAGGCAACAAGCCACTGTCATTTCCCTGGGGATCCAATTATCCAATTAGAGTCTCTTCCCCCAAGCCCTACCTTGGGAGTCACATCTTCCCGGGAGGAGGGAGAGAGTCCCAAGTTCTAATTATCAGTTCCACAATTCAATTCGCACCCCCATCACCCTGCAGGCCTGAAGCCCTTCTCCTTCCCCTGAGTCCCGGGCTAGGGCTGCCACTAAATGCAAATGTATACAGTGTTTCTGGCAGAGCCTCCTGAGCTGTTTGGACTGGGAATCCTCTCCTGTCCTGACTTGCAACAGTGACAGTTAGGTTCAGAGACCAGCAGATTTCAGAGAACTACTGGGAGATAGATACAGGTCTTGGAATTTCTGACATAAAATCCCATTCAGACTAAATCTCCCTTGAGAGTACAAAGTCCCTCTGCCAATCTCCAAAGCACTCTGAGGGCTAGCCTCACCCTCCATCTCCTCTGTTGGCTTCACCGTCACCAGATACCTGCTCCACACCAAGTCTCAAGTGCTTTTGCAGTTTTGCAACACGTGTCTCCAGTCTCACCACGGGACAGTGGAGGGGGTGGGGTGGAGGGGCAGTACCACTCACTCCTCAGCCATCCGCCTGTTCTCCACCTTCTTTATACGAGCGCCACTTTGTCGAGCTGACGTTCACCAGACACCAGGACCACAGCAGCTTCCTTAAAGCAGCCACTGGATTGACTTAGTCCATGCCTGTTTTATTAGTAATTTGATGAAGGTGCTTCACGGGTGGGGGGGTATTTGCCTGTGAGTGTTTTGTTTTGGGTTTGGATTTTAAACGATGAGGTCATAAATCTCTCTATCTTTGTTTTCTTTTCTCTCTCCGGTTTGTTTTTTTCCCTCCAAACACACTTCCTTTTGATGTTCTTTCCCAAATTGAAAGAATCAGACAGCTTCCAGCAAGGGGCCTTTTGGGACTCATTCATGAATGAACCTTTCGACAAGCAGGAAGAGGGATCCTTTGAAGTAAGTGGGTGAAAAGCTACCTTCCCTTCCTCGAAGGAGACATGGCTTTATGTAGCTGCATAAGACTCAGGAATAGCAGGACACACACTGCATCCTTCCAGAGCATTCCTGGGGACGGCTAACTGAGCAGGAATCGCCTATCGAGCCCCTCACCCCCTCAGGGCTTTGCCACCAGAGGACATGAAACAGAACCAGACTTACTCATTGGCTAAGGTAGTCTGATTCGGCCTAGATTTTTGAGTCTTGAAACTGCCCTGTGCACCTGAGTTTTAAATACTGAGATAGTGAAAGGCAGCTTCAATCCTCCACCTTAGCTCCCAGAAATAGCTATAATGTAGTGTACTTTATAGACACATCTGGAAATGCTAATACATATTAAATATTCTGTAACTACAATAGCACAAGTAGCCACCATGAGGCCAGAATATACATTCTGTCTATTTCTTACTTTTCCCTTAATAATATATTTTGGAAATCTGTATTTCATTATATATCTTATGCATGTATTTAACTGATACCCTATCCTTATCATTGGGTATTTTTCCAGTATATACAGTATATAACACACACACACACACACACACACACACACACACACACACACACACACACGAGAGAGAGAGAGAGAGAGAGAGAGAGAGAGAGAGAGAGAGAGAGAGATCTACATCCTTGACTCGATAGATAATGACAGCTATATGTGATAGTCTACACCTGTAATCCCAGCACTGGGGTGAGGAAAGAGGGTGAAGCAAGATGACTGTGAGTTTGAGTCAGCCTGGGCTACATTGTAAAGCCCTATGACGCCCCCCCCCCAAAAAAAGCAAAGTTCTGTTTAAATATGTTGGTCTATTTTCCTTTTCCCAAGAGACAGAGAAGGCTCCTCCACAAGGGTCGTCACCGGGACCCACCTATCAGAGTGGAAATAGTGGTGGGTTGCTGTGTGAACTCAGGCTACCTGAGGACGGGGCGCTTCCCCTGATCATGAGCCTTGTGCATCTTTTCCATGAGACCCAGCCAGTGTCTTTCCACCATTCTCCCACCATGATGCTCTATGTCTTTTCCTTCCTGGTTTGTAGGAGCTTCTTTTTAAAAGTGTTTATTAGTGTGTGCATGTGCGTGTGCGTGTGCGTGTGTGTGCGTGTGTGCATGTGTGTGTGCGTGTGTCTGTGTGTGTGTGCGTGTGTGTGTGTGTGTGTTGTCTTCATGTGTGTCTATGTACCATGTGTGTGCCTGGTACTACATAGGCCAGAAGAGGGAGTCAGAACTCCTAGAACTGGAGTTATACATGGTTGTGAGCCACCATGGGGTTGCTGGGAACTAAACATGGGACCTCTGGAAGAACAGCCAGGGTTCTTAACCTCTGAACCATCTCTCCAGCCCTGTAGGCACCCTTTAGTGTAGGAAAGAACCAAGCTCTTTCTCAGACAGCTGTGCTGTGAAGGTCTTTTTCAGTCTTTTTTCAGTCTGGCAAATCCTTCTTGGTCTTCCCCGCCCACTGATCACCTCTCATCTTTCTCTGGTCTCACCAGGAAATATTTTCCCTTGTGATTACTAGATATCATGCCTGTTAAGAGCTTTTTCATGCTCAAAAGCATTTTATAAGTCACATGGGTCTGTAAGGAATCTTTGGAAAAACATAACTGGGATGACTTGATATATACATAATTTATACACACATATGTGTGTGCATAGACATATGTAAGTATGTATATATAATATATTCAATTATATATAATTTAGGGGACCCAATTGGAGGGCCCTGAAACATTGAGAATCCATGTCACATTTTAAAAGGTCACTCTGGTAGCTTTATAGATGGTGGGTTGCAAGGGAGAAACTGAGGACAAGGAGAAAAGCAACTTAGCAATGGCAGTACAGGTGAACTGTGATGATGTCTGCTTCTTGGGACATGGCGTAAGATGGAGTGACAGTCAACAGACTGGGGAAGTAAAGAGGAGAAAGGTGTGCTTGCAGATTAAGTCAGAAGCTTCCACACCGAGCACTCAGTGGCTGTAAGAGACCCAGATAGAGTCCAGTTAAAGCCAAGAATAAGCTGGGCGCTGGTGCGCACACCTTTGATCCCGGAACTCGGGAGGCAGAGGCAAGCGGCTCTCTGAGCTCAAAGCAAGCCTGGTCTACAGAGTGAGTTCCAGGACAGTCAAGGCTACACAGAGAAATCTGATCTTGAAAAAAAAAAAAAAAAGAGCCTCGGAGAGAGATCTCGGTTGGGGAGGTTGGTATGGAATCTTCATTAGTTTATAGAGTTCTGTAGCAAAGTAGCACGGATTGGCTTAAGCAGCAGAAGATGACTTTTGGGTCTGGATTCTAGATGCCCAAAGTCTAGGTGTTGGCAGCTCTGGTCCTTCTGAGAATTCTGGGAAAGTTCTGTCCCAGGTGCCTCTCAGGCTTGAAGATGGCTGCTGCTGCTGCTGCTGCTGCTGCTGCTTCTTCTTCTTATTCTTCTTCTTCTTCTTCTTCTTCTTCTTCTTCTTCTTCTTCTTCTTCTTCTTCTTCTTCTTCTTCTTCTTCTTCCTCTTCTTCTTCCTCTTCTTCCTCCTCCTCTCCTCTCTCCCTCTGCCCCCTTCCTCTTCTTCATCTTCCTCTTCCTCTTCTTCCTCTTCCTCCTCTTCTTCCTCTTCCTCTTCTTCCTCTTCCTCTTCTTCCTCTTCCTTCCTCTTCCTCCTCCTCTTCTTCCTCTTCTCCTCCTCTTCCTCCTCTTCCTCCTCCTCCTCTTCCTCCTCCTCTTCTTCCTCTTCCTCCTCCTCTTCCTCCTCCTCTTCCTCTTCCTCTTCCTCCTCCTCTTCCTCTTCCTCCTCTTCCTCCTCTTCCTCTTCTCCTCTTCCTCCTCCTCCTCTTCCTCCTCTTCCTCCTCTCTTCCTCTTCCTCTTCCTCCTCTTCCTTCTCTTCTTCCTCTTCCTCTTCCTCCTCTTCTTCCTCATCTTCTTCTTCCTCCGCCCCCTTCCTCTTCCTCTGTCAGTTTTCATCATCTTCTCTCTGTGTCTTTCCTGAGTCTAAGTCATGTGGGATGAAGGTTGTGGTAGTTAACACTGAGGGTCAGCTGGATAGGATCTAGAGGCACCTAGAAGACAAAGCTCCGGGCATGTCTGTGAGGGACTCTCCCTCCCTAACAGTGAGGGAGAGCACTCCATGGCTGGGATCCTAGACTGAGATAAAAAGTGACAGGAACTGGGCAGTGTGCTATCCCACTGTGTGAGAACAGGATGCCTGTGGGCCAGAGGCAGCTGCAGGGCTAGGACCCCAGACAAGCAGCATGTTCAACAGCCCTGCAGCACCATGACAAAACGCCTGGCACAGCTACTCACAAAGTGATATGTGGCTCACTGCTCTGTGGGTTCTTATCTAGGATGGGGTAGCCCCAGACATTCCAGGCCTCTGTCATACCCTGAGCCGAAAGCAGGGGGCAAGTGGAGGTGAAGGCTATGTAACCCCTTTAGGTGGCCTCCAGCAGCCTGAGGACCTCCCACTAAGTCCCATATCTCGAAGGTTCCATTACCATCGGGGAGTTTACAGCATTAACACGTGAACCTTTCCGGGTACATTCAACCTCCAAAGTGCGGCTATCAACAATACAATGTGGTAAAATAGCATTTCTCCAAGCAACCTGATAGAAACCATGTATGGGCAAGTTTAGCCAGCCTGGGAGGAGTGTCACATGGTACAGGTAACTGCTAGTACTTCTGAGGAAACTTTTGAGGGGACCCCAAAAGCCACTGGGGCACAACTTGACAGAGGGAGCTTAAACCCTCCTAGTGGTACCCTGGAACCCTAATCCACTTGTTACTTCTAATTACTATACTTATTTTTACGTCTAAGATACATACACGCACCACAGGTCTTGCTAAGCAAACATTTTCTTATTCTAACAACCAGAGATTGACCCAGAGGTACACATGCTGACCAAATCAAGTGGAGCAGCACAGTCTAGATAGGACGAAAGCCTTGAGGGAAGCCGTGTGCTTGGGTCTAGTACCTGGGGGATTACAGTGGACACTGTATTTTCTGGCAAACAGAGTATCGCATGTGAAGTGTACTGAGAGATCACTGGCAGGCGCTCGACCCATCCCTGGGAAGGGTTGTCAGCAGGAACATGGAGGCAGAAAGGACAGTAACAGGGCTTTAACCTCAAACTTGCCTAAAGCAATGGTGTTGGCAATGGGGAAAAGAGGTACTCCGAGATGAGGACCAGGCAAGCCAGCCCCAAGCTGGCCACTTAACCTAGAGATACCATGAACCACAAGCTACATCCCTGGAACTGTCCCACCTCAGATGTGACTTTGAAAGGTTAAGGTTAGTCATTCACTTACTATAGGAGGCTGACGAGTTAACGGTACTCAGTCCAGGATCACATATTGAACATTAACACCATAGTAACCTTAAATTGTAGATGAGCTGGGAGCAGGTGTGATCAATCCCTAGCTTCTCTCTAGAAAGTCAACTTTTGTCATCCATCAAAAAAGATGTAAAAAAAAAAAAAAAAAAAAAAAAAAAGATGTGACCAAGAAACCCTGTGAAGGGGGTTGGGGATTTAGCTCAGTGGTAGAGCGCTTGCCTAGCAAGCGCAAGGCCCTGGGTTCAGTCCCCAGCTCTGAAAAAAAGAAAAAAAGAAAAAGAAAAAAACAAAGAAACCCTGTGAAGACACAGCTGTGGGCCAGCCACAGTCAGCAGCACAGCCTTGCCACAGAATGGTCCCACTTATGAACACGTAGACAGCTGCTATTATCACAACTGCTCTAGAAGTTACAGAGCCTTGGCACTGAGTAAGCCAGCCAGCCCTGGGAGCTCTGTCATTTGTAGAATGCAGAAAGCGTGATGCATACTTCAAATGTGAAAACATGTTTATAGTCTATAATATCTTCACAGTCAAAACATGATTTTATGTCCCTTTCTTAGCATACAAATACTAACCATGATTCTTCAGGGGGCAGACAAGAGGACGGTCTGATAGAAATGGAGACTTCTTTTTTTAATTTATTCACTTTATATCCTGATCACTGCTCCCCCATCACCCACTTCCACAATTCTTCCCCTACCCCCCTCATCTCCTCTAACAGGGTGGAGAAGCCCCCGGGTATCCCCTACCCCTCCTCAAGTCTGTGAGGCTAGGCACATCCTCTCCCGCTGAGGCCAGACAAGGCAGCCCCGCTAGAAGAACACATCCCATATGCAGGCAGTAGCTTTTGGGACAGGACCCACTTCAGTTGTTTGGGACTCACATGAAGACCAAGCTGCACGTCTGCTACATATGTACAAGAAGGCCTAGGTCAAACCCATGTATGTTCTTTGGTTAGTTGACTCTGTTGGCCTTCCTGTGGAGTTCCTATCCCCTTTGGAACCCACAATCCTGCCCACCTATATTTCCATGAGCGTCCCCAAGCTCCTTCCACTATTTGGTTGTGGGTGTTTGCATCTGTCTGTCTATGTCAGCTGCTGGGTGGGTTGGTGTCCCTATTGATCCACTGGGGATCCTGCCTGGCTACAGGAGGTGGCCTCATCAGGTTCTATATCCCTAGTGCTGTGAGACTCAGCTAGGGTCACCCAGTAATGGGAAATTTCTTTAATTTTATCCCTTTGTACTTTTATGTAACATGTACTTGTGTGTGTAAGCATGTGCATGAGTACATTCATGCTACAACATGTGTATAGAAGTCATAGGACACGTCATCTTGCCTTTCCCTTACTGAAGGAGAATCTCCCTTGCTTTGCTGCTGCCACTCTGCATCCTCCACGCTTGTGGTCTCAAGCTTCTGGGTAATTCTCCTGTCTCACCATATGAATGTTGGGATTACAGATGCATGCTACTACATCTGGCTTTTACATGGGCTTTAGGAGTCATTAGACTCTGGTGGTCATCACCCTGGCTCCGGAAGACTTCTTTAAGAGAATCCTTCTAGTTCTTCTGCAGCCTCACTCACACACACACACACACACACACACACACCACACACACACACACGCATGAATAAACACACACACATACAAACAAACACACAAGTGCACACACACATACACACAAGTGCACACACACACGCACACACAGACACACACACACACGCACACAGGCACACACACATACCTACACACCTACACACACACACACACACAACCACACACACACACACACACACAGAGAGCAGGTATTTCTTAGTCATATATGAAAATGTCACCTGGCACAGCTGGAGTCGGAAAAGTTATTGACTGACGGGGCGTCATCAATCCTACTTCTGGGCCATTTTTCATTGTATGATCATTTAGTCTCTTCCCAGCAGCTGTGAGTCTGTGTTCAGGGAGATACTCCGTGAGTTGGCAATCCAGGGAGAACTGGAGGGTGACCTGGACATACCACTGAGTAAGCTGCTGGAAGGTGAAAACAGGAAGAAGCTGGGAGCCTTGTAAGTAGCCGACAAGGGCGGCTGGTCAGTGGGTTCCGGAGAGACAGATGTGGAATGGGGCAAGTGTAAAGAGAGCTGAACTAGGGTCAGACTGGAGCCCTGAGTCAGGAAGCAAACCCAGGCCAGGCACAAGGACATGGATAACACACAGGAGTCAGATGCACACAAGACCCAAAGTTCAAAAGGAAGGAAACCACATGGATGCCAAGCACAAAACAAGAACAAAGGCAAGCACTGTCTTTGCTTTGTATGTTGACCTGGATGCAGGTAAAAGGCACTGGCCATTGTGGGAGGCGGTGCTTGGTGGGACTTTCAAGATAAATCACGTTGGCTAAGCCTGCTTAAAATTTTCCTACCGTGACTGGTTTTCTGTCTGTCTCCCATGGGTATCAGTAACATATTTATTTGGTTGGATCTAGCGATTTGAATGCATGCATCTTGTTGTTTTGAGTTTCAAGGGATTTCAAATAGCTCTGGCCAGTTCATGGACACTGTTATTTTCTAAGCCATGTCCAGATGTAAGCCCCATGTGATTCAGGTAAGCCATAGAAAATATGGTAGCAGAAAGTTAACTCAATGTAGCTACCCTGGTGGCTGGACCTCCCTCTCTGCCCTTGGACCCAAGATGACACTCACTGGGCTCATTTTGAAAGACTTGGGATCCATTCAAGTACCCACACTGATCCATTACAGACTGTGTGGGAAACACTGAACAGACATCATGTGCCATCTCTAATTCTTGAGAGCACTGACAGAAAGAGAATCTGGCCACACAGCAGAGCCCTCTGTTTCGCTTTCCCTGATGGAAGATTCCACAGCCTCTAGGCCCACAGTGCCATGTAGTGAGTGTGAGATGCCAACATGAATTAAGCTTAACTTTTAAAGACGATTTGCATTCCCTTCAGGTTGAAGAAAAATTTTGAAAAATACAAAGAAACAATTATGTGGATTATGAAACAGCATGAAGGTAAGAACCATTCTTCTGGCCTCCACCCAAGTCTGTTCTCTGCCCACATACTCTTGCTTCCAGCTAGGTTTCTCCTCTCTAATACTTACTATTCAGGACCCTGCCTAGGGAATGGAGCCACCCACAATGCCCTGTGTCTTCATACATCAATTAGCAATCAGGACAACTCCCACAATGAAGACTGACCCACAGGCCAACCTGATCTAGATAATTTCTCATGAAAACTCTCTTCCTATGTGAACCTCAGTTGTGCCGAGTTTAGAGTTAAAACAAACTAGTATAATTCGTAACTTAAAAACGAAACAATACAAGGCTGGGTTCACCCTGATGCACCACCATCGTGCCTGCCTACACCCTGTCTCTCCAGACACCTGAAAGTCTTTGAGCCAGCTATACAGGAAAGCAATGGTTCTAATTGAACCTCTTTGTGGTTCTGATGTAGCCAGTTCTAAGAAAGTCTGTAGGCACCTTTGAGACACTACTCGCTTGCTTCCTACTGTCCCATATCCATGATAGAGTGTCCCACATCTCTGAACACACTAATTTCCAAGCTAAGGTTAACACACCATCATACAGGGAGCCACATCAAGAATGGCTTT
Organism: Rattus rattus; assembly: GCF_011064425.1. Lineage (NCBI taxonomy): Eukaryota > Metazoa > Chordata > Mammalia > Rodentia > Muridae > Rattus > Rattus rattus. Next base: position 48,721,251 of record NC_046165.1, on the reverse strand, counting down.
GTGTGTTTTAAACCCCTGCTGGCATTGTCTTGGAATTCTTTTCCGAACAAGGGTCTTTGTGTTTTTATTTTGCATCATGAAATGAAATATCATCTCCTATCCAGAACCATTTTTTCCAATGCATAGGCTACAAGAGGTGGTGGCAGTAGCACGCACCTTTAATCCTAGCACTCAGGAGGCAGAGGCAGGCAGAGCTCTGTGAGTTTGAGGCCAGCCTCAGCTACAGAGTGAGTTCCAAAACAGGGAGAGCTACACAAAGAAATTCTGTCTCAAAAAAACCAAAAGGAGGAGGCAGGAGGAGGGAGAGGAAGACACACAAAAACATGACACAACTTACATTATAAGCCATCTAAATGCAAAGAAAGCTCGTGGTTTTCTTGTAGTGCCGGGGCTTACCCCCGGGCTTTTGTGCATCTGTCGCTGAGCTCCGCAGCCAGCCAAGCTACAAAGCTGACATTCCACTGGCGGCAGCACGTGTGCACTGTTCCTAGCAATGCCGTGGGTGTCATAGGCAGAGGCATGGGTTTTCTGTTGTAAGGAATCTGGGAATCACACATCTTTATCTCCTCCTTGAGATTCACTTCTCCCTTCTGTCTCTCAGTTGCTCCATATTATTTCCACATATTAATTTTAAAACTCTTCACTAGACCCCCTGTGGTCTCTAAGAAGATGTCTACATTCTTCATATAGTTTACAAGGCCCTCAACTTTACCTCTCAGCCACACTGGCTTTTTACTTGGTCATTACCGTGGCCAAGGCCCCCTGCAGTAGAGCCTTAGTGTTTTCTGTTGCTTCTGACCAGGACACTCTTGTCTCCAACATCCTGTGACCCACTCACTCCCTTCAACTAGGACTCTGCTTAAATGTTACCTTCTCAGAACTAATTTCCTTGGCTGCTTCTTACGAAGCAGCGTTTGCACATACCACATAGTAGTTCTTCATAGTACTTGTAACCTTCTGGCATATCATAAGAGACAATAAGGACAGTAGCCCCCTGGATGCTTAGAACAGTTCTTTGTACTCGGGATGTTTACTGAGAACACAGTGGTCCAGCAGTGCCTGCCTCTACCAAGTCTCTGCTAACTCATTCCCACTCAAACCTTTAGCCACCCAATACTTATGCTAGAGCCCATCATGCATTGCTTATAGCATCCTTCCTAAAGAAGTCACTTGGGCTTAAAAGCCTGGATTACTTTCCTCTACAAACTCCCATGGCAGCCTATACAGGCCCCAAATGATGAACACCCAGGATTTGCTTTACTAACCTCCCCTGACCAAGGTGCCAAGTAAACCAGGCTCCCTATCACTACCAAGAACATTGTGAGAGATGTCACAGACAGCAGCTGTCCTCACTGTGGCCCCTAGCACCACATTCAACTCACCACGAAGCATGGGAAGGGAGCTTGCTCCTGCAGCCCTACTGTTATAAAAATGGATAAAATGATTGATATAGAAACATGTTTCCATGGAAACTAAGTTAAATGGTCTCTTAGATGCTCAATAAGAAAACAACTTTTAAAGAACTTACTTTCAGTCCAATGTGAATCAAACACACAAAAGATCTGAAGACCAGGTAGGATATGTGACATATAAGACTATCTGATTCTGCATTCAATCTATTAGAAACTGCCAAACCCGAATGGTAAGAAATAAACTATGGAGCTGGCAGTGTGGCTCAGTTGGCAGAGTACTTGCCTTACCTGTACTAGGTCCTGGGTTCAAACTCTAACACTACATAAACCAGGAGCTAACACATGTGCCTGTAACTCTAGCGCTCCAGAGATAGAGTAGGGAAACAGGGGATCAGTGCCAGCCTGATCTACATGAGACCCTATCTCAATAAATAAATAAATAATTGAAAACCAGGAGTGCGGTTTAAGTAGAAATGATCACAGAGCCCCAGTCATCAGACCTCAAAAAGAAAGGCTTTTCCTATATCTTAAATAACACATTGGCATTTATATTTTACATTAAAAAAAAAACTCGTCCAGGGTACATTTCCTTTGCTTTGAAAAGTTAGGCCTTGAGATAGCCCGCGTTTTCATTTGGCAGCCAGGCATTGCGCAGAGCGCTATGTCCGTGCTCTTAGCGAGCTTGCAGCCACACCCCTGCATTCCCAAGGCTGTGCTGGACGTGTTTCACCTCTGCCTCTTGTCCAGCACCGGGCTGGCACGCGTTAAGCACATAAGGATATTTGTTGAATGAATGAATCAACAAGAAACAGGCATCTGGGGGTTCGGCCCCCTCCTTTCTGTTTTCAAAGGCCTTGCTCCCCGGCACCCCTCCCCCTTGGAGAGTGGCTGAGCCCTCAAAGCCCTGTAGCACCTTGACAGATGGAGTGTAGCTTACTTCCCCACCGTGTCACAACGGATGCAGTCGCCTACTGAAAACGGTTGTCATCACTTGTTGAAAACAGCTAGCCAGTCGACCCCAGAGACGGCCATCACTATTAATTACCTAATGTCTCTGCAACCGCCCGAGGAGCCTGAGGCGAAAAAATCCACAAGCAGTTATTCTCTCATGAAGAAGTTGCACCTAGACCACAAATGGGTACAGGCAAAAATGAAGGTAAAGATGGTGGCGTGTCGGTGAGTTCGCCGTGAGGGGGCTAAGATGGCGGCGTGTCGGTGAGTTCACCGTGAGGGGGCTAAGATGGCGGCGAGTCGGTGAGTTCACCGTGAGGGGCCTGAGTTTGAGGGGCCTTTTCAGTTGTGTCTTGGAGTCAAGTGAGGCACAGGCATCATCAGAACGCTGTCAGGGCCGATGTATGAAGTGGACACCACCAAGAAAAGTGTTCTCAATATGTCAGGATACAGCTGCCTGTGTGGGTTATTGGAACATTGACTAGGGTTTCGGTGGGCATGGTTGAGTCTTCTCCCCTAGGGCCTGTATTAAGCAATGTGAGGGAACGGGATAAAGAAACTGCATAGCGGGGCTGGAAACATGGCAGAGAATGTAGAGCTCTTCTAGGGTACCTGAGTTCAATTCCCAGTACCAGTATCAGGCAACTCACAACTACCTGTAACTCCAGCTCTGGGTATCCCACACCTCACCTCTGGCCTTGTTAGGTAACCACACACACACACACACACACACACACACACACACACACTTACTTTAAAATAAATAACTTTTAATAATAAACTACAGATTATTAATGGTTCCCTTGGTGATAAATTAGAATCAATATTTTAAAAATCGGTTGCACGCGTAAATAGATACATAAACTATAAGACAGGCATAGATCGGAGCTAGAAGGCTGAGGCAGGAGGATCACCCATAAAGAATCAGCCTGGTTTATATATTAAGACCTGACAGGAAGAATGAGGGGCAATGGAAGGAGAAGAGGTGGGGAAAGATGGAAAGAGAGATGGAGGAAGAGAGGGGAAGAGAGGAGAGGAAGGGGAGGGAAAGGAAAGGGAAGGGAAGAAAAATAGAAAAGTTGTCAACCTGTGAAGAGACATGAAAGAAACTTGAGTTCAACTTCCTGGCAAGACAGCAGACTGTATGGTCCAACTTTCTCACATTCTGGGACAGTGACAGACTGTGGTGGCTGCAGAGGCTCTGCAGAGAGAGGAGTAGACAGAGTGGAGGGTTTTCAGGGCCATAAAGCCGTTCTGTAATGATTTCTGTATGACACCATAGTTACATAGTACACGCCATTGTTCATGTGTCTAAACCCACAGAATGCACAGCCCCAAAACGGACCCCAGTATGAACTGCGGACGTGGGGGGCGGGCAATGGTGTGTCGGCATACGTTCATTGATTGTAACAAGCAGACCACTTGAGGAGAGAAAGGCTGAGGCTTGGACATGACACATTTCCGCCCAGCTTTGCTTTGGCCTGCCCCAACACAAACAGTGTATTTTTGAAACCTGATAAGGCATCTCGCTTGAGACTGATATCGTTGAGCCCTGAGTGGAAACTGTGTTTGAAATGTCAGTTGATGAGCATGCTCACAGAAGCTCAAAAAATGAGGTATCTGACCAGAGGATGATGAGTTTTATACCTTTCGTGAACGTGTGCTCAGAGCACACACAAGGCCCTGTTGCCAGAATTCCTGAGATGCACAAGACCATAGCCCCAGTCCTGTAAGGCTATGATCCAGTTGAGAGAACTGGTACACAAAGATACTTTTTGGTGCTTTGTCACTAGAAGAAAGCAGGGTAAGGGACTGAAAGAAAGGATGCTCCTGTCTCTCGAAGGCCAATGGGAAAGGTTATTATTAGACCAAGCATCATGTAGGCGAAAGCATGTCTGGAGTAGGGACAGCACCAGGAGGATTCTTGAGGGTGGGGATGGGGGGTACAGCAAACACAGTGCAAAGGAGTACGAAGGCCTGCATCATTTCCCCAGGACATCTGTAAATCAGGAAGACACCAACAGCAAATCTACTCTGATCATTTCCTGCCACTCTGCTGAAATACTGAGATCTTTCACTCAAGAAACGGGAGGGTTTCTTTTGATTCACAGTCTCAGGGGCCTCAGTCACCAGTTGCTTGGCCCTGTGCCTTCAGGCCTGAGGTGAGAATGAATGGCACAGTGGAACGTATATGACTGAGCAAAGCTTCTACTGCATGGTGAGCAGGACACAGAAACACCACGGAGAGGGCCAGGGTCTCAATTTGCCCTCCAAGGTCCTGAGCCCTACGAACTGCTTCTTCCAGCTAAGTCCACACTTCCCAAAGCTTCCATCAGCTCCCAGCAGTGCCACCCGCTGGGGACCACACCTTCGATGTGTAAGCTTTCTAAGGGAGGAAGATCCAAACCTTAGCATCCATTGATCGCACAGAGCCCCTTTCTCCAGGACTCTAAGGCTTGGCAGTCAGGACAGTGCTCAGTAGCTACTGAAAGTAAATGGCTTAACAAACTCTTGCTCACATCCGTCCAGTCACCTTAACCTCGGAGTGGTTTCCCTATGAGATGGATCTCAAGACCTTGGCTGTTCTATCAGAGCTCTTATCATCCCAGAGTTATGGTGTCTACTTGCCTGGACAGAATTCACAAAGCTAAAAGCCACATTTAAACTCCACCAATGAGGGCAACACACATGAGCACCCATTTACCAGCAAGGGAGCTGGGTGAGAGACTCCAGCTGCTGTGTCCAGGGAAGAATGTCACCAGTTTGCCCTCAGAGGAAAATCAACTATCCGTGTTCAGATGATTCCGCTGGCTTTGTTTTCAGTGAGGTGGAATAGATTAGATCCACCATAGTGGATCTTCTGGTCTCCATACATGCTCAACACCCTCCATCTCTCAGTCCTATGTGTAGAAGGGAAATTGAGGCAACTGAACCCAGCTAAACTCCTGCAAACTAGATTTCGGCTCCCTCACGCCCCACCCCGCCCTCTGCCCTCCCTCACTTCCAATAAACTAAAGGAAGCATTCTCCAATTAGCCTCATCAACTCTACCGGAGGCACACAGCTTTTCTAAACACCCGTGGGACATCTGCAATGATGCGGTACTCAATAGCCCAGTAAACAAACCTCAGCCAACATCACTTAAAGTATGTCCTCCTGCCCCCAATGCATTCTAATTAGTGACAATGATGGTGTCCTAACCATTGCCAAATAACAGCATGCTCACATAATTCCAATGTCAAAGAGGAAATCATATTGGTCCTTGAAAGTATTAAGAATGGACTAAGGACAAAAATAAGATGGGTTCACTCCTGGAAAACAGCTAAAACAATATTGGACCTCACTGTTTCAACTGCTCATAAATGCAGGGAGAAGAGGGGATCGTGAAGAAGAACAGTGAAAATCCAAAGAGTAAATTAGCATCCAGAGCTAGGAAAGAAACTTACAAGACAGAAAAAAAAAACAGGATAAATAAAACATAAACCAGTCTGCAGAAAAACTAGTAAAGCAAGCAGGCTTCCTGGCAAGACTGATCCAGGAAAAAAATGCCTTTAAGTTATAAATATGAAAAGGAAAGACATGTGAACAGAGGAAGCCAAGAATTTTTAACACCATATGCAATCTTTGTATGGCAATAAATGCAAAGTTTTACATAAAATTACCATTTCCTAGAAAAATATAACTTACGATAGTGAAATCAAGAGCAAGGCTTTGAAAACCTAAATTTCCCAGTGTTATGTGTTGAGCCATCTTCCCGTAAAAGGGTGTGTTAAGGTCCTAACCTCCGGTGCCATAGAGCGTGGCCTCATCTGGAAGGAGCATCCCTAGGGATGTAATTAGTCAAAGATGAAGGAATAGTGGAGAAGGGAAGGGTAAGATAGGACTGTACCCACTTTCAGGCCACCAGAGGACACAGACTAACGGGGAAACAGAGGCAGAGACTGGGGGATGTGCTGGGAATGGCAGGCTGTCACCAAGCACTCAGGGAGAAACAGGAAGCTGCTTTACTCCCAGGTTTGAGAGATCCAATGCAACCCACACCTTTCTTTCACACACGTTGCCTCTGCAATGGTGAGAACACATTTCTTTTCTGAGATGATTCACGTGTAGGAGTGGTTCGCTTGCATGTACCTATGTGTACAGCGAGCGTGCCTAGTGCCTAGAGAGGTTAAAAGAGGGCTTTGGATCCCCTGGAACTGGAGTTACAAATAGTTGTGAGCCATCATGAGGGTATTGGGACTAAAACCTGGGCCCTCTGCAAAAGCAGCTAGTACTCTTGACTTCTAAGGCACCTCTCCAGCCCCGAGAATACAGTTCCTTAGAACAAGATGGCCTAGGTGATTAAAATAACAGTTTCTATCTAGCTGTGTATGCCCCAGCCTCACACACATGTACCGTGGGTGGAGTTGAGCTGCCTCCTCATACGAACAGGTAAACTGAGACCCTAAGCACTCCCAGTGAGTTGGTAGGAGTCACAGGCCAGGCAGCATGTGGGTGCTCAGAGCCAAATAGAAGCAGGAGCTGAGGGTGCAATGGTTCCACCTGTCTTTGAAGGACAGCTGTCACCTGCCTGCTTTCCTTATCTCTTCTTCCCAGGTACATCAAAGTGATGGAAAAATAACTGCCTACCACAGTGGAAAGAGCTTCCATATATTTTTTCCTAATGGCACAGGCCAGATATAGTATCCACTGAGGAAGAGGGATGTTCATATTGACACCTAAAATGTCTGTGATTCTGGCCAAGGGTGTGGGTTTAGACTGAGGACTGTGTCCTCTTCAGGGTCTAACCTTTCTGTGGGAGGAGGCTGTCCCAAGAAACCGATTGTGTCTTAACCAGCTCGCAGCTATCCATCAGGAAACCTGGCTCTGCTCATCTTCTGCCAAGGAGTCGAAAAATTTACCTATATTGTTCTAGAAGACTCCATACGTATGACGATCCGAGGCCTTGTTACCAACTCTGGCCATGCCACCTTCTACAATGAGGATGGAAGGATCTGGTAAGTTTGAGTCTTCAGATGCCAACACCTGAACCACCGGGAATCTGTATGGTGGAATTTGGTGTGCATTGGGAACATGAGAAGGGGCACCACAAAGGACTGGTGCAGACCCTGTCCTCAGAGAAGGTACCATAGCATCCCCCAGTACAGACCCTGTCCCCAGAGAAGGTACCATAGCATCCCCAATGTAAAAGAACAACCATGGGCTCTGTTGCCACAGCTATTGGCTTCACCTCCAAACACCTCCTAAAAGCCCAACATTATGAGAGCTGACCCAGGAGGCCCTGGGTCCCACTAATTTCAGAAGCCTTGGAGTGGGGCTTGAGACACACACATACCATATAAAGAATCCAGGGTCAAAAGGCACATTCTAAATATTTCATTAAAATTAAACTTGTTTCTTAAATCTCTAGTTCTGTTAATGGGGTAAACTATCTCTTCACAGTTCAAGATAACCAGGTCCCCTCAAACCGTCCCTCACGCTTTCTCAGGACTTTCTGTTCCAGACCAAGTGGCTACAGTGTTGGGGGGCACACACTGGGTTAGTTACCTTATTTTCATCAAAACCAAACTCACTTTTAATTCTAAAATCTCCTCTCATCCCTTTGCCTCAGCGTGCAGACATCATTTCTGGGCTGGCTTCTTTGCTGAGTACTACCCGCTCTCCCCTGAAGGCCATGTGTGCAAGTGCTGTCCTCACAGTCATATCCCAGATCCAGGAAGCACATGGCCTTGAGGCCAGAAATGTACTTAATGATCACAACTCTTGTCACACAGTAGGGTCTCTTCTCTCTAAAGTTGTAAGTCCAGAAGAGAACTTGGAGACATATGAAATCTGACCACTGGAGGTGAAGAAACTTGGACTCAAAAGGACAGTCACTTGCCCTGAGTGGTGCATAAAATAAGAGGCCCAGGATCTTCAGGCATCTACTCTCCCTGATGTAAAGTTAGGTCTAAAGCCATCAAATAGCAGCTAAAATCCCAAGCTCTGCCAACAGCCACAGGGCAGGGAGATGGTCAGGGCAGAGCGAGAGCTGATTCCATCCTAAGGATTCTGCTCTTTGGGTCTTGATCCACAGGGAAGGGAAGAACACAGCAAAGCTCTGGAGAGGCATAGGAGAAGTTGTCCTGTGTGAGGAGGCTAAGGGAGGCCATGACTGAGTCTGAAGGCAGAACCTGGACTTGGGTGGACATTCTTGGTTAGAACCGCTCTATCCTACTATCTTAGGGTTACTATTGCTTCAGTCACCAAAACAGCAAGTTGGGGAGGAAAGGGTTTATTAACTAGGCTTACACTTCCACAGCACTGCTCATCATGGAGGAAGTGAGGACAGGAACTCAAGCAGGGGAGGAACCTGGAAGCAGGAGCTGATGCAGAGGCCATGGAGAGCCTCTTACTGCTTACTGGGTTTCTCCTCACAGATTAACCCGCATGTTTTCTTATGAAACCCAGGACCTCTAGCCCAGGGATGGCACCATCTGCAATGGGCTGGGCTCTCCCCATCCATCACTCATTAAGAAAATGCCCAAAGCTGGGTCTTACGGAGGCATTTTCTTAACTTCTCAATTCTTCCTCTTAGATGACCTAACAGTCCCACCAAACCTTTGTGGGTCCAGAAGGAGAAGGGGAAGTGGGAGGGTCAAAGGGGATCAAAAGAACCACATCCTGGTCGCAGCACAGTAGTGTCTGACACATCGCCTTCTCCTAGGTTGAGCATGAGCAAACTCCTGGGCTATTACTTCCCCAAAGACAAGTGGCAAAAGGCCTGGAACTGGTGGAACCTGTACCTACATGTGCACGCACCCCCTTTTATGTGCATCACTTTGAAACTCAACGAGTACGTCCGTATACAAATACAGAGCCAGGACAAGGTCATCTTCTGCTTCCTCGCCCCCAAACAGAGGCAGATTTGTTTAAACATGGGCGCCAAGTTCAAGGTAAAGTCTTTACTCCCCTCCAAAACTCAGACAAAGGGAATAGAAGAAGGGAGTGGGGGTGGACCATATTGCCCCAAGGACCCACTCTACATGACCTACCTCTTCCAGCTAGGCTGCACCTCCTGCATGCCACCGTCCCCAACAATAATGCCATCATATTCAGAGTCCATCAAGGGATTAACCCGCATCTAAAACACCGCACACACAGAAGTATGCTCTCGTCATCTCCAAGGTGACTCTCACTCCTATCAAGATTGACAGTTGTCTTGGTTAGGGTTTTTGTTGCTGGACAAAACACCATGACTGAAGCATCTTGGGGAGAAAAGGATCTATTTTGCTTCCACTCCTACATCACTACTGATCATCAAAGGAAGTCAAACAAGGCAGGAACATGGAAGCAGAGCTATGAAGAGGCCATGAAGGCGCTGCTGGCTCCCTTTCCATGCTCAGCCTGCTTTCTTACAGAACCCAGGACCACCAGCCCAGGGATAGAACCATCCACAAAGAACTGGGCCCTCCCCATGGATCACTAATTAAGAAAACGTCCTAGGGGGGCCTACAATCTATTCATATAGAGGCAATTTTCTCAACTGCGTTCCCTCCTCTCAGGTGCCTTTAGCCTGTGTTGACACAAAAGCATGGAGCACAGCAATCAAGGTTAGCTATTGTCTTAGCTAGGGCTTTTATTGCTGTGAGGAGATCCCATGAACACTGTAACTTTTTTTTAATTTAGAAATGTATTCTGTTTAATCCACAAGCTTTATATAGCTCTAGTTTAAAAATAAAATAAAACAAGTGGAACCAAGACACTGCCCAGGCCCTTCCAGCCAGCCAAATACACAAGCTCTTCAGTTGTGCATACACTTAGAAGAGTAAGGAAGAACATGAATGGGAGCCACCATGTTTCATAAACAAATTTATGTAGCTAGTCCTTCCTGGGTCTAGTAAGTCACCTTTACAGAAGAGGAAGAAGAGGGGAGAAGAAAACAAAACAACACAATCTGAAGGGGAAAACTCAGAGTTCCAAGTCAGCTTAGGAAGAACTGTTCCACAGGGCAGCCCTAAAGCCCGGGAGCGGAGCCTACACTGAGCTCTAGAGCTTGGAAGCTGCCAGGACAGAAGGTTCCACGGCCAGCAGAGTGGCTGACCACTCACTCACCCAAACCTCTGTGGTACCTCAGCAGTGCTCTCACTTCTGGGCAAGCTTACAAACCTATACAAGGTAGGAAGCATAATTTACATGGTTGCTAAGATTCAAGAGAAAAGGGAGGAAAAAACAACAAACCAACCTCTGGGAAGAGGTGAGGGCATTTAAAGGAACCACAAGAATTTTTTGTTTAAATAAGACTTATTTGTTTGCACTGTCCCTGTCTTCAGACACACCAGAAGAGGACATCAGCTCTCATTACAGATGGTTGCGAGCCACCATGTGGGTGCTGGGAATTGAACTCAGGACCTCTGGAAGAGCAGCCAGTGCTCTTACACTGCAACTCTTATAAACAAAAGCATTTAGTGGGGACTGGCTTCCTGTTTCAGAGTTTCAGTCTACTGTAGTCATGGCAGGAAGCATGGCAGCACACAGGCAGACATGCTGGAGGAGCCAAGAGTTCTACATCAAGACTGGCAGGCGGCAGGAAGAGACGGAGCCACTAGGCCTGGCTTGAGCATCTGAAACCACAAAGTCTACTCTCTGTGGCACACTTCCTCCAACAGCGCCACCCTATTCCAACAAGGCCTTATCTGCTCCAACAAGGCCACGCCTCCTAATAGTGCCACTTCCTGTGAGCCTATGGGGGCCATTTTTATTCAAACCATCACCATACCATATTGCTTTTGTTTTCCTCACATGTATTTGGGTAACATGCTAGCACCTCAGGCTTGCACACCAAGGAAACCAATGCCCCAAAGAGCTCACTTGTTCACAGTAGCCCTGTCAGCAGTCAAGGCAAGATGCAAGGTCCTTCCCCAATTCAGTAGTCTCTCCCTCCCTCTCCCTCTCCCCCCTCTCTCTCTCTCTCACACACACACACACACACACACACACACAGAAACACACAGACACACACACACACACACGAAAAATGGCACAGACCAGCAGACACAAGGCCTGGCTCACCTCTAGTTTTTCTGGAAAGCAGTATCAGCGTCTATCAGCAGACCATGTGACCATAGGAGAAGGTCAGGTGGGCATCTGGGACACAGTAAGAAGGCTGAGGGTAGCAGAGCTAGTGAATCAGATCTGCCCTTGAGGGTGAAGGTTCTAGAGACATTCATCATGGCTACAGCAGGGCTCAGTCATGGGTGGCATACAGCATCTGAGCAGCAAGGATCCTCACCCAGTCGTCTACTTATCCCACAGCTTATCAACTCAAATATTCATGAAGCCTTAATGAAGAGGGTGGTCCTGGAAACAGTACCCTACTCAACATCATGGAAGATCCAAGTCCTTCTGGAAAAAATAAGTAGGAGTCTGAGTTTACTGACACTGTCTGATTTGGAAGACTTCATAGTAGTGGTCAACATGGTGTTCAAGGACCTCGGTGCGAAATATCAACTCTGGTCTTAGAGTAGCCACCAAAATGTCTCAGGCCTCCACTGCATGTCGTGGGAAAGGAGAAACCTCAGGGCAGGGCACATACAAAGACTTGGAGAGTCGGTTTGTAGTCCAGGACCTGTCATAGCTCCTTTCTTAGGGGTAAAAAATTGGGTTTGTGAGGAGGGGAGTTCAACTGAATCTGAGGCTGGGCACAGAGTAAGCTTGGTAGTTATCCTTGACCTAACCACTAGAGACACACTATTATCTCAGTAAGTAACCTAGCCAACATGTCTGTCCCCTTGCTCTCATCCCTGTAGTACAGAGATTCTTCTGTGACTGTCAGGACACACCAAGTTCTGTCCTTCATTATCTGTGTGTTTCTAGGTCAGAAGCTTTATGCCTCAGTTTTGCCAATCTGTAAAATGAGCCTAGAAATGGTTCCTGCCATGATGGAGTCAAGAGTATTGGATTCATTCATGCAGGTTGTATCTTTAAACAGTGAGCCCACATGGCGAGCATCATTGACATTACTTGTTGCTTGGCCCCTCCACAAATGTCAGTCTCTAAGTTAAGGCTAGGTGTCTGCTTTCCCTTGGTTTACAGGATCAGTCCTGTCCTCTGTTCAAGGTCTTTTTTGTCGTTTCTAACTACCCTTTACGGAGCCTGAGCCATGGACTAGCTTGGCCTTGTGCTAAGGGATCTTCATGCTCTGTCTCATGTGGCTCCATGACACAGGTAGTATTTTTCCTGAAGACACAGAGTCCAAGAGGGGCACAATGACCTTACATTCCATGGGCTGCCTGTCGACTAAGTGACATCACCTTGTAACTACATGGTTATTGTACGAATCCCCACCTCAGAGTATCTCCAAATCTCAAGACTTCCCCCAAACCCTTCTGCCCTTCACCCGCTTTGTCACTGGACTCACACCTATGGTTGTTCATCCTGGGTCCCTCGGGAAGATTGTCTCAGCCACTGAGCTGCCATTGACATTGTTCAAGTCACACTCTGCTCTAGGATTGGCACATTTGCAGAACAGTGCCAGGCTGGGATTGCCACAGAGACCCTCCCTTGAGGACCCCACTGTTTCTGCACTGCCTTCAGGGCTGTCACTAACACTGACTATCACAGATGGCCAACTGTCCACCCAGCTCTGTCACAGCAAAAGAAAACATAGACAGAAACCCAACACCAGCCTGCACTTAGGTCCCTAAGCCAGACACTGAACCAAGGTCCAAGGGACCCAAGATTCACTCCTCAGCTGGGGTTCTCTGGATCACTAGTAACATCAACTCGGTAGCCAGACCAAGCAGTCACCTAGTTAAAACACTCAGCCAAAGAAGTGACGGTGACCTCTGGATCAAAGCCTAGGAGCCTAGAGCCCAGGAGGCCCCATCCTGGGCTGCCTAGTTTGTCCTAGAGAAACGTTCTATACATCTTGGTTCATAGGCATCTGTCTCCTGAGCACTCTCAAGGCTCCTAGTGGTCTCTCGTTCACCCTTATTTCATTAGATGCAATTTGGTCCAATCCACTGTGGCAAGGGAGGATGGAATTACATAGTCAACAAAACTCATGATAACCTAGGCATTCAAAGGAGTAGTTTGTAGAAAAGGAGGAGTTGAGCTTGGTGCCCAGCCCTGCCACAAAGTGCCTTTTATATAGATATAGGGTACCTATTCTTCCCAGGATGACCCTAACCCCAGCCTCAACCAAAACAAACAAACAAACAAACAATCTTCTCAGCCCAGCCTAACAGTTAGCCATTCTGTAGTACAAACAGTGACACCCAATGCCCAAGGGCCACCTCTGTGGCCTACTCCCTTAATAATTTCCCACTGGCTGTCACCCACCCTCACCAAACGTCACCAACCCCAAACCATCACCTGAGCAGCTGAAGGGTAGCTAGAGAGAAGGTTCTCAGAGGTGGGACACAGTCACTTCTGTGGGACTGTCACACCTTATTGGTGATTGGTGTCACTGCAGAATCAGAACACTGTTGCAAGGTTATGAGCTGGGACAAACATGGCGCCGTGCTAACATCCCCCTGCACAACATCAAAGGTTTAGTGACCTCTTGACACTACATCTGTGCTTCATGCATTAGAAGCCCAGGTCCTTAGGCTGAGGCGCTATTGGAAGGTAGAGGAACTTTTCAGAGATGGGGCCCAGTACAAGGAAGATGGATAACTGGGTTGTGTCCTCTAAAGACCCCGGCTGCTCCTCTTCCTTCCTTGTAGCATAAAATGGCTTTGCTCCATCATCCATGTCCTACCATAACACTCAGCCCCCACAGGACCAAAGACATGGGATCAGGCAAGCATGAGTGAAGCCAGGAAGCAGAAGAATTCCTCCTTTCACATTGTCTCAGGACAACCTAACACTGTGCACACGCTGCCTCCGTCCCTGACAAAGACCAGGGGTATGGATGGAGCCAGCATGACCACCCACACTACTGCTACAGATCACCCTGGCAACTCATTTTGTCGGAGAAGGGGGTATTGTTTTGTCTGTGACGGTCAAGTGCACGTCTGCCTTGACAAATAGTTCATGCATGTGGGAAGACCGTATATACCCTAATTTACTAATGGGAAAACGCAGTCTTTGGCTCATTATGTAAGCTAGCTAGCTTTTTAAAAACAAGATCCTGAGTGGGTTGGAGGAGTTGGTTATTAAAAAAGTTGAAGATGGTCAAATCACTAGGAACTGAAGAGAGGCAGAGAAGGGTCTGGTAGGTATAAAGTGCTTACCAGGCAAGCATGAGGAACCGGGTTCAGATCTCCAGCACTGAAATAATTGCTGAACAGATGCCGGGGCCCAACTGCAAGCCCAGCACCCAGGAGGCAGGGAGGGGATTCCTGAAGCAAGCTGGTGGCTAGACTTCCCACATCAGGGAGCTCTGCCTCAGACTGTAAGATGGGGAATGCTTGAGTAAGGCTTCAAATAGCAAGTGTGAGCCTCCACACACATGTAAGCATACGCACGCACATGCGTGTGTACTGCACCACACACAGACATGCACAGTGGGGGTGTCTGTAAGGTCATAGAGGGGCAGTAAGAGGACTTATAGACGACATATTAGAAACTGAATGTTTTTTAGATGTGATACTACTACTGGGACTCGTAAAAGAATATTACTCTTTTTTTTTTTTTTTTTTTTTTTTGTTCTTTTTTTTTTCTAGCTGGGGACCAACCAGGGCCTTATGCTTCCTAGGCAAGCGCACTACCACTGAGCTAAATCCCCAACCCCGAATATTACTCTTTAAGAGACTGATGCTAAAATATTTGGAAGCAAAATGTTTTAAGTACAACTTGAAAACACTTCAGTAAATAACTGTGTGGTACTATGCACCAGTTAAAACTCAATTGTCTTAAAAGAGCCCAATCTGAAAAAAAAAAAAAAAAAAAAAGAGCCCAATCTGGTAAGAAACATTATATTAAGATTTATACATAGAAAAATCTGGAAGTTAAATGCAAAACCATATAATGGTTGGCTTTGGGGTGGAAAGCTTTTCATGTTTTATATCAGAATTCAAACACTACAGCTGACTAGCAGTGACCATATTTGTATAACGGGAATATTTTTTCTAATCTGTATTTCTAAAGGGGATATTGTCAAATGACTGTAATAGCTGTCACTGCACTGGTTTCTACCAGCCCCACCCTTTGCAGAAGGGTTCCTACTGAGGCAAGGTAGCACACACACTGGTAACTCCACCTTTATGTGAGCTGAAGCAGGAGGATGACTGCTGAGCTGAAGGCCAGTCTAGGCTACACAGCGAAACCCTGTCTCTATTAAGGACAAAAGACAAACTAGAAAATAAAAAGCACTGGGAGGGGCCTGGGGGGGAATCAAATCCCTCTGTCCTGAAGGAGGTCTATCCTTTAATCCAGTAAGACAGGTTTGCCAAGTGGGTCCTGATCTACAGGTTGAAAACCACTTTAACTGACAGTTCCCTTTAAAAGACTGACTATCTGCTCTATTCATAAGGGACCAGCAGAGAATTTAAAGATCTGGGCTTGTTAGACCAGAGGGGAAATACAAACCTGTTTCTATTAGTATTACAGCACTACTTAACTTCAGTGAAACCATCTGTGCTGACAGTAATAGGGAAACGGACTTTTCCAATTTAAAGAGAAAAAAAACCCTTTCTTTCTAGTTTGGATCTGAACCGGCTCCCAAATGTCCGTGCGTTAGACTTGTTCTCCAGCCCATGGTGCTACTCAAAGGCAGTGCACTGTTTGCTGGAAGTGGGCCTTTGAAGGGGTTAGGACATCCATGTACCCCGTGTCCCAGTCATGCAGGGGGCAGCTTTGCTATACCATTCTTCCTTTGCCACAGGCCCCAAAGCAGTGTATAATATACATTATAATGGCGAATCGTCCTGTGTTGTGCCAGACATCCCTCAGACTCCTGTTTATGTCCAGTCCCCAAGGCTGTCTTGGATCAGGCTGGCCCCATCAGGTAGGGGAAGCTGAAGGCTCATCCCTGAAGAGAAAGTTCACATTCGCATCTTTTATTTGATTTCTGCTCAGTGTTGGAAGCCACAATTGGATGATGTTTCCTTTGTCCTCAGTCAGGATGATCCAATTTGTTCTAGAGATTATGAATGCCTGATCTGATGCTGCTTTGCTATTACTGGAGGTTTCTAATCTGCCTCTTGCTACCTACTGTATTTGTGCTTGCTATAGAATTAATAAACTCGCTTACTCAAAACCAATAATGGCTATGATAGGTTATTCCCCAGACTGTAAGTCAGAGACAGTCTCCAATCAATAGATCATTTGAGAGCCGAACCAAGCCTGGAAGTTGCTTATCTTAGGTATTTGTTGCAGTAACAGAAAACTAACACCCTTTTAATTAGTCAAGCACCAAAATATCCCAAAAGCCAGAGGTGGCGGCACAGAGCTCCCAGCATTTGAGAAGCTGAAGCAGGCAAACCTTAGTGTAGGCCTGGTCTACAAAGCAGGTTCCAGGGCTGTCAGGACCACCCGGGGAGATCTCGGGGAGGGGGGGATCAAAAATGTCCTTCTTTCCACAATTAATATTACACAATAAAGCAAAGGAAAGCTAAGCTTAGCTGAGTGTTCTGTGTTCTGACCTCAAAATCCTGGTTACAGTAAACACCACAGCTTGTAAGATGTTATTACTGAGCAGAGCTGGGTAAAGGAAGTCAGGTACTATTTCTTAAAAATACTGAACTTGTCTACAACTTGTCCCAATAAAGTTCTCAATGAAAATATATTCATGAAAATCCACATATGTAACAAACACATGGCAACAAAGTACGAAGCAAAGATCTTTATTTTTTTTAAAAAATTTATTTATTAAAAACAGCAATTTCTAGCTAAATAATATAAAGCATTTAAATTAATTATTTCAAAGTATGTACACTCTGTATAAGTAAACCCGTGAGACTGTACAGATTTAAACAAATATTCACTCAGCAGACAAAGTGGGTCAGTACCGCCCTCCCAGCACTTGGTAAGGTGTGTGAGTGTTTTCAGAAACAAAAAATCAAAGCACAAGAGCCCTGAACAAGTCCTGCTGTGAGCGTCAGACTGCTGCCGCAGTGTGTGCCACGGTTGCGCCCTCATTTCTTTGGAAAGGCTATCTGAACCCCAATGTACATATGATACACAGAACTGGATATCACAGTTTATCAATAAGACATGTATTTAAAATAGTAAGTACAATCTTCCGAACTCATTCACTTCATAGCAAAGAAAAATATGGCCCCTCTTACCTTTGAGTTTCCCAAAATATAGAGTAATATGCTCTACCAAGCAACAGCCACCACCAACTTAAGCTGGGCTGAGAAACGAGTGGCCTGTTGCATCGGGATGGGTCACCCACGTGCACACTGTGCAAGAGGCTGCTCCTGCCCCTCCGCCTGCACCAGGAGGTCACCTGCCCTATTTCAGAGCCCTCAGCACTGTCCCACCTCCACATGACGGTCTGAGTAACTGAACCAGTACTGAGTACTGTAATACCAGGGTCAAAGCCAATCCAATCCCAAGTTCAAAGGGGAATTTGCAGGAAAATTCAGAGTTGCTTATCGTCCTTTGACTCTTGACTGGTGTCGTATTTCAGGGCAGTGTTTGCCACACTTCGGTGTTCAGATGTGGCAGGACTAGGGACACCAGAAGGCTAGTGTCTAGTATAACACAGCCACCAAAGAGTATCCACTCTATAAGAATGACCACAGCTAAGCTCCATCCATGAGACCCACTGCCCACAGGCTGCCTCCTCTCCAGGCTGTGCCAGGCTAAAACACCTTCACGGGCAATTCCCACTCATACACTGCGCTGGGACTGTGAAGATCCCCATTGTCAGGACACACCTATCTAGTGAGGATGTAGTTCAAGGAGAGAATCTTACAGGACGCCTTGGCTTCTTGTAACTGCCTCATATGAGCCTACAGAGAGATGACAGTCTGAGTCCAGAAAAAGTAAGATGGCTTCTTGGCAGGAAGCATTCTATTCCAACTCAGTCTCGACCCAGCAGGACAAACACTGCATGCGTCAGGACACTAAGAGTTCTCTGAGTAATGGCATCTGTGAACTGCCCGGTGGGTGGGTAAATGCCTTGCAGTGTCCACAGGAGCGACTGACCTAGCAGCTTTCCAGTTAGCTGAGTCCCTATGAAGTGCATCACACTCTTTATGGTAGCCTACTTTATTGCACAATCTGTGTGAAGGAACATTTCACTGTGAACCAGGGCTCCCTGTCGAGTCTCTCCACTTCTGGAGACCATTTCAACGAGGCAGCTATCCCTGCTGTCAATCTTTGGCATTTTGATCTTCTGCTTCACCCAGGTTCCCTTCTGCAGGCAGCACATCCATGTTCCCAGGAGCCGTCCCACACAGGAGCCTTGGGCATCCTGCAGGCTGCAGGACCCTCAGGGCTACCCGTGAGACAGATCGCTGGCACCCACGGTCCAGGGGACTACTTAGAGACTGACAGCAGGAGGTTTAGCTGAAAGGAATGAGGAGGCCTGGGTTAGTTGTACTGTGGACTTTCACTCTCAGAAATCTCTAGTTCTAAAAACATACAGGAAAAAAAGCCTGAGCAGCCACTGGAGGTCCTGCAGGGAGCTGCACTCCACTGCCAAATCCAAGCCTCAAATCAATGATGGTGACAGCAAAGCAATAATAAAATAGTAAATAAACATGCACCACACAATCCAGGACACCCTTTTCTACCCTGTATTTTGGAAAGCACCATTGTAAGCTGAATCCTTTAAATGATGATTTTGTGTTGTTTATTTGTTTAAGGCACAGCCCAGGCTAGTCCTAAACTCAGCATCCCCCACCTCAGCTTCCTTAGTGTTGAAATTTAAATGGCATTTTTTTGTTTTGTCTTTTTGTTTCTTTTCTTTTAAGACAAAGTCTCATGTAGTTTGGGCTGGGCTCAAACCCATCCGTTAGCTGAAGGCAACCTTTATTTTCTGATCTTCCCTCTCCCAGGTGTTCAGGCTACAGACACGCACTAGACAGGTTGCAGACTTCACAATGCACGATTCTGAACCCAAGGTCTTCTGCACTTGAGGAAAGCACTCTATCAAATGAGCTTCACTAGCCCTCAAGGGCTTTATAAATGCCCAGAGCAGGCATGCTTGGTGGGTTTTGGCTTCATAGGTGCGAATCAGACTTGTCATTGAGGCAATGTGTCAATTGGTAATGGAGGCCTAAGGAGTGGCTAAGAGGAGTGGCTAAGCAGGCCTGGAGACCTGTGGTGAATGACTGACTCCCCTTCCACACAGAATAGCTGTTCTGGTCATTAGTCTGCTCAGGTCACCCGTCCTCTCTGACTGGGTTTCCAGGAGACAGGAGACAAATGACCTGCCGCTCCTGCTGGGAATGCACACCCTAAAAGCAGCTGTGGAAAGGAGCCATCCCCTCAGCCAGTCTCTAGAGAACCCCTAAAGACTGACAGGAAGGGCAGCCTAGGAGGCTTCCTTCTGTATTCAGGAGTACCAAGCAGGCATCTCTCAACTTCCTCTCAAAGAAAGGACTGGAGGGAAGCTAAGAGTGAGAAGTTAAAACAGTGAAGTCAGGAATGGGATAAAGAATGCAAAGGGGTTTCTCCCATCATTCCTACATCTTCCCTGCTACATGTTGGAGCTGCCATTTGTCTCGAATGTTCCCCCAAAGGCCCATGTGTTCAAAGCTTGTTCCCAGCCCCTTGGTTCTGAAGTTGTAGGACTTACAAGGCGTGGGGCCCAGAAGGAGGCCAGCCCCTTCTTCTTCCTTCTTGGATTATTGTCCACAACAAGAGCAGCTTAACTGCACCACATGCTTCCTCCGCACTGCTCCAAATGCCCAAAAGCAATGAGGCCAGTCAACCAAGGACTGGAGCCCACAAACTGTGACAAACAGGCTTTTCTTTGCCACAGTGATGGAGGGCTGACCACACTGATTCTTATGATCAGCTACCCCACACCTATTTCCATGCACTCAACAACGACTAGAGAATAAACACAGGTAGGAGGTCCGGATCCAGATTCCTAACCACTGCAGCTAACTGAGCCTTCCTCCTCTAAGCCCTCACACCCTCCCCCACTATGACTACTACTTTCACTCAGAAGCAGGAAGCGTCTCCATGAGCCCCATCAGTCCAGCAGCCCACATCTGGGCCACCCACTCAGACTTCCCTTAACACAGCTGAGCTTCCTTGGCACCTACGACTGTGAGCAGTGCTACTCAGACTGCCTCTGTGTAACGTCCAACCCTAGAACGTTGAATAGGAATTCTACATGTACCATGGTCTACAAGTCTGACCTGGAAACCACAAGACAGTTTATATAATTCAAAGGCAAAATTAAGGCCAGTGAGATGGCTCAGTAGGTTAAAAGGTGTCTGTCCTCAAACCTGTCCACACGACGAAAGGATCAACTTGTCCAAGTTGTCCTCTAGCCTCCACATGCTGTGACACACACACTCTAAATAAGTGTAATAAAAATATTATAAAAATAAGCAAACTAAGTGGGGAAACTTGCTAACTACTAAAGTCTAATATATGTTTAGTGGTATACTCACACAGAAAATGGGTCACCCCAAATGAATTATTTTTTAAAACATTTAGTGGCCAGAGAGACTCAGTGGCTAATAACTCAGATTGCTCTTCTAGAAGACCTGAGTTCTACGCTTAGCACCCACATCAGATAGTTCACGACAACTGTAACTCCAGCTTCAAGGGATCTAACACCTATGGCCTCTACAAACACTCATGCATGTGCATGGGTATGTGTGCACACATGTGCACACACACACACACAGAGAGAGAGAGAGAGAGAGAGAGAGAGAGAGAGAGAGAGAAACCCAGACATATACAAATAATTTAAAATTTTTAAAAATTAAATCTAAGAAAAAAAGTTTAAAAGGATATGCTGCAACATGGGTGAGCTCTGAAGGCATGCCATGTGACAGGTAATAGTTAGGAAAGGCAACATGTGACACTGCACGATGTAATGCCCAGAATAAGAAAATCCATAAAGACTAAGGGGAGACTAAGGGGGGTGGGGTGGGCTGGAGACTCTGTTAACTGTGAGGGGTTCTTTAAGAGAGGAAAGAAAGGGTTACAGAATCAGATGCTGGGGATGGCTGCACCATCCTGTAAATACACTAAAACCCACTGACCTCCACATTAGCAGAACTTGGTGGTCTATGAACTGTGTCTCACTAAGGAAGAGCACAGTTCTCCCTCCAGCGCTCTCCCGTTACTGTAATATTCCTAAAATTTCCTACATGTGCAGTCTCGTGTCCTCTCTCCCAGTCTGCACTCACACTTCACAGGCTCAACAACCTGACCCCTTCCACGATTCTCTAGGCCTAAAGGCAAAAAATAAGTTACTCTCCAAACTACCAGCTATTCCTAAGAAAAATTCCCTGACTGAACTGTACAATGAAATGAATGCTGACACAAACTGGGCTCTCTAATTTAGGTTTTTAAATTTAAAAAGAAGGAAAAACCAAAGGTCCAGTATTGATTCTAACTCCTAAAATAACTCACACTTGAGGCACTGTGCGTTGGCCTGTGTTTAAACAGCTGACTCAGCAAGCTGAGGCACTGAGACTATCAGACAGGTCACTCATTATCAGAATGAATTACATGAGAAACTAAGAAACACTAAAACCACCCCCAAAGTTAGACATTGATTCAAAGTTTCAATTCTTAACCCTTTTAAAGAAAACAATGTAGAACTTGTAAACTTAAACCTAGAAACACCTTTGCTTAAACTTAAACAGACTTTCTGCTGAGGTAAACTGAACAAGGGCCCAGGGGTATGAGGATACCTGTTCCACAGAAGGACAAGCAATAATCTGGATATCTTCAGGACTGAACTCTTCCTTTAGCAGAGCATGGAACTTCTGGAAGACTTGCTGAATGTTATTCTTAGAAAGGAGGAGAGATCATATCAGACAACCCAGGGATGTATGCACACGCTATAAACAAGAAATACTAAGAGTGTTAAATCATCATGAGTCTTGCCAAAATGAGTAGAGGAAATATATTTTTATGAGATTACCAAAGACATATAATTTGTACTTTAATATCTTACATGCTAGCACAACCTGATGAAGACTTATCGGATAATTCCTGGAAACATTAAACTCTCATATATCTTATCCCCTCCCCCTGAGAGTAATAAGTCTTCAGCAATTTCTTACACAAAAGATAATAAAGTTTCAAGACACATAAAATGCACTTTAAAAAAAAAAATCAACCATGCCTTGGGTAAAGCCGTGAACTCAACACGAACTGGAAGTTATGAGTCTTAAATCTGCTCTGACACGTAATCCCTTGGTGGCTGTTGCAAGCCATTTATTTCCTCTACTCACTGGTAAAACGGGGCATAAATTCTGAAATGCTGCTTTCCCAAGGGTTGGGCCACAGTGCAATGTGCAGATCTACTTTTTGACTTATTTATTAATTTCTACTTTCAAAATGAACAAAAATATTACGACAACATGGGCAAGGAATACGATATAACCAGATGGGTCAGGCCGAGGCCTCTAAGATCACAGAGAGTATCCACATCGCTAACACTCTGCAATGTCTATAGGCGAGAACTCCATGGTAAGAAAAGCACACTTTAGGTCACCAGACAGCAAACTCCCATGCACTCACCCTGACAGGCTTAAACAAGATGAACTCGGTGTCCTTATTGGACAAGTACAGAGACATGCTTCTCAATGTCTGCGGCAGCTTCGTCTTTATTGTCTTGTAAGCAGTGGCCACAAGGTCGTTGACCTTCGCTGCAAAGAAATAACCCTTGTTAGTGTCACAAAAAGGAGGCGGGGGAGAAAAATTGCCATTTTAAATCAGTGGGGAATACTGAAAAATAGCAGCAGCAACAACAACAACAACAAAACCTCACAGAATCTCATCCCTATATCTTATCTAGAAAGTTTGATCATGTGCCCCATAAACATTCGTTAAGTATATGCTATACACAAACTCTAAGCCACAGGGCTAATGTGGCCAAAATTCCCCTAGCAAGATTCAGGATGTTCGTTCAGAGGGCTGTAATTTGTGCCTCTGGAATGTGGAGATAAAAAAAAATAAGGTTTAAAAATTTCTTGTTATTTTTAGAGAAGCAGTAGGAGTTAATTAATAAGAACCAAGCCTCTGGATGTGCAGAACTAACTCCCAGGCATGTCTCTCTGACCAGTTAGACTTTCATCTATCCCTGTTGAAGCAGAACTATACATCCATTTATTACATTCTTATACTTCCTTACCAGACAGAAAATAAATCCCAGGTGTTTTTAATAAAAATATCTACACCCCAAGTGTAGCACCTGAAGGGGCTATATAGAGTAAGTGTAGTCAGTCATCTGAATGAAATATACAAGAGGAAATTACCTAGGTAGCTGCATAATTTCTAGAATGTTCAGCCTCACTCAAAAGTCAAAACAAATAAACCAGTGAAACACTGGCAAAAGGATGCAGAGCTCCATGTTTGAGAAGGTGTAGAGAAAGAGGTAAACAGCCTTCTGTATCTTTTGGTTCAAATAAAAAGTATTTAAAGGAAAAAAAAAAAAAAAAGACAACAGGCCAGGCATGGACTTGCAATCCCAGAAATGCAGAGGATGGGTTTGAAACCAGCCTGGGTAGTTTGTCTCAAAATCAAATCAAATGGAACTCCACAGGTACTGAGGGACAGTCTATCTTCTTCAGGTGTTCATGAGATATAAAATGGTTCAACCTGAAGGCATGTTAGACAATATCCTGAAAGACTGAAGATAAACCCTTCACTTAACTACTGAAGGTTATGCCATGTAAATATCAACAAAATACACACATGTATATAAATCATTTACTTAAGAGTTTATGGAAAACCAAAGTGAAACAGTAAGTGTATTCATTAATAACCTAGGTGAGAGACTCATGGTGTGGTGAAGTGTGTGTACACACTGAAGAGCTGGGCACACGTGTCAGAGCCACACAACACCCAGGTGCCGACAATGGGGATGGTACAATCTCACCTGAATAACCAAGTCCATGTGTGCTGGTGCACCTATAAAACTGTTGGGGACAGACGCTACAAGCATGGCTATCTTCAAGGAGACTAGTTTGCAGGTGCAGAACAGTAAGTTTTTCCCACGGGTCAATCCACATAAAAAAGTTTAGCTGACAGAAGTCTGGGCCAAAAACGCAGTAGGAAAGCACCAGTGCTCTCAGGAACTACTCACTTTTCATTAAATAAACGGAGGCTCCTTCCAGGTGCTTCCTCCCTGAGTTCTGGTTCCATCGTTACTAACATACTTCAGGGGTCACTAAATCAAACTCGGAGGCTCCCAGTAACCACCAAGTGGGCACTCAGGCTAGTGAGGACAGTGCCCATCAATTCTTAGAAAGAAGAATCTCCAACCTTAAGTTAACAAAATGCCATCTCAATCTGTAACTCATTCTGTTGGGGTGTGGTTATCATGACATAATCTCCCCAGAACCCCAGTTGAGGGCAGAGGGCCCAACAATTTCTAGACTGCTGTCCTTGATCTACCACAAGAGGCCCATAAATCTCTCTGACAGTCCAGGGAGGCCTTTACCCATTATAGACCATGAAAAACCAACTCCACACTTGCAAGGTGGCCAAAGGAGAAGAAGATATATTTACAAGATCGTGAAGAACCCCCCAAAAAAAGTTAAATGACAAAACAGAGTGTCCCCCTCCATTTTGTCCTTTTATTTAAGTACAACTGAAGCCCAGGATACCTCGACACAGAACTGTTAGGACCCAGTCTTGCAAAAACTCACAGGTCCTACCTCAAGAGAAAGGATCTTTCCAGAAGGGAAAGAACAACAGTCAGGTGTGCATCAAGTAGGCTTAGTTGTACTAACATGCAGTGCCTGTTTGCCAGTGTTTTCTATTTTAAGAAAGATGCAAAGTTCCACTTACATAAACATTCAGAATGCAAACCAGCTCCTACTCCCAAATGAGCACTGACGGAGTCTAAACCTTAAGTCACAGGCTCAAACCAGTTCAACATCAAGAGATTGTCTCCAAGAGCCATGCTGGCTAGGGACTGCAGAGTGTCCTGACTGTAAGACCCATAGTCACCACAAATGGTGGCCTGTTGTTAGAATGACACACTGGACAATATGCTATTCTAGTGTGCTTTGTTTTTAAAAGATGCCACAGACGTCAGTCTCAGATACGAGAAATGTTTGAAATCATGGAGAATGTGAAAGACTTGCGTCTATCGCCTCCTTCCAAAAACAACTGCTGTCTGTTCTGTATTCGTACATCTTCCCGAGAGACAGCACTATCTACTTCTTAGTTCAACTTCAATTAACCCAAGGCATTTATGACTGAAAATTCTGGAGTCAGGACAGCTTCAATGAAAAATTTTATATGGTGTTAAAAATTGACCTGTGAAGAATTGTAAAATGAAATGTACTTCTTATTTTTCTACCTGCAAACTAGTCTATCTCTCAAAGATGCCTTATGACTTCTTCGCCAAACTGTAGATAACGTGCTGTGTGGACTTTACAAGTTACCTGTGTAAGAGCCTATCATCCCTTTATTCAAAGAAAACATGGACCTAACAGAAAACGGCTTTCTTGCACCACGGAAAACCAGCGGTGTTATAAAGCTGATTCCAGATTAGCTGTCTGTAGTTGCCTAACTTCATGGACAAGAAGCAGAGGCCTTCTTTGGATCTCTCACGAAGAGCAAGAAGCAGGTCTCCCACTCAGAAACAGCTTCTCCACGACTAAGACCCTGCTCCTTCATCACTGTCTCAGTGTCTAAATGTGGGTCATAGTAGCAATGTAACAAAATTAATTCTGGTTAATGGTGACTGAAAATGCCATTAAAAAAACTGTGCCAAAAATAACCCAAAGGGGTGGGATTCTAAATGTCTAAAACCTAACACTGCAGAAAGCCCACCTGCCGGAAAGAAACAAAAAGCCTTTAGCATAGGAAACGTAAGTATGGAGAGTGACTGGGAGATCTCAAGAGGATGTGAGAGGCAGGCAGTGGTGCTGCCTGCCAAACCCAACCACAGACCCCTTCATTCTGACACCATTCCTTCATGTGCTCAAAGTAAGTGCATGCCTTCCGCCATTCCGAGCTATGCAGCCGTGTTCCCATTAAAGCCCAAAGCCAAGGAAGAGCAGGTGCACAGAAGTCTGCAGTGGCAAAGCACTGCAATGTAAGCCGTGTTTTATCTGTCACTGAGTAAACTTCCAAAGTTCCCCTGTCTTTAGAGTGAATGCTTGTCAGATGGAAGCAGTGCTGACCAAGTAAGGCCTATCAGCCCCAAGCTGAATCTTGCTTTAACCCAGACCTGGTAACCCAAAGCAAGCAGGAAACCAAGCCCCAGACGTCACAGAAAAGGCTACACAGACATAGCCTAATGACATCCTTAAAAGGGAGCTCCAAGAGAGTAAAATCCCAATACCTGGTTGTGCCCAAGGCTGCTGTGAGAGGGTGTACTTGGGGCCTCCCTGACTGGCCATGGTTTTTAATGCTGATACCTAGTAGAGAAGACAAAAGCAGAGGTTTCGTTTCACCAACAGCAAATAGACATAGACTGCTCTCAAGACACATGGTATTAAATAAGGCGCACTGGTAACCAGGCACAATACCAGCAAAGCTGCATCTACTCTCACAAGCTTTCACAGCTAGACATTTTTTTAAACAAAATTTCTTTTGTGAGTTCAAGATATGTGTTATTCTGGGGAGAAAAACAAACAAAAACAAAACAGCCTTATTGGGCGTTCGTCCTGAATGAGACCTTTCAGGAAAAAGAGTCTCTGAAAAAAGTTCACCAAAAAGAGGTCACTCCCAAAAAGACTGAATTAACACTGAGTTATTATCATTAGAAAGTGTCCTTCACAACTGCACAGACACTCCTCACATGAAGACTTTCCCCTCTTTATTAACTACATCACAGGCATAGGAAATGTCATCAAAACTGAAGTTTTTAATCTAAATAGCTAGGCTGACATGTTAACTGCAGCTTCTGGAGACAGGACGCCCTCTTCTGGGCTCACAGAAAGGCACACAATAGGCATATGTTCACGCAGACATGGGCACACTGGCCCGCAGCAGACACGAAAACACCACACACACACACACACACACACACACACTCACTCTCTCTCTCTCTCTCTCACACACACACACACACACACACACTCTCTCTCTCTCTCTCTCACACACACACACACACTCACTCTCTCTCTCACACACACACACTCTCTCTCTCTCTCTCTCTCTCTCACACACACACACACACACATACAGAGAGAGAGAGAGAGAGAGAGAGAGAGAGAGAGAGAGAGAGAGAGAGAGAAAGAGAAATCCAGTTGGATATGGTAGACTACTGCAGAGTCAGCATCTGGGAAGCTAAGGAATAAAAGCACTAGCGTTTGAGGCAAGCCTGGGCTATATAGCCCCTATCTCAACAAACAACAAGAACAACAACAAACAGACAAGTAGGGTTTTCAAGTATCATTACAAGGCACACTTGGCCAAACCCTGTCATAGACACAGACGTGGAAGTCCCTTTTGTGTTCTTCATCCTGTTGCAGCAGCATAGAGAATAAACAAATACGTCAACCTGGCTGTCTAGGTAAAAACTTGATGGGAGTGAGCACAAACTACTTTTTAATGGAAATACACAGGCGAGTGTCCAAGCTACTATAAAAACCAAAGCATCAACGCCAGCCTCCCCACAGGGGTACATTTAGACAACAGCCAGGCAGGGCCGAGTGAGGATGGTAACCGAGGTCACTTCCCTCCTCTCTAGCTCGCCCTGCTCAAGTTTCTTTCCACTCCAGAACCAGTCTAGACCTCTGCTCATGCTGACCACCGCACACCCATCTCTACCTCCTCCACTCAACTTCTTCTATGTCTTCATTTTCAGAAGCACCTTTTAAAAGTAAATTACATATGGCTGGATGTGGTAGGTAGCACACACTTTTTAATCCTAGTACTCGGGGCAGAAACAGGTAGATTCTGTGAGTTCCAGGTCAGCCAGGGTTACACAGTAAAACCCTGTCTTAAACACACAAAAAAGGGGAGATACAAGCTGGACATGGTGCATGCTTTTAACCCAGCACTTAGAAGACAAAGGCAGGCAGATCTCTGTGAGTTCAAGGCTAGCCCAGTCTACTGTCTTGTCTCATCTCAGAGGAAAAAAAAAAACAAAAAACAAAAAACAAAAAACGGGAACACAATGTTTATTAACTTTTTTCTAATAGCTACATTTTTAACCTTCTTCTAGCCCTAAGAGTTTTATTTTAATAATAACCACTGCCTGCTACTCCATGGATTGTTCTAGGATCTCACTAATTCCCTAGTAACATAACTTGTGCTTTTTAAAAAAAAAGAAAGAAAAGAAAAACAGCAGCATCATGCTATTTAGCGCAGGCTGACCTGGAACTCACTCTGTGGCCCTGGGTGACACTGAATTCACAGTCTTCTCATATTGGTCACTGTTCTATTGTTGTGAAGAGAAACCATGACCAAGGCAACTCTTATAAAAGAAAGCATTTATTTGGGAACTGGCTTACAGTTTCAGAGGACTAGTCCGTTATCATCATGGTAGCAGGCATGACATGGTGCTGGAGGGGTAGCTAAGAGCTACATCCTGATGCACAGGCAAAGAATGAGACACTGGACTTGTGAGCTTTTAAAACTTCAAAGCCCAACCCCAGTGACACACTTTCTTCAACAAGGCCACACCTACCCAACAAGATCACACTTCCTAATCCTTCTAATATTTCAAATAGCATCACTAAACAATTATATGAGCTTCCAGGGACCATTCCTTATTCAAGCTACAGAATTCTCCCTCAACGTGTACCACCATGCCTGGGCAAGTTGCTTAAAAAACAAAAGACTTCTACAATCACCCTGTCTGTCTACTATCTGCATAATTTACTTCTCTTTAAGTCAAATCAAAGATCATTTCCTCAGAAGTTTTCCTAGATCAGAGGGAAGGTTTCGTAACAAGGAAGGCCAGAGACAGAAGGAATGAGCGTTCCTCAACTAGCCCCTCTCTTTCAGACCTGAAGACCAGTGCAGACCCACACTCTCCCTGTCTCCCTACTCTAAGCACTTGAACTTTGATGTAGTATCTATTTAGATCCCTCCCAGGTTAGAATTCCTTGAATGCAAGGATTAAATCTACAAGGTCAAATTCTATTATATGCACTACATCAAAAAAAAAATCATAATTTATAGTTACCAAGAAAACTAGCAACACTTCAGAGGGAAGGATAAACATAAACTTGCAAAATTTTATCAAGAAAAGATTTACACATAAGTTTGTAGCATGGGCAGGCTCCACCAGAAGGGAATAGCATAGCTCAGCCACAGCCTAAAATATGCTTCCTTCAAAACGCCCCGATTTACACTCTGCTAAAGCAAAATCTTTAGTTCAGTTTTGTCTTCTTTTACTACAGCTCTTCTGAGGAGCTTTGTAACCACAAAATCCTCACACAGTGTCTTATGTAGTCCTTACAACAGTCCCGGCTAGGACAGATGAATGCTCTACCTCTCAACAAAGATGTTCAAAAAGGAGACTAGAAGACACTGACTGCTGGTGATTTCAGCTGGGATATGCAGACAAGGGCAGGCCTAGCTCGCCCAACTCCAAGTACTGTTTTACACCTACTACAGGTCAAAGGCCAAAGGCCTATTTAATAGCTTCATGCAACATGTATACTGTGGTATTCTAGAACAAGAAAACTGTACTGCAGTTCTTAAAGCCTTAGAGAAGACAATCTGAGCCGAATGTCCTCATATCCACCTGTATATCAACAGTTACCACAGTATATGTGCTCCTTGGAGAGAATGGCAGGTGGGGCAGAAATTCAAGATCATCCTTGGCTACTCCAGAAGTTCAATGACAGACAGCCTGACACTGGAGACCTGTCTCAAAAAACTAGAAATAAGAAGAAACTGGGACTGCTGCCACACAGGCCCCAAACAGGAGCTGATTTCAGCAAACTCGGCGTCCAGCCACCACAGGGAGGACTTATAATGTAGACAGCAGAAAACACCACGCAGGGCTCAGCTGGGACCAGCTGGGCGGTATCAATTCTTCAAAACAGCACACTGCTGAGCTTACACCTGAGCTGCAAACCAGCCCTGGGACAGGGAAACTTTCCCAGACAGACACAGTAAGAGCCAATCTCACTCTCTGCCCACTATGCTAAGAAAGAGAGAGAAGGGCTCTAGAAGGTCTGCACCTTTGTCATGAACTCCTCCAGCGGCTCTACAAACAGCCTGGTCTGTTGCTGAATGAACTGCTCACAGGCTGACTTCAGGTGCCGATCCACATCCTTCTTAGAGTCAAGATAATGCTCTCTGATCTCAGGAGTTCCCTGAAAAAGATACAACAATTTCCTTCTGTTTGCGTGTGCCTAGAAATTACCAGACATGTAAAGAATATCACTTAGCTCCCACCACCAATGAAACAGTCCTTCTCACCTCCAACAAGAACTCTATCAAGGCATTGTTGCTATTCAGCCTAAAAAATCTCGGAACAGTCATAGGGTTCAGGATTTTAAATGCTGCATCTGTGAAACAAAATTACTCATCCAGTGAACAGGTACAGGTTCAACAGAGAAGCCCTTGCAACACTAGCTCTCTACTGCTGCCACCCAGGGAGCATCCATCCACACCTGGTCCCTCCGGGAAGGGCTAAGTGAGCTGAGCTCAGTAACCACACGCAACACAGCCATCTGCAGAGTCACAGCTACAAAGTTACTATTGATCACAATGATCCATTTACTCTTTTAAAAATGGGATAATATCCAAAGTCTCACTGTTTCCCCTTTAGATGCTAAGAGATTTCTTTTAGATGCACATACTTACCCAGCTTCTTTATGATCTTGGCTGGCACAGAAACTTATTCACTTGAATGGCAGTGAATAAAGAAATGTGTCAGCCAAGAAGAAAACACCAAGAGGACATATTTACCCCTTAACCTCCAGACTAACCAGAATCTCTGCAAGTACTAAGGTCTCATTGATGTTCAAATGCAATAAGATATAACATTAGTTATGAGAGGTTAGAGACTTAAGAGTGAAGACAGAAAGTATTATCAAGTGACAGTTTTTAAAAGACCATGGCTTTGCTTTACCACACTGGAAAAACAAAGCATGCACTGCTCCCAGCCCTGTTCTGCACACACATCCCCCAGTCATAAGTACTGCCTTGCACTGGGTCTGAATGAAAAGGAATCTCTATCAGATTTAGTACTCAGGAGAAACTCTTTGCAGAGAACAGAACTGAGTCACCATGTGGCAAGAGCATGACCATCATACTATATGGTAGGAAGAATCCCTGCCAAAATCTTAGTCCACTTCATTTTCTTGAGTTCTTTCTGCAGACTCAGAGCAGAACCAAGTGGCAGCAGCATCCAGATTAGAAAGAGATGAGAGCTAAGAACCATGCGGCATCCTATTACCCTATCAGCAGCCTCAAGCTCCACGTGGTTAAAAGCACCATTCTCACACCTCACACCAAAAGGAGGGAATCAACCAGGGAGCTGGGGACAGAAGCTCCTTGAGCAAACATGTTTTTTAAAACATTGGGCATTCTTTAAAAGCAAAGCCCAGGAAACCTGTATGCTATTTAAAAATAAAAATGACAAATTATATGACAAATACCACGGGCTTTACAAAATGAAAAGGCATTTGCTGTAGCTGTCACGTGACAGCACAGGGACAAACATGGGGCCCACTGCTTTGATGTGACTCATGAGGAGGCCAGCCTGGAACTCAGCTGAGCTACATCAAATCCTCTCTTTCAGAGAAGCAGTGTCAGGGGAACGAGAAGCTGCTACCTTTGGGATTCTTTAGCTGGCATTTCTGAATCACAGAAAATTATGAGTCACTATTCCTTCAGTTAGCTCAAGATTAAGAGTGAAGTTAACTCATTACACAAACAAATGCTTAAGGTATAAGAGCTTAAATCTCTGGAAATCACTGAGAAAAAAATCAGAGCTCACAAAAAAACTGTAAAAAAAAAAAAAAAACTTGTGATATTTATGGTGTGTCCTTAACTTACAGTCAAGAGCTTGACTTGTATGTATTTTCATCTCTTCAAAATCTGTTAACTCTGCCTGAGTCTAGTGGCACAAGACCTTTATCCTAACATTCAGGAGGCAGAGCAAGGTGGACCTCTGTGAGTTCAAGGCCAGCCTAGTCTACAGAGTGAGCTCCAGGACAGTCAGGGCTACACACAGAAACCCTGTCTAGAACCACGCCCCCCAAAATATCTGTAAGTTCAATAACAATAATTAAGACAAATGAATCATCTTTCCCAAGATGAATCAGAATTGACATATGTCACACAACCTTACTTAACAGTAACCATCCCCAACTTGATGTTACCTTAAGCACAGTAACACATTGTTGTGTTCATTTTCACTCTTAATGATCTTAGAAACCAAGGAAGGTAACACGATGTCACTGTGCTCCTTTTACACAGGAGAAAGAGGGGCTATTGAAGTTAACCACTCCTCAGTTCAAGTTTACACAAGAGCCAGAAATAAAACCTGGCTCTCAGGCACTCAGGTAAACCCCAACTTGATGACACATGCTATTTATTTTATAGGAATTTATTATAGTCATTCTCATCTTATAATTGCTTATAATGGTAGTATGTGGAAGGGCCCAGGAGAGTTAAACTATATTACATATGGAAATGTTCAGATATAGCTCCTTTAATAAAGAAAATACAACACATTAGAAGTACTTAGGATACTGACAGCTTAGTTTAGTATGAATAAGTAACATACTTAGCAAGCAAAGCATGCAAAAGAAATTGCAGATGAACATAAAATAAACCTGTAGCCTGTGCTGACACATCTGGACAGGTCAAACACACCCAACTGTGCCAGCCAGGACAACATAGTACCTCTAGTTTTCTTGAGGTCCAGGGAAATTTCCTTAATGGTGAATTCAGTGTGAAATGGAGCAATTTGTTCTCGAAGAATCAAAAGGTGCTTAATTAAGAAAAGTTGTCCATCAATCTGAGTCTAAATTATAAGAAAAAAGAAATGGATATTATCACAGATTAAACCAAAATAGGAACATATAAAAGGCACTATCATTCAACATTAAATCTATGCAAATTTGCGGCCTCAAGGTGACAATTCTCTGCAATACAATGAACTCTCTCCACCGTTACCCATGTCAAAGTTCTCTGGAAATTCTTGCTAAGACTTTGAACATTATCACTTGTTTCTACTTAAGGGGAATCCAAGAGAGCTAACCACACAAAAGCTAGGAAGAGAAGACTTTCAATTTGGCCAGAGGTTTAAAAAAATAAAAATGTTGCAACCTAAGAGACACACTGAGCAGCACAGAGACACTCAAAGGACGAGCCTGAACTGGCTCACTCACAGCCTTTTAGCTTCTCATAGGAGAACATCCTTCCCTATTTGGCCCACATGGTTTTGATATCCAAAATATTAGACACAGTACAAAAGGAGCCTCCAAATGTGAAATGGCCCGGCACCCCATCCTGGATCACCTGACACCCACCGAGTGCTGGCTGCCCTGTACAAGCCCTCTGCTAACTCAGGACTGTCCTCGAGAGCCCTGGGACTGAATGAAGTGGGGCTCTCAGAGCTCTGACCTGACCAAATCAGAATAATAATTATAGTCCTTGTGATAAAAGTTTGTGTCCCTCAAGGCCGAATTTTATGTTGAAAACATTTCTAATGAAGTTTGCATATTAAGTTAGGAAAACATCAAGTTACCCTTCATAAACGGAAGAGGACTCCTAAGCAGTGACTGCTCTCAGTCTCTCCTAAGAAGCACAACCACGTGAGACAGCCATGGGTACGAGCGGCTCACCTAGCTGGTGGGACACCGCAGCACACCAATGAGAAACGCTGCGCACTCTAAACACTTGTTCTAGCTGCAACTGAGTCACGTAGACTTCATTAAAGTCGCTGTCACTTAAGAAAATAGTACTATCTAATTTACTACACAGTAGGTGCTCAACTAAAAACACTCCTCAGTTGAAAGGCAAAAATGACAGATCTCAGCCACAAAAACAAATGTGCTAAGGATGCTTACCAAGCTGAAGGTTTCCAGACATTAACACTCAGAGCATGTGGGAGACAGAATTACATAAGGGACAGTGGAGAGCAAGTACAGCAGGCTCAGGGGCTTAAAGGAGATAGTGGTATAAGAGGCCACAGTGCATGACTGAATCTTCGGTTAAGTCAGCCTTTCCTCCTAATGAGCTGAGAAACATCTTCCTGTACAAAGCCCACAGATAATAAATCTGTAGGATCAGGGCAGAGCTCACCCAGCCCCCACGTGCTCCATGGCATTTCTACTACATAAAGCCACAGTCTGTATCTTGTTTCTGTTATCCTTTACACGTCCGTATCCAGGGAAGTGATGATTACTGATTGTTTCACATCTTTACATTTAGCAGCTGTGTAATATTCCATATACATACATGTTCCAGTTTAGTTAACCATCTCCACCAGGGACTAAGTTTCACCAAACATAAAATGTGAGAGATGAGTCTTGCTAACATTATTAGCTCTGCCTATCCAGAACTCATCTGTCCCATGCTCCTTTAATCCCTATGTAGAGATCTCTCTCGCCGCCATGCACAAGAGGAGAAACAGCCACAAAGGCTTCTCTAGGGACAACTTCCATCAGGAGACTCTCCTCCATTATCTGAAGTTTTGAAGTTAGAAATGGAATCTGTCGATCTGGAATGCACCGGCTTGAAGACTGCAATCACAGGCGCACTGTGGCTACCAGTGGCCTCCGAGCTCCTTCTCTGCAGGCGCAGGCTTCCTGGGAGAGGTGAGGAGGGCAGTGCTGCTGTCCAGGCTCCACTTCCTGGTAAGGCCAAGGGAGAAGCACAGAGCAGAAGCTTCCAGCCCCAGAGCCCGTGCTGATTCCAAACCATAAGCCATGTGGTCACGGCAGCTACTGTAAGTCACATCGAAGCTAACTGGCTGATTTCCTCCAGGTAAGGCCATTCAACTATTTAAAATACTGTAGGGATGATGGCCTGTTGTTTCCTTGAACACACTTTCTTGGTATTCTGGGGAAACAGCAGTACCACTCCCTCAGGCTCTAAGCAGTAACAAGGAATCTTTCTCCTACAGCATTAGACCCTCACTCAGTCCCATTCCTAGAACATTAGCAAAGTAGACTCTCTTAGTGCAGTCTTCTGTGAGCATATAATGAAATACCAGTTTCCTTCAAAGGGTCTCTAAATTCTCTCCTACTAAACAAACAAATCTTACTGCTAAGTAGCTTTAAATTTCTGTGACTCTAAATAAATGACATGTTGCACAGTACTATTACAAGTAATAAACTTTCACCTAACACTTCATCAAACCTTGTTTTTGCTGATAGACTCTGATGCTCCTAGCAAGGACTGTATGCAAGCAGACAAGGCTTCCTGTGATAATCCTTGGAACACCGCCCTCTGGTGGAAGAAGAGAGAAACATCAGCCTTGTAGTCGTTGACAAAACAGAAAAAGGAAAGCGCAAAGCCATGAAAGCAGGGAACAGTGTTTACCTCCATACTTAAACCATTCTCCCTCAAATATTTTATGCCCATTCAATCTTTCAGGACTACCACATGGCTCTGTAATGTGTACTCATGTCTGGAAATGCTCATGTGTCCTTTACTAAACAGGTTAGCACTGTGCTGGTCACTGGGAGGTACAGGGCTCAATTAAGCAGGCAGGATTAACCTTACAGAATATTCACTCCAGAACAATCTCAGTTAGTGTGCTAGAACTTGCTATGTAGTGCATGCTGGCCTCAGACTCCAGACCCTCCTTCCTCAGACTCCCTAGTACTAGACTCCCATAAATATTGTGTACCACCACACCTAGCTAGTAGGCTACTTCTAAACTCAAAATTAACTATAAAACAAACTCTCAGTGAATCTTCTAAAAATGTATCCAGGTAATTAGAGAAGACACTTTAAGATCTGTATGCATGGCTCTTCTCTGAAATCTTCTTTTAAACAGAAGAAAATGGAAACAACATAATCGACAGGACAAAGTTGACCAAATAAATAAATATTTTGAAATATAAAAATATAAATTTTAGAATACTGTGAAAAGTACAGAGCATTCTGAGGCATTTGGTTAAATTTGTGTAAGTGAGGGCTGGAGAGATGGCTTACATGGTTAAGAGAACTGGCTGCTCTTCCGGAGGACCCCAGGTTTGAGCTACCTACACAGTGGCTCACAACCATCTATGACTCCAGGTTCATCTGTGATGCCTTCCTCTATAATCCTCTGGTACAGCATATACATGATGCCCAGATATATATGCAGGCAAAACATGTATACACATCAAATATACATTTTAAATTTTAAGTAAAATTCAGTGGAGCCAGGCTTGGTGGCACCTGCCTATAATCAAAAGGCAGGACAGTCTCAGTGACAATATCAAGAAGGAGGCCAGCCTGGACTATAGAAGACACTGTCTGGGAAGCAGGGGAGACACAAACAAAAAATAAATGAATAAAAGATTTATACTTCAGAGCTAGGCACACCTATTCCTTTTGAGCTATATTCTTAAAAAGTAGAGGAGTCTGAACAACTCGTTACATGACTTCTCTTCACATGCAGTAGGATTATAATCAATTAAAAAAGAGTTGAAATCACCAAATCTATACAACTATTTTGCTCTAAACATTACCCACTGGCAACAAATATGTATTCAAATCTGCCACTGTAGGGAATAAAACTGTATCATTAAGTCAGCATGCTTAAAATAACTGTTTCTCAAACCAATGCAAGGTCTAAAAAGGTGCTTTAAAAAAAGTTCTGCTGACTTCAGAAGTAACTAAACTTAGTTCATGGCTAGGAACATGGGCAACCTCACACTACTTGTTAAGGATGCTGGCTGAAAGTTAAGTGCAAAGCCAATTTACAGGGATGAGGCATGGTGGTGCCCACCTGAAATACCAGCACAGGGACCTGCAGATTCAAGGTCAACTACAGCCACCTGCTTAGCAAGACCTGGTCTCAACAACAAAAACAGACTGCAGTGGCCACATTTAATGCTAACTATTAAATGCATCTCAGCGTACTGCCTCAAATTCCTGCATCTCTTTTCTTCACATAAAAACTAAAGCAGAGACATTAATTAGTAATTTTAAACTTATTCATGATCATAGACTCCTTTAAAATTTGATAAAAACTACAGCCTTGGTCCTCAGAGGGACACAAATATAAACACATATTTAAAATTTACCCACAGTTTCAAGGAGCCCTTAAAATAGATTAACCTTCAAATTACCACCATATCTAAAGATCAAAAGTCTAAGAATATCAACAAAATACTGCATCAGGCTCTTAAAGTAGATTAAACTTAAAAATATTCCAAGCAAATCCTAGAATAAACAAGTCACAGTAAAGATATAAGGACTCACACACATACATCTATGCATCTGTATAATTTGGAGAGACAGACAAGCGTCCTTCGAACTGTGGGGTACCACATCCCGTGAAGATCTGCTGGAGAAACCGTGCTCTGTGGCCTAGGACTGAGGGAGTCTGTTGAACCTAAAACCCAAATGGAAAAACACATATTCCAGGCCTGTAGATATCTGTCATACAGTAAATCACATGGCAGCTATAAACTATTTATTTACAGTGGCTATCACCAATTTTCCCCCACTAAAGTTTAATAAAAGTACCCTAGAAGTCTAAACCAGTGATAAGTAAGGGTTAAGACTTTAAAACTGGAGTCCACATGGACACACACATTCCACCTGCACACAGATGCTCAATACCATTCAACCCTAGTGTTCTTCACAAACTATGATCAATACTCTTTATGGACTACATCAACAGCATATCTGAGGACCACAAACAGGTTCTAGAAGATCTATTTGCAGTACACACCAATGAAGGTAGAGAGTGAGGAGAAAATGCTAATGTTTCCAGTACAGGGATAGACTCGAGGCCTCACAATGCTGGGCAAACACAGCCACTGCACTACAGTCCCATTCCCCTCCTTTTAAATCCTGAGACAGCATCCTGCTAAGTTGTTCATGCTGCCCTAAATTCACTGGTAGTTTAGGCAGGTCTTCAACTTGTGATCCTCTTCACTCAGCCTCCCAAGTAGCCAGGGAGGTTACTACACCAGGCCAGGTAAAACACGGCCATCTTAAACAGGACATGGGTCAAAGCTGGCTTGTCTGGCACCTTGCCTTCAGTTCTGAGTTTAACACTTAACAGGTCTGGTTGGTACACTAGTTCTCAGATGATAAGAACTGTCTCCACAATTGGAAAGGTCAGAGAAAGCAGTTTTTGGCCATCAGAGAGTGCCTGAACAGGATACCTTAGCAAGAGAATCAGTCACTTCAGTATCCAAAGCCCAACTTAAAACAACCACAAAGGTGGTGCTTGTATACATCTCTGAGGCAAGAGCTGATTCTCACATAACTGTGGTTACACGAGAGATGTCCTCATTCTGGAGAGACACAATACTACTGGAGGGCAAAGCAAGGACATTAACCATTTAGTGTCTGGCTGCCTGGTGTCGGGGCACATATCTTTAATGCCACCACTTGAGGCTGATGGAGAATTGTCAAGCCTTCAAGGAGAGCAATAAGACAATAAGACCCTGCCAAGAAAGTGTGTTTGTGTGCATTTATGATAATGCTGTCTCAAATCTAAGTCTCTACATATTTTTTTCAATAATAAAGTATATGATAAATTAGTAATATTGCAAAGTAAACATTATTTCTTTTTTTAAAAAAAAATCTAGATGTGGCCAAGCATCGGTGGCACATGTCTTTAATCCAAGCACTTGAGAAGCAGAGGCAAACAGACCCCTGAGTTTGAGGCCAGCCTTGTAAACACAGCTACTTCCAGGACAGCCGGGGATACAAAGAAATACACAGAAATGCATGCTCCCCCACCCCAAAAAAATTCGTATCTGGATTGTTCAAAATCTGAAGAGGGGCTGGTATGATGGCTCAGTGGTCAAGAGCACTGGCTGCTCCTCTATAGCCTGAGTCCGTTCCCAGCACCTATGGCAGCTCACAACCCTCTGTAACTCCAGCTCCAGAGGCTCTGAAGCCCTCTCTGGCCCCAAAGGCACTATATGCATGTGGTATACAAACACAGATGTAGGGAAAACATCCATTCACAGAAAATAAAGATAGAGGGGAAAACTCTTTAAATAAATAATAAAAGTTTTGAAGGTATACTTTTTCCAAAATTGTGTAACACTTGTATAATCTTTAATCCCTTCAATAAGGCCATTCCTCAATCTACGATCTAATTTTAAATTTCTTAAAGCCAGTGGAGTCCTTGCCTAGAACACACAAAGACATGGATGTCATCCCTCAGCACTGCAAATGCAGTATAGCGGAGCGAACCAGTAATCCCAGCATTCAGAAAGTAGAGGCAGGAAGATCAGAAGTTCAAAGACAGCCTAGTCTACACAAAACCCTGATGGAGAGGGAGGAAGGGGAGAGGGAGGGGAGGAGAGGGAGAGGGAGAGGGAGGAGGAGGGGAGGGGAGGGAGAGGGAGAGGGAGAGGGGAGGCCAAAGAACACTTAGGCAGTAGAGTCCCTAGAGTTTTATCTGTAGGGTCCCTCCTTCACATTAAGCACTAAAAAGTACTAAGGAAGACTTGGGCCATCAGGAGCTGTAGCCAGCTTGTCTGCTCACTCTTTACTCACCTATTTAGCTGTACCAGAGGAGAATCTCCTGGCATAGCCACAAACCATAGCAGGACAGGGCAAACCCATGGTCCTCTGGCAACTCCTCTGACATCACTCTCTCCATGAGCCCTGGGCCCTCCCCTTCCTTCAGGTCTCCACACTATCCACATTCCACATGCTCAGTGGAGAGCAGCTGAACAACAGAGGGCACAGTTCTAGATCCTTCCCTGTTGGCTGGCTTCCTTGCTGCTGTAATACACTAACCAAAACCTACATAGGGGAGGAAGGGGCTATGTAATCTTACAGCTCCTAAGTCACAGTCTGTCACTAAAGGAAGCCAGAGCAAGAGCTCAAGACAGACACCTTAAGCAGAGGCTGGGGAGGGATGCTGCTTACTGGCTTGCTCTCCATGGTTTCTGAAGCCTGCTTTCTTATACAACTCAGGACCACTACACCAAGAGTGGTACGTGACTTTACCTGACCTGCTCACACTCTATAAAAACATCTCCAGTTTCCAGACACCATACCTCACACTGAACCCCGCCTCCTGCACCCAGCATATGCCTTTCCCCACTTCTATGCCCCAAAGCCCTTCATGGTCTCGGAGCGTCCAGTATATGCCATTAGCATTTTACTCTACTGAATAACATTTGGGATCTATCAATCTGCTCCAGAAAGTCTGAAAGTCAGAGATACAGTCCACAGTGAGGTTAACTAACTGAATGAACGGATGACAGAAGTTAAGCCATCATAACATACCAGACTTTCTTAAACTACTGGACTCTCCTTCTTCTAACCGTACATCTGAAAAGGAAGCTTCTGAAGGTGTCTTCTTCTGTTCATCCTTTAAACTCTGTGCAATTTGCTACATAGAGAAACAAGAAAGAATACTCAGGTGCAATTTTTCTTTGCATTTTACAATCTGGACCAGCTGAAGAGATGTTCTGGGAACTCCTATAATACTCAAGGATCATCCAAAGGTATCATTACAAAGTAGAAATACTCCTTCATAATCACCACCTCAGCCTTTAATGGTAAGGCCTCATATGTCC
This sequence comes from Rattus rattus, assembly GCF_011064425.1. Taxonomy (NCBI): domain Eukaryota; kingdom Metazoa; phylum Chordata; class Mammalia; order Rodentia; family Muridae; genus Rattus; species Rattus rattus. The sequence continues at coordinate 48,680,208 of NC_046165.1, read as the reverse complement.
CTTTGATATAATGAAGTCAACTCTTCTGTATTCTCACCAAAACAATTAAAAAAAAAAAAAAAAACAAGAACAATGAGACAAATCCTTGTTCCTTCAAAACAGTCAGTTATAAAAATAAAACACAAAACAAAGTAGAAGAGAAGCCTTAACTTTTTTTTTTTTTTTTTTTTTTTTTTTTTTTTTCGAGCTGGGGACCGAACCCAGGGCCTTGTGCTTCCTAGGCAAGCACTCTACCACTGAGCTAAATCCCCAACCCCTTAACTTCATTTTTTTATACTTTATACTTTGCCATGAGCAAAGCCAAGTATCAATAGTCCTTAGCTTGGGGTGGAGCAACAACTGCAAAGCTAGCATGACAGGCTTCTTTTCCAAGGGCCCTCATCTGGTCCCCAGCTCCCACATCAAGCAGGGGTACCACAAGCACTCACACCCACCTGCTTCTCCAGCTTCAAGGGGACCCTATGCCTTCTGGCCTCCATAGAGACACTCACAGCACACATACATACATACATACACACACATACATACATGCATGCATACATAAATAATTTTTTAGTTTTAAGTACTCAAATTACTTTCTATGATCAAGTGACAAACCATACTAACAAAAAATCTAAGGTGATATGACAAGAGCATTAACAACTGCTGACTCTGAAACCCTGGCTATCTGAGCCCAGAACTGTAGGAATGCTGTTGTTTTTAGGTGAAAATTCTACTATGATTATGTTAAAATAAAATGACCCTGACCTTCCAGAGTTACCTACCAAAGTATTTACAGGTTGAAACAATGCCTGAAACAAACCTCCCTAAAACAGCTGAGGAGAGCAGCAGGTAGAAGTAAAGACGACACTGTTGGACTCATTGGGGTCACTGCATTACTATAAAAGACTTTGCTGTTCTTCCTAAGCTTCCCTTTACAAGCTCTGCACCTTAACAACCTGCCATAGCACTGACAGCCTAGGCAGCCTGTGAACCTGCCCAAAGGTCACAGCAAATAACGAAATCAGAGCTGCTACAACATAATCCAGAGCACAGCAAAGGGCCAGGCTACCGTCACTAACTGTGGTGGCTGCTATTTAAAAAAAAAAAAATTGGGTGTGTGTGTATGTGTGTGTGTATGTGTGTCTGCGTGTGTATGTGTGTGTGTGTGTGTGTGTGTGTATGTATGTGTGTATGTGTGTGTGTATGTGTATGCATGTGTGTGTGCGTGTGTGTATGTGTGTATGCATGTGTGTGTGCGTGTGTGTGTGCGTGTGTGTGTGTGTGCATATGTGTGTATGCATATGTGTGTGTGTGTGTGGCATATTTTATATGTCATTCACAAAGAAATGAGAATCACTAACTCAGTTTAAAAGTTAAAGATGCATGTATCATCCTGACAAAGGAGAGAAAGCCATAGAGAAAGGTTACCCGACAGAAGAACAGACTAACCATCTGTATTCAGTTCCTTAGTTTCCATTCCAATGACTTCATGGCAATCGATTTGGTTTTATATTCTATGTCAGTGTAAGACATCCCCAAAGTGTCTGGGAGCAGTGAGCAGATGAAGAGACCCACCTCCATCATGACAAGCTTATCAGGGTACGCCAGGTCTCCAGGAGCTGGTTTTTATAGCCTGTGATGTCCGTCCTGAATGTAGATATGGGTGCGATACACAAGCCTCTCTTGTACATCTTCCAACATCTGCTTTTACTCCAGCTGCAAAGGCCCCAGCTGTTCAGCTTTAAAAAAAAAAAAAAAGTCATTATCCAGCCCGGCTTCCTCTTAACTAAGCGGAGATCACTGGCCTGCCCTGACGCGGCACGAACCACTCTCCTTCAGACACTGTTGCTGAACTTTTACTCCAATATGGCTCATTGATATTAGGAAAATACAATGAACAGCTCTCCACTGCCTCAGGTTTGCCAGGGGAAATAAATCACCACCTTCTTCAGGACTGTGAAAACTGCATTATATTATTATTTACATTCATAGTGAGTCTGGGTCTTGAGAGGACACTGTGCTATGTTAATTCACACAGCTCAGCACAACACTACAAGATACCTCAGGCAGCTTACCAATATGAATTTATATAATTTTTCTCCCTTTCTAAAATGCCACTAATGTTAAAACATAAATCAGTACTCTCTTTCCAAGGGTCAGGGACTAGAGATACTGCACAGTAATGGAAAACATTCATAGCTCTTGAAAATCACCCTACATTCAGAAGCACTGGGATAGAGAAATCACGGACAGAACGAGCTAACTACAGAAAGAGCGACTTTGGAGAGCAACGTGATGCCGGCTGATGGAAGTGGCAGCAGCAATAACCCCCAGCACACAGAGGGACCATTTCAAAACAGGTTTTCCAAGACATCAAGCCACGCTCCCTACCGCAATCTAATCAGGAGACACCAGCTGAGAGAAGAGCTGTTCTCATGGACACGGAAGACGATGGGGCACCACTACTACCTAAGTATGCTAACAACTCCTTGCTCTCAATCGAAAGCATGACGTGAGCTGACTCTGGTGTGCTAGATCCCTAACGAAAGCCAAGGGTCAGTTTTCTCTGGACTCCAAAGGCCAAAATGGAAAGTGACAATTTCACTACTGACTTCACCAGATTTCAAAACTCTTATCTGTTTAATTTGTACCATTAAATGGTTCCAAATGAAGACACACATTTACTTGAAAAGGAGTAAGATAGTAACCCAAGCTCCAAAACGTTAGCCTTCTACTTGAAAATTTTAAAACTTAAAAACTAAGTATGTATGAACTGTGGCTGTTAAGGAAAATCCTATCTTTGTCACATTCACTGACCACAGATAGTTAAGAAGTCCTTTAAAGTGATCACTTCTGCATAGTTACCGTTGTTCTGTACATGGTCTTCGAGCACCTCATTTTTAAGAATCCCACAGAGCTCAGACAGAGTCTCTAGGTGAATGACGTGGATGATCAACGGCCGGAACACGTCATACAGTGACACGCACAGTTTCTCCAACAGCTCGCTGAACAGAAGGACAGAGTAAGTTGTTGATAGTAAAATGCTCAGGATATTTTCCAATGTGCATCTCCTCTAGTCAGAAAAAAGAATAATGTCGACTGGAAAATGGTAACTGGGCACACACTATAGCGTGAGGATCGAGAATGAGTCTGTAGATTCCTTTTGTTCTAAAATCAACACTTAACTGTAACAGTTAATCCACACTAGATGTCTCCAACTATAAGTCAACCATTTACAAATTTTAACACTAATTTTATATTGTTTCAAAATATGGTTTATTCCAGTAAGCATTATTACTTTTTATATTCTACATCACTGCAGATCAAACAGTTATCCCCACACATACCAAACACATCTTCAAACTTAAAAAAAAAAAAAAAAACACCAGTCAGGTGGAGCACACCTTTAATCCTAGCACTTGAGAGGCAGAAGCAGGCAGATCTCTGTGATTCAAAGCCAGCCTGGTCTACACAGTGAGTTCCAGGACAGCCATGGCTACTTAGAACTCTGTCTCAAAAGAAACTCACAACAACAACAACAACGTTTAAGAAGAAAAAGAACTCAAGTACTTTGAGCCCACACCAAGTATTCCGGGAAATTTTAAGCATTTGAAGAAACAAGGTTAGGGTGTACGTTCTTCAGGCTGCTAACAGTGCCCTTCTACATACAGATCTTCACTGAGGAATCACCAACCAAAATCAGGAAATACATTTCTCTCTTCCTAAATATGAGTCAAAATCTTGGGATCTTTTTGATACAAAAACATGGGAGAATCAAGTGACTAACAGTGGTCCTGAAAACCACTTTTCAAAAATGATTATCATAGAACATGTATATTTGTAAGTACTGTTTATCAGTTACCCACACAGAATTCTAAACTAGAAAGAACCAGTATATGGAGGCTCCATATCCCAGGGCTTAGTTCTTAGACTTCTTGGTTTCATCCCAGAATGTCTCCAAACATTACTACAAAAAATGTGAAAGTATGCTTTCTTTTCACTACAGACTTAAAAAAACAATCGTACTCAACAATATTCTGCTTCCGTACACAACACAGTTCAAACACTGTAGTTAACTGTAGAATGTATTAGAATATATACAATATATCTACAATATATTGCTCCATTACTGTCAACAGCAAATTAAGTCTTATCCACAAGAGCCATTCCATGCATCACTTACTCTAATTTTGATGTTGGCTTTGTAAAAAATTCATTGTAAAGTTGGTGCTCATCTTGGCAGACATGGACCATAAAGGCACAGCCACTGCGAACCTGCAATAAACAAGCACATGCCACTCAAACACAACCTCCAGCTCTTATAGAGAGATTACACACAGGTTTATAAGCAACTCTCTGGAAAACAGAAAATGGGTGGTTCTCAATGGATTACTGCAAAATAGGATCCAATTTTAATTTCTTACTGTTTTATTTTCTTGAAAATAAACATGATTTTCTAGTTAAAAGAGGGTTAAAAGGGGGTACTTTTAAAAAGAGTTTTTAATATGTTTTTCTAAAGTATGAGTTAAAGTCACACTGAACAAAAGGGCATTTCTGCATGGAGAACTAAGCTGGTGGCACAAACATGTAACCCCTGCAATCAGAAGGCTGAGGTGGGACAAGCAAACATCAAGCAAATCTAGGTTGCATAGTGGCTTAAACCAAAAAAGGAAAAAAGAAAAGGAACACCTAAAAATTACTTTTAACATAAACCCACTAACTCTGAAACTTCATCTTTCAAAGATGAATTCAAAGACATATTCAAAGAAATGTACATACTTATAAATCTTCATATTGAAAAAAAAGTAAGACTATTTTACAAAGTTGAAGGACTAATTTCCAGTATGGAAAAATCCTTGATTTGGGAAGCAGAACAATGTCAGCTTGCTGAGTCGGATATGACTGACTTTCTCCACAACGCTGAGCGCCACAGAAATAAGGTTAGAGGTGCTGACTAGCATCGGGAATACAGTCAGACTTGGAGAAGAGTTTTCCAAGTCAAAATGGTGAACCAGCATAGCTCAAAGAGCAAAGCGCAGGCCTTGTCTACCAGCAGGCACTCACCAAGGCACAATGGTCTCTGTTGTTCTGGCTGGTTAGCTCCGTGACAGTGTAGGCAATACTTGGGCCCAAAAGGAGCTCCCGCTGATCAAGGTAACACTGGTGGATATCATTGAGCAGGTGCTGGTATCTGACAGAGGCAAATGAAGAACAAGATGAGACATACTGTATGATTCCTCCTCTCCTGTGTGGCGGCTGGATTTACACATACACACACAAGACATGAAAGTAGAGGGGGCCAGCTGGGGAAAGGAGAGACCTACTAACGAACAGATAGAGAGGAAGGGGATGGGGAAGGAGTAAGGTCAAAGTACATGAGACGGCTGAATTAAAATACCTTTAAAATCACTACAGACAATGGACATAAAATACTGTCAACTAAAAAAAATAGTAAGACTAGAGTACACATTTTATTAATTTTTATTTGAAATACAAAAATTAAATATGATCTTAAATTCCAGAATAGGTTGCCAGGCTTCTAAAGCCATAATGGCCGCCTCTCATTTGCTCACACCTGCCTGCCTGAGAAAGAAGGAAATTGTGCTACTACCGCCATGACAAGCTTGCTAAGTCAAGCCCGAGGCTCTGCTCTCTAAACAGACTGTGTGGCTGAGAAGAGGGGGAGGCAGCTGCTCCGAGACTGTGGAGAGCAACACTGGGAGGGCGGGACAAGAGGACAAGAGTACTCACTCGGGTATCTTCTCAGACCGTTGCTCTATTTGTTCAATGAGAGTCTGAAACAAAGAAAGGCACATTATATGTCCACCGGCCTTAACTGTACTTTCCATCACTTACTGGTTATGTTGGTATCCCTCACTTAAGTAACAATGTGAAAAAGTTAAAAATCATAAAAATGGCATATAAAAAGCAATCATGCTCAATACCACAGTATATATTTTTCAGGGTTTTTATATTCAATTAGCACATTTCCTTTCCTGCTTGCTCTTTCTTTCCTTTAATTTTCTTTATATGTTTGGGTGCTTTGCCTGCATGTGTATCTGTGCATGTGGGTCCCACCAGTGCCCAGGGAGGTCAGAGGAGAGCGTTGGATCCTGAGACTGGAGTTCCAGTCAGTTGTGAGCACCATGTGAGTGTGGTGGGAATCAAGCCTGGATCCTCTGGAAGAGCATCCAGTGTTCTTAACCAATGAACTATCTCTCTAGCCACATATTTTCTTTTAATCAAAGCTAGAACTGTGCTCTATATTTAGCTCTATAATCTGATGAATAAATGTTTTAATAACATTTCATAAATATTTTTCTATCATTAAACACTTTAATAATAGAACACAGTAAAGGCACAGAAAGCTTTATACACCACCTGGTACCTACTACACACTCAAAAAAGTATTGCAAACAACATTTAAAGCATTGCATAAAGCTGGTTATGATGGCATATGCCTATAATCCCAGTGCTTGGGAAGGTGAAACAAAAGAAGCACTGGGGAATTCCCAGCCAGCCTGAGTTCAATGTTGAGTTGAAGCCACCCTGGGCTACACATAAGGCAGTATCCTATCTCAAACAGAAGCAGCAACAGAAGTTAAATAAATGAATATAGCATCATATGAAATGGTTGTATATTATCCTGTGGGTAGATGTACTCAAAATCAACTGTTCTGTCCAGCATTTGTTTCGGAAGAATCAGAGCCACTAATTCACGGTGTCAGACAGATGTTCTGCTACATCAGAGCCAGGCAGGAAGGGTCGCTTCTCTGAGATCCCATAAAGCACACTACATCGTGAGTATCTAATCTTTCTCTTGGTTTTTTCCCAGAGTTGTATTTATTTTTTCGTGTATGAGTGTTTTGCCTGTGTGTGTATCCGTGTTCTATGTGTCTGAAGGAATCACAAGAAGGTATCAGGTCCCCTTGGACGGGAGTTACCCATTCTTGATTAACTGCTGCTAAGAACTGGACCTGGACACTCTGGAACAGCGGCCAGGGTCCTTAACCACGGAGCCTTCTCTCCAGCTCCAAGTAAGTCCTCTGTAAGCACCACTGTGGGCCCTTCAGCATACTGAACCACAGACATATACTTTATGTTCTTGGTCTATCTGTTCTGCTAAAACTATTTTTTGGAAAAGAATATATTTACACCCCTATCAACAGTATTACTATCACTGAAACCTCAAAACAGTATTATTATACCTTAATTTGACATTTCTAAGACAGAAAACAACCCTTACCTGGCATGCATTCCCACACTTCATGAGTTACCTGGCCATTTTATAATATATATGCATCTTTCTTAACAAACATTTCAGCTTCCACCTTTATTTTACTATTTAAGAATTAGAATTCTTAATTTTTATACCCTTAATCTTATAATCTTTTTTGAAATAATTCTTAGTTGTATTTTGGGGGTCTACTTACTAATCTAATATTTATTAGATCACTTATAATGCATTCTGATAATGTTATAAAATAAAAAGGTTGTTTTTTTATCGAGATACTTAACTAATTTTTCTAATACATGTAGAAAACTCTAGATCTTCCTTTTTACTGAATGCTCTAACTTCTAGTATTTTCCATGTCAGTGATCTGTCAGTGAATTCTTAAATCAACAAATTTTCCAAAATTTTGTTCTGTCTTGCTGACCTAAAGAAATCCTTCCTCAGGGCTGTAGATGGGCTCAGTGGTTAGGATCAGTGGATGTTCCTGTGGAGGACACAGGACCACTTCCCAGCACCCACCATGGCAGCTTTACATGTGGTGCACATATGCAAGCAAAGTACTCACACAAATAAACAAGTCTAAAAAAAATCCTTCTGTAATTTTAGCTGACAGCACATTCCAACCAATAAACTACACGGAAAAGAACAGACATTCCAAACGTAACTCTCAGCCAGGACCAGGACAGCTTTACCATCTTTTTAATCTCTCGTGGGTCTTGGTGGACTTTTATCATTTTATTCATCCCATGTTTCCACTGGGATTACTGCTAGCTTAGTAGTTTATGCTGTCTATCGTAAAACAAAAGCACCTCCATCTTGTACACTAACTGGTTATTTTAAAAAGTGGTAAAGCCGCTGATGGTTGGGCAGTCACTTTATAGTCAGCCACTACCCTAAGTTCTCTTTACACCATTCCTTCCAATTCAAATATTCAGTGTTGGCTCTTCGCTAACTGACAAAAGCCATCCAGGCACAATCCAAATCTCCTCATCAACCTCTTCCTCAGTCTTCTACCCAAAACCATGTCTTCCATCTGAAAAACACATAATTCTCCTCCAACGGGCTGACTTTCCCGGAAGAACATGAAGTCCTGTTCACAAAAGTGTAACATTCCTTCTAGTGACAAGAAGAATGTTCATGTGTAAGCTCCAGTAAACTACCTCAACTGGTATAACACATATAGACACGGGTTTGACCACTCCTCTCCATGTATCAGGATAGATAACTGACCACCCCTTAGACAGACACCTCTCAGGAAGTAAGGCACAAGCCTCTTCATACAACCATTACCAGAGCCTTGTCCAGATCCTACACCTCTCCTGGACGGCTGCAAACTGTGCTTGTTGAGGGCCCTCCTCCCTACCTTTGGATTTCTCTTTACTATAATCCATTTAAGTGTCATCTCTGAGACGGTAATCTGACCAAAGCCTTCTCAGCCTTAGATCAGTTGCTTGTCTTCTCTTTTCACGAACCAGCCTGCCATGTGACAAGCTTGTCACTTCCTCTTTCCATCAGACTCAGATACTAACACCACCCTGAAGTGCAGTTACAATAGATCACAGGAATCCCTCAAATCCCTCTTTATGTCTCTGTGAACCTTCCCTGTCTAACACCCTCATGTCTACTAGGAATCTGAGTTTTATTTCTTTTACATCTGTTTAGTGTGTACGCTGAGTGGTTTTTATCTCAACTTGACACAGGCTAAAGTCCTCTGAAAGGAGGAAACCTCAATTGAGAAAATGCCTCCAGAAGATCAGGTTGTAGGCAAGTCTGTAGGACATTTTCCTAATTAGTGATTGATGGGGAAGGACCTAGCCGTTATGGGTGGTGTCATCCTTAGACTGGTAGTCCTGGGTTCTATAAGAAAGCAAGCTAAACAAGCCATGGAGAACAAACTAGTAAACACAGTCCTTCAAAGCTTGTGTATTGGCACCTGCCTCCAGGTTCCTGTTCTGACTTCCTTTGATAAACCAAAGGAAATAGCCCTCTCCTCTTCAAACTGCTTTGATCATGGTGTTTCATTGTAGCAATAGTAACCCTAAGACACATGTGAGTGAGTAAGAGAGAGAGAGAGAGAGAGAGAGAGAGAGAGAGAGAGAGAGTGTGAGTGTGTGTCTGTGTCTGTGTCTGTGTCTGTGTCTGTGTCTGTGTCTGTGTCTGTGTCTGTGTCTGTGTCTGTGTCTGTGCATACATCCTGCAGGAGTCGGTCCTGTCCTTCACCAGGGATTGAACTCAGGCCATCAGGCTTGGCAGCAAGGCCCTTTGGATCTGAGCCATCTCACCAGCCCCGCAAATCTAAGATTTCACCTAGTAAGTGCCCTGAGCATCACGGGAAGGGTGAAGACTTTCCTGCTCTGGAGACCTGAAATGCCTTCCTCTCACTCAAGTTCATTTCCTGGGATAAGTGAAAGAGTAAGGATGGCTTCCGAAGGACTGGCTGAAAATTTTCCAAACAACATTCGATATGTGTCAACAGACTTACTCTGACTTTAGGGGCAGCAGCTCGAAATTTCACATAAAATAGTGTGAAGGCATTGTCTGCATTAGGGACTGATGAGGGGTCCTGAAGAAACATGGAGAGAAAGATATTAGCAAACACGCCATTACTCAGAAAAGAACAGACACTTCATCCGTGTACTGCTTGGCCTCCATGCCTAACAATGCTCAGAGAAGAATCTCTAAGAGAAGTTATATATGTTAATATTGTTACAGCTGCGGTCTCACTAACAGTGCTATCATCTTCCCTTTACAGCTACAATTCATTCTGTGTCACTTGAGTTTTGGCAGTAAATACGACCGAATTCAGACTTAAGCTGTTACTTACTGAGCATAGAACACGGGGCACGTTTCTAGCATCTCTGACATTCACTGCACATCCTTGGAGATTAAGCTTTTCCATTTCCTTCACTGCTTCCGTCTGCCATGGTAGGAACTGAGTTCCAAGGCCTGGCACATTCTAGACACTGCTCTACCTCTGAGCACATCGCAGCCTATCTTTAGTTTCCTTTCCTTTTACTTTGCCACGTGACAGGTCTCACTGAGTTAGTTATACAGACTTAGCCTTGAACCACTTATCCTCCTGCCTCCGTCCCCCAAGCAGCGTAGGTCATAGGTATGTCCAACTGAAAAGTGAGCTTAAGAAATCAAATACAGCCTTTGCGGCTTTGTTTTCCTGTGAGAAAATCTATTCAGTGGCCATCCTAGGCAGTACCACTCTTATTTTCTACCTGGTCAGTGTGTGCTACTTTTCTACCTAGTAACTCGTAACTAGTTTTCTCGTCATTTTTACTAGTTATTATTTCTAAACCACCTTGGCAGCAGGACCTCGTGAGCTCTTTCCCACCCTGCATTCTCTAATACAATACCAAGCGTGAGGATGTCTCAATAGGCATAAGGCTGTTGCCCGGTATGGTGGTAAATGTCTGTAACCCCAGCATCCCAGACGCATGCAAGAAGACCAGAAGTTCAAGCCCAGGCTGGCAACACAGTGATCCCTGTCTCAACCCCCATGGGCTGAATGTATAAGTCAGTGTGCCTCCCTGGTGAGTCCAAGGCCGTGGTGCAGTCAGAGCACTGTAACAGTTATCCATGGACAAAGCCATGGATTCTGAGGGCAAAAGTCCAAGAACTATGAGTAGAACCCAACACTAGTTGATAAACTGTAAAACGAAATGTAAGCTATTTCTTCCCTGAACCATTCATTTTAGCTTTCCATTAAAATATTGGCACAAAATAAATCAAAAATGGTAAAAGTGAGTGAGTTTAAATGGTGAATAATTAAAAAGAATTCTCATTCTAATTTCCCCCCCTGGTGCTAGGGGTTGAAAGCAGACTTTATAATACCAGGCAAGGGCTCTACCAGCTGAGCTAAATAGGATGTGGCCATACTTCTCTATCTTAAAACCTACAGCACAGATTCTTACTTAATTATACAGTACTAATTCAGATAAAGATTATGGAAGGCAAATATATCAGAAATAAAAACCAAGCTGACATTAGGCTCAATTAACTCACCCTTTTTAGTAACTGATTTGTGAGAGTCTGCAGTGTGTTCACAGTATATGTCTTCATGAGGTGCAAAGCTTTAGAAAGACATTGTTTAAACTTCAGTAAGTATACAGGATAATCTTTAAAATTAGGCTGCAAAACAAGGAAATTTACAAAAGAAATAAATATTAACAATTAGCAAACTGTCAATGACAACCAAGGTGCTCTCTATGCAAAGCAAACGTGAAGTTCTGCAGATTATTAGCTCTGTAAGAAAACTACTTGAATGATGACTTGGGGCTCAGTCAGCATTTGCATTTATAAGCAATTAAATGTCAGTGACCCCTGAACTTTGACCCTACTAGAAACAAAACAGAGTTAGCAGAACTAAGAGCATCAGGAAATCCTTGTCGGATTGAGACAGGGATAAAATGAAAAGGACTCGTCCTTCTGGGCATCGCCTGCACCCCCACCCAAGTAATCTATCTCCAAGAGTATCCTATCTTGCACATCCACAAATGAACACAGGAAAAGATCGCATCCTTTAAGTAGGATAAGGCTGAATCAGTGAGGATCTCTTCCAGCCCTGGAATTCTCAGAAGCCAAAAGTACTGTGTATACCACAAAGAACAGCAACAAAATCACACTTGTTTTTCTTCAGCTTGTTACAGACATATAATCATCCCTCAATATTCAGACAGCACTAGTTCTAAGACCCTCCCCAAAAGACAAGCAGATACTCAGACACCATGAATAAAACGGAGCATAAGTTTTATATACCAGATATCCACCCTTCCTTATACTTTACATAGTCCCCTAGTTTCTTAGCAGACTTGCATAACATAAACGCCATGGGACAGCTATTATGCTGTACCTTTCAAAAAAAGGGAATAATGAAAACAAGGAAAATAGGCTGTACACATTTAGTACAAACAAAAGTTCTTTTTTTAATCTTGGCAATGCACAAATGGTTGAATTCACACAGGAGAAAGCTATAGAGAGAGCTGACTATATTTTTCCCACTGGGAAAAAAATTACTGTATAGCCTAAGAGATATAGTAGAATTGTTAATATTTTTTAAAACATAAAAATATGACTTACATGAGATGAAATATATGTTATACAATCATCTAACTTGGCCAGCATAGGGATAAATCCTTCACTATTCACAGACAACGTCGGAGAATTCAATTTCTTCAAATAGAAGGAAAAGGAACAACCAATTAACAACAAAAAAGTAAACATTGAAAATTATCAACTAGAATTAACGTATTTTAAGTAGTGTACTTTTAGTCTAATAAAAGGCCTTGAACGATCACTAAAATACCCAACTGTAGTCCATGTACAACAACCTAGTGTCAACCTAGTACAGAATAAACACCTACGTACGTACATCCAGGAAAGAGACCCACTGTGCAATGCTAAACTGAATTCTACATCTCAGACCCAGTGTCCCACTTCCTATCACTTTACCACATGCCTGCATTTGGTCCCGGACCACGTTCTTACGGTTAAGAATTAACTAGCAGTCATAGCACTTGCAGGCAGGTTCATGGGACACTGAGTTCAATTTCCAGCACAGGAAAAAAAAAGAAAAAACCAAATATTACTAGCCATTTATTCTTTCTTGATACTAAGGTGATTTGCCAATGAGCCGATTCACACAGCATCCAGCATCTAAATGGCTGCCCACCTTACTTTTATGTCTTTAATATTAGACTACAGTAATTACAGTTACTTTAATAACTTAGTCATATGATGTATGAATAGCTATGACTAACTTACAGTCAGAAACATGGAAATACACCTTACTCAGAAGCAGTATTATCTGCTTTATGAGGACTACATGGATCCTCAAACTGAGCATGAGAACTGGATTAAAAACGTGTGGACAGGATTATAGAAATTCATTTAAAGCTGGGCATTTACTGTCCTAATTTTCACAGCTTACAAGGAAAATTCTAGAACAGGTAATCAACAAGAGATCCAATCACAATAATACAATTTAAGAAAACTATTTAAATCACATACGGAAAATTCTAAACTGATAATGATATATCCACTTCTTAAATCAGAAACTACATCCGTGACCAACCGTTAAGTTCAAGTATCACTTTATATGCTTGAGGATTACTAAAAAGGGAAATACAAAATAAGATATCACTAACTTTACCAAAGACACAAAGCACTTACTGTGTTAATGGTCTCCAACTCATTAAAATAAGACAGCTTCTGTTGGATGTGCTCAGCAAGATCAGCAAGTTCCGACTCACATTTTAAAGAGAAAAATCAATTATTATAAAAATACATGAAATCAGTACCCTAATGTTAAAATTACTTTGAATAGATTTATATTTAACATTTAAGTTTAAATCAGGTATGACTTCAGAATCATGCTCAAGAATTTCTGCACCCATCAACAAACAAGAAGAGACTACAATTATAAAACAAGTGCCTATCTTCTAAAAACACAGAAAAACTACAGAGAAAACTCTGAAATACAGTAGCTTCAGTGGTCTAGCTGCACTCACAGGTTTAAGTCTCCTCCTGTACTCCTCAGGCAGACAATTACAAACAAAACCCACCATTACTGCAATCACTCTGCGTATCTGAAAATGTCAGTAGTGAGGACAGAACAAAATAACCAGTACACTCTGTAACTGCACCTAGACGATCAGAACAAGGAAGTCTGCCTCTGGCTCTGCTCCCTTCACAGCAATCTGCATGTTTAGCAGTCTCATAGAGAGCAAGCTTCATGATCTACCCAGAGAAGTTAGGAAAACTATGGTTAAATAGCATCCATCTATTTAAAATGCTCACCGACCCTCTCTCTTTCCCGACTCCCAATTACCTGCTCTTTTAGGAGCTGTTCACAGGCTTCGTGAAGCGTTCCTGTCTTGTTGGACACAAACAGATACTGTTTCTGCAGGGACTCCAGGTGCTGAAGAGCACTGTTCACGTCACTCAGTATAGCATCACACTGTTCCTGAAACCCAGACAAGTAATCCCTCATCTGTCTAGAAAACAGAACCAAGAGGGGATTGGCAATAATATTTTCCCCCAATCAGCATAGTCAATAACAATAAGGTTTTGTCTTTTCTAAAAGCATAACTATCGGGTGGAAAATCTGGCCCACTGTAAATGTGTAACACTCAGAACCACAGAGAAGCTAGCCCATAAACTATTTCAGTGCTGAGGAAGATGAATCGCTGACAACACAAGCAACAAAAGGAATTCGTCATGGAGCCGCGACCTGGTTTCTTGCATGTAAGTCAATAAATCACTGGTGTCAACCTCCAAAGATGGGACACTAGGACATCCCAAGGCAGCAAGGAGGCTACTTCTTCAGATAACTGCCACCTTCAAAAGCCACACACGTGATGTGAAAAGAATTCTGAATTTGAGACTAGAAGACACTGGTCCGGGTTGGGGATTTAGCTCAGTGGTAGAGCGCTTACCTAGGAAGCGCAAGGCCCTGGGTTCGGTCCCCAGCTCCGAAAAAAAGAACCAAAAAAAAAAAAAAAGAAGAAGACACTGGTCCAAACTGCATTTTATCTAAGCCCAAATGGCAATTAGTGTCCAAGTCTCAGTCTGGCCACTTGTAAAATGGGGATGGTAACGTTTCTTGATGACTGGCTATGGATAAAGTGGGATTATACATCCCTAACATTGCCTATCAGTAGCAGCCGTGAATACACCAAACACAGTGGTGCACATCTTTACTCCCACCACTTGGGAGGCAGAGACAGGCAAATCTCTGTGAGTCCAAAGCCAGCCTGGTCTACATAAGTGAGGTCTACATAAGTGAGGTCTAAGAGGGAGACTCTGTCTTGAAAAAACAAAAACAAAACAACAGCAGCGAAGGCTGTGAATAAATGTTAACTGAACACAAATGCAGAACCCATAATCTAAGCTCAAGAGAGACGCCACCTGGTGCCCTCCCTCCCCTGCTCGCAGCATACACTAGCATACTCAGTCTGAATGGCCATCATTAAGGTCTTCCTTCCATGGACGCTTCTCCTGACACATGAAATACCTCAGAGAATCCCACCTAACTTCTTGATCCATGTCCTTTCTGCAGTTCTTTGTCTTAAATCATTTATAATCACAATCCCCGCCCTGGCCAGTCTTGAGGAAAATCTTAACTGTTAGGTTGTTCTGATAACTTGAGATGACTATGATGTAAAAATCAGGATATTCAACAAACAAAGGACCCACACATACCTATATTTAGTTCCTTCATCCTGATCCATTTGAGTTTGCAGCTTTGCAAACCATGAGAAAAACTGGAAAATAAAGAGGATTATTCCATCAACCAAACTAAAACGCATAAATGGAAACTAATTACATGGTAGAATACAAGTCAAGGGCAGGCATTACCTAATAGATTCTTATTTATAGGGCTCAGCCACTAATAATTAGCTTTGAGCTTTGTTAAACATCTAACATCTATATGCCAGGAAAAGCAAAAGATATGAAAAGCATTTTCATTTCCAGAGTCAAGTAAAGAGCAGTATTAAAGACACATATAAAAAATAAATGTTTTTTCTTAAGGAACTAGTACCTGGCTCTTAGTTTGCCAAATTTGAAGAATTAGTATAGGGTGTTGGGTAAATATTAATATCAATGTTACCAAATAAGAATGGTGAGACTATAAACTTGAAAATCACATAGTAAATTAAAAATATTGACTTTGGGGATAGCCCAGTGGTCAAGAGCACTGGTTGTTCTTCCAGATGACCTGATTCAATTCCCAGAACCCACATGATAGCTCACAACTGTTATAACTCTAGTTTCAAGGAATCCAACCCCTTCTTCTGGCTACTGAGGGCACCAGACAGGTAACTGGTATGCAGACATGCATACAGGCAGTACATGCACACACGTAACATAAAAAGGGAAAGTGAAAGAGAATATAGACTTAAGGTTTCATCTGCCCTATACCAATGTTATAAGAAATTATCCATTATTTGAAAATAGATACAAATCTGGCGGTGGTCATACATGCCTACAATAGCAACACTCAGAAAGCTGAAGCAAGAGGATCGTGAGTTCAAAGCCAGCCTGGGATACACTGGGGAAGAGAGGGGAGGGGAAAACAGAAAAGAAAAACAAAACAAGTAAGAAAGTTAATTTACTTGAGAAATTTGCAAATTCATGTGGCAGGGTGATGATAAAATTGTTTTCTACTTTAGCCAAGTATATTGGCACACACCTGTAATTAGAACACTTGGGAAGTAGAGACCGAAAGATCAAGAGTTCAAAGCCAGTTTGGACTACATCAGGAATACAAAGCCAGCTTGTACTACACAAGATCCTGTCTTGAACACAAAAACAAAAATAGGTTCATAGCAGGTTAACTTTTTGATAGAAATAGTTATACCAGGATATACACTCTCCAAACGTATCTGGCTGACACTTAAAGTGAGCAAATTTTATCATATATAAATCATAACCAACATATCAGATACTTCAAACTTTTAAAAAAGAGTGTACAAGTGTGAATTTAATACAGGTTTTGATTCACAGAAGGGGAACTTCTGTGAAAGGAGAGAAGGGAGAGAGAAGGGTGGGCAAGAGTGGAGCAGGCTGGGGAGGGCAGTGAGGGGAGAGCACAGTACAGTAGCATCAAATCAAAGGGCCATGCTGAAACCTTCTATTTTGTACACACTAAGAGGATGTGGAAAGGAAAACAATGATGGCTTCAAACAGCCATCAAACAGTCCAATAACATTCACAACATCGTTCAAAGCCACCTTCGCCAGTTCTCAAAGTGGGAGTCAATGTCAAGAGGATACAGGCTTTTCATCTACGTTGGCTAACAGTTTCCAAGCATTCACTGTGTGCTTGCTACACACTGTATTTGCATGTGTTATTTAATTCTCCTAAAACCATGGCAGATAGGTATATCATCCTCAGTTAATAGACTCAGAAACTAAAGGCCTGAAAAGGCAAATAATTTGCCAAACCTTACAATGATGCTAAGTAACAGAGCTGACTTGCAGACGTGAGTCAGCCTAACTCCAGCTGGTAGTCTGACTACAGAGCAGGAGCAGATGTGAGTAGGCCTAACTCCAGCAAGAGCAGGCATAGGTCAGCCTAACTACAGCAGAGGCAGATGAAGGTCAGGCTAACTCTCCAACAGGAGCACAAGAAGGTTGGCCTAACCACAGCAAGAGCTCTCCTTTGCTTTGTTTCGCTGCCTCTCATGACTCACAACGCATGCAATTCAGTATATCTGCTTATGTTTCATTTGAAAATGCCTCTGCTTTAACGCATTTTTTGTCTTTGTTTTGGTTTTAAAGACACAGCATCACTATGTAGCCCAGGATGCCCTTGAACTTGCTATATATCCAGGCTGGCCTCGAACTGGTGATCCTCTTGTCTCAATGAGCTCTAACTCTCCTCAACTACTAACCAGACTCAAGCCTGCATAGCTCCCAGGATCAGAGGAGATCCAGTATGGTCGGGGTGGTATAGGCATAGATAGCTCTAACTCTTACCAAGTCAGAAAGAATAAACAGGAGAAGATCTATATAAACTACTACACATTTAAGTTTGTAATTAGCAAAAGGAAATGCCAAATGAATGCTAAATTACTGTAAATAATTATAAAATTTCATCTAAAGAAAACATTTAGATTTTTAAAACAAGTAGAGAAGGATTTTTGTGTATCTAGATGTATGTACATATTTTATAATGATTTATTATCTCTAATTTTTTTTTAAAATCAGTATGAATGCTTTGCCTGTGTGTGTTATCCTGCAAATGTGAGAAGAGGGCATCAGATCCCCTGGAACTGGAGTTAAAACAGTTGTGAGCAGTCCAGTGTGGATGCTAGGAATCAAACCTGGAACCCCTGAAAGAGCAGCCAGTGCTCTTAACCACTAAGCCATCTCTCCAGCCCTGGGAGGTTATTCTAGACCTTATGCTTCTTTATCTATTGCCAATATAATTGGGCAATGCTGCGGTCTGAATGAGAACAGCCTCCACAGACACATAGATGTGAATGCTTGGTCACCAGGGAGTGGCATATTAGGATGTGTGGCCTTGTTTTAGTAGGTGTGGCTTTGTTAGAAGTGTGTCTCTGGGGGTGGGTTCTGCAGCTTCGGACCCTCAAGCCAAGCCCAGTGTATCTCTCTTCTGCCTGCCGATCCAGATATAGAACTGCCAGCTCCTTCTCCAGCACCATGTCTGCCTGTGACATGCTATGACAATGACAGACTAAACTGAAACTGTAAGCCAGTCCCAAACAAATACCTTCCTTTACAGGAGTTGCCAGGTCATGGTGTCCCTTCACAGAAATAAAACCCTAACTAAGATAGGCAATAAGGTCACTTAAAAAACACTCAAAACTAACAAGACTGTTGACGCTAGTGCCCTTCGGGGTGTTTAAGCTTTGATATCATGTTGTCATCTGCAAGTGTTCGGCCATGTTCAGATACCCTAGGAGATACGTAGCCCCGATACAAGTGAATTATGCCTGCACTGCCCTCTTACTTCAGCCTGTCTTGAGACACCAAGAATAATCCAATGTCCCCAGAAAAGATGGTACCATTTACCTGCTGGGCAGTCTCAATTCTTTCTTCTTCCATTCCTAAAGATGTGAAGCCCTTTAAGAGGACGTCTTCTGTAGATTCAGGCACTACAGCAGTCAGCTCAATGGGCAGCAACTGGGATGCTAAACTGCATACATCTTCAATTGGGAGCTTGAAAAAGAAAGCCACAAGATATTTAACTTGAACTCTAAGTCAATGCAATTGTTCCTATCTTGTTTTAAAAAGAACAGAATATTTCCTTTAAATTCTCTGAGATCAGGAAATTTTGCCCGGCAGTGGTAGCGCATACCTTTAATCCTGCACACAGGAGGCAGAGACAGGCAGATCCCTGTGAGTTTGAGGCAGGCCAGCTTGCTCGGTCTACAGAGCAAGTTCCAAGACAGCCAAGGTTACACAGAGAAACCCTGTCTTTAAAAACAAAGAAAATGGCACACAATACTAACATCTCTTCAGGATAGATGCTGCTTGTAAGATGTAAGGAGGACGCCAGTGTCCCTCAGGAGCAAGGTCTTACTGTTGAGTCAGCTTCTAAACAGTGGGGAGGAATCTATGTGGAACCACACACATTTTCTCATGTGAACCTCTCTAAACTACCACTAGACAAAAGGAAAGCTTGTGTGCTGTTGTAAGTAGTGTGTTCTCTACAGGATCTAACACAAAGGCCTGCCCAACCAACAGAATTAACAAGTCACAATCAGTAACCCACAAGCTGCCTCTTCCTACCACCCCCATCCATGGTACAGTATACCTCACCTCCACTGCTGTACTGTGAGATTCAACAACAGAGAAGAGACTAGAAAGAATCTCCCAGCTTTTATCAGTTCCAAAAGAACGGCAGGCATGAGGCTTCCCTGAAACTCCAATACAGCATTCTCGCTCCCACTACTAACACATTTCGACTCTGGTATTAATTTACCTGAAGTCCCAAACCAGACAACGTGCTTTTAGACCTAAAAGAAACTGGAAGCAGATTACAGGGTAAGCAACAGGGCCTACTATTAGGTTCAATTCTAGTGCTAAGCTCATGGCATTTAAAGTTTTCCAACTAAGACATGACTCAAGGCCTTAGGAAACTGTTTTCATCTTTCTGAATGCAGACGCTCATCTGAAGATAGGGCTTCTTCTTTAAAGCTCAAAGTAGTTGGGGATTTAGCTCAGTGGTAGAGCACTTGCCTAGCAAGCGCAAGGCCCTGGGTTCAGTCCTCAGCTCCGGGGGAAAAAAAAAAAGCTCAAAGTAAACCAGATGCACAAATACCCACTACTAATCTAGAAGGCAGTCTTTGATGGGGAAGCTACATTTGTGTTCACATTGGTCTATACACACATGGTAACACACTACAGTAAAGCATAGTTTATTAAAGCCTCATGATGATGTACAAGCTGGTGGCATTGGAGAAATTAATGATTCTATTCCTCAATTTCTGCTCTTATCACATACAGAGCCAGTGGGCACACCAAGACTACTGTGAGGACCAAAGAAGAAAGCACTGGCTACTTCAAGTGCTGGCAAACATGATCAGGAAGGTCCTCGTACACATACGGGTCAGACTCAGGAGCAGGAAGGGTCCTAGACAAACACAAATGTCTTCTCAGGATATCACAATGTATATAAACTCTTGCTGAAAAGTTGCTTAATCCCTGATATAAAAGTACTGTGGCCCAGCAAGTTAAGGTTCTCAAACTCCACAAAATCTACCTTGAGTCTGAAGTGTCATCAGCAGCTGTGAGCTGCCATTAGGGATTCTGAAGACAGAACTGTGACTGAGATAAACAACACCTGCACCATAGAGCCAACGCAATTAACCAATGAGGAGCTGTCTCCATAGAGAAAGGACGGCACGCACATACCTCATGACAACACGTAAGGCCTGCCAATATAAATACTCAATAAAGCTGAGCTACTGACATTACAAGTTTTCATTATTCCTCCTCATAGTGACCATAGTTCTGTATTATTCTACTTAGAAGCAACAACGGACTAAATGTAGTGGTCCCAACCTACACTGTGTTTTGGGAACAGAATAGTCACTAAGTTGCCTTTGCAGTACCACATTAGCAGTATAAGTCAGCCCTGTATCGACAGATCGGTTACATAAGAAGTAAAGGGGAAGAATGCATCCAGCTCAGATTCACAAACATCCCAGTAAACATACAGGCCCACACCTGAATAAATACACCAAAACGCAGGTTGCTTGCACACAAACCTGCAAATAATTTACAAAGACCTATGCGTTCTTTTGAACTCTTTTATTACATTTATTTATCATCTGTGTGTGACCTCCCATGCATGTCAAGAGGACAATTTAAGAAGTCAGTTCTCTTCTTCCACCAGATGGGTACCACAGATGAACTCAGGTTCAATCAGCTTAATCACGAAGACTTTTTTACTCACTGAGTCATCTTGCCAGCAAGCCTAAGCATTCTTATATACAGGTCAAACTGCAGGATAACCATGTAAATTAAGCCCCAGGGGAAAGGCTGAGGGGATGGCTTAGGGGTTGCAAGCACTTGTTGCTCTTGCAGAGGATCCGGCCTCCATTCCCAGTGTCCACAGGCAGCTCACAGCCAGTCATAGTTCCAATTCCAGCTGATCTGATCCCTTTTCTGGCCTCCTAGGCACCAAGCACAAGCATGGAACAGATACATACATGCAGGCAAAGCACTCACACACATAAAATAAATCACACCAGGGGAAGATGACATTTCCAGAGATGGTGGAGAAAGAGGAAAGGGAAGGATAAGCGAATGGCTAAAAAAGACTCTCTCACTGTCTGTTCTGCAAGGCAATGGAAGCACCTGGAAGCCACTGACTTAGGACGCATTCACAATCCACACCCACTCACAGGTCCTCCACTAGATCGTCTGAGAAAGCATGACAACAAGGTAGTACAGACCTGGAAGACATGAGTGGCTGGTACTACGTGGGAAAGCAGGGCACAAAGCCCCGCCCACACCCTTCTCCCCAGTGAGCAAGCACCGTGGGGGGAGAGGTCAGTCATAGAATCCAGCATCCCATTTTAGGATGGAGAAGGGAAAAGAAAAAATTCCCACCTGGACAACAGACAAAAACAAGCACACAGAGTCTGCCTCCACTACTGAAGAGACGGTCTCAACGGTAAAGGCCCACCTCAGGGCCCAGGGGCAAAGAACCTGCCTGAAACGGAGGTTAGACCTGACAACACGAAACTCCCAACTATTTTAGACTATCAAAATTCCTATTTAGATCTTGCTTGGTTAAGTCTTTGTATTTTTTTTAAAAGTGTACTATACATTAATATCTGCCATTTCAAATGAGTCCAAGGGGGTCATACACATGTGCTCAGTTTATTATAAACAAAAACAAGACAAAAAAAAGTTATTTTCTAAATTACTTTACCACATAAAACTCAGGATCTGTGAAAAACTGCTCAAGATGTCCAGATACATTCTATAATCTAATCACAAATAAATATGACCAGGCAAAATCACTCAATTTGATTACTTCAAGCACAGATATTAATTTTCAGTCATAAAACCTTGAATTATGGGGCTGGAGAAATGGCCCAGCAGTTAAGGATGCCAGTTCAGGTCCCAGCACCCATCCCAGGTGGTTCACACACCTGTAACTCAAGCTCTAGGGACTCCGGGGACTCCGGAGCCCTCTGCTGGCCTCTATTGGCAGACAGACAGACAGACAGACAGACACACACACACACACACTTAAAAATAAAATCTACAGCTAGGCAGGTGGCACACACCTTTAATCCCAGCACTCAGGAGACAGAGGCAGGCAGATTTCTGTGTTTCAGGACAGCCAGAACTAGACAGAGAAACCCGTCATGAAAAACAAAAATTAAAAATAAATAAAAATAAAATAAAAACCTTTAAATATCAGAAGCAAGAGGCTCCCCCTGGTCCCTTTCTTTTACTAACAAGAAACTATTTTCTCTCAAATTAAGTAGGAGGGAAATTATAATGCAACTACCTTAAAGACATAGTGTCTCAGGCTGGAGAGATGGCTCAGCGGTTAAGAGCACTGACTGCTCTTCCAGAGGTCCTGAGTTCAATTCCCAGCACCCACATGGTGACTCACAACCATCTGTAATAGGATCCAATGCCCTCTTCTGGAGTCTGAAGACAGCTACAGTATATTCATATACATAAAATAAAGAAATAAATCTTTAAAAAAAGAAAGAAAGAAGGAAGGGAAGAAAGAAATAGTATCTTAAAGAACAAAACAACTTGCTTTTAGCAGCATAAGAGAAAATTATCCCTTTGGGTACCTATGTCCCACTAAGTTCTTTTCACAAAATAGCTGAACTAGAGTGGCCAGTCAGAAGGGGGAGTGGCAGTGTCCCCAGCTTGCCACCTGTGACTTCTCAGAGCCCCCCTCCATGCAGTGCCTTGGCTTCAGGACAGAGCACACACACCGTCACGGGCAGGAGCACACACTTTGGCTGACATGTTGGGAAGCTGCAGCTTATTATGCCTGTGGCCATGAGCACATTAAATCATCCACACTATGACAAACCACAGAGCACAGCCTCACCATCTTAGCTGTCCAGGAAAAGACAAACGTCCCTTCTTCTCATAAACCTTTTTTGGGAAATCCTGAACCAGAGAAAGTGACTTTAGAGTCAATCTGGCCGATCCATCCCCCAGTTGAACTGACAACAGGCTCTGTTTAGATGGGGCAGATCCTTGAGGCTGGAGTCTCAGAACCTTCCAAGGTACCAAGCCTTTTTTCTCATCTTCAGTCTTACTGACACCTCTACTAGCTCAAGATTCTAATCTGTTCTTTTAAAATATTCATTGTTGAAAAAAGATCACATGAATAATGCACTGTTAGCAAGAAGCACGCCCTGCGCGCCCTTTGTGTACACGAGTGCCTTTACACTCACAACTCCCCATGCGATAAATCTCTATAACAAAAAAATAAATAAATGGAAACATATCAAGTTAATTATCATGCCCAAGGTCACATACCAACAAGAAAACAAGTTATGACAGTAAATTACAGGTAGATTTCAAAATAATTATTTTAGCACTTTAACAAGCACTAGTTAGCAGAAAGAAAAAGATTCTTGCTGTTATAAAAAATTTTTGCTTCAACTACAAGAAGTCTACTGCAAATTATTTTTATTTTATCTAAACACACATACACACACACACACACACACACACACACATACCTCCTTTTTTAAAAAAAAGTCAACTTTTCAAGATAAGGAATGTTTTTTAGACGTACTCATTTTAACATTTTTTTTTTTTTTTTTTTTTTTTCAGGGGCTGAGGACTGAACCCAGGACCTTGCGCTTCCTAGGCAAGTGCTCTACCACTGAGCCAAATCCCCAACCCCACGTACTCATTTTATATGTGAGTGTTTTGCCTGTGTGTATGTATTTGTACCACATGCATGCGTAGTGCCCAGAGGTCAAGAGAACTGGTTTATGGGTATATTGTAAGCTACCAGGAAAGTGCTAGGAATTGAACCTGGATCTTCTGCAAGGGCTGTAGGTGCTTTTAACCTTGGGCCATCTCTCCAGCCCCCAGCCCTAAGAGTGCTCTTTTTAGAAGTAAGAAAGCTGCTTTCTAAAGACATCTTCATGATGTTCACTGAGCATCTGCTGAAGCTGAACACCAGCTAAACCACTAAACCATCCCAGTTCCAACCATTATGAAATAATTTATTTTATGAAAATATGAAGCACTACAGAGAAGTCTATGGGAATATGCTAGTTAGATAAATTAATACTGATGCACTCTTTCCCAACAGTAATGTTAAAGGCATGGTAAGGGGGATGGGTGAATCCCAGTCATCCCATCAGACACAGATCACTTCAGTACAGGGAGAAGAGATCCCAGAGATGGTGTAAACAGCGCTTTCCTGATAATTCTGAGACCTCCCCAAATACCTGGACTTGTTAAGTCCATCCTCTCCCCAGGACCTGCCTCTTCTTTTTCTTCCAGCTACGACATTATGGACCCAGCCTTCTCGGGGCTGGCTTCACGGGTGCATGTCAGTTCTCACCCGAGGCTGTCACTTTCTGTACAAGGCCTTCCCTTCACCTTTAGGTCTGCCCTTACTTTTCGACCTCCCATAAAAGGACATGCCTCATCTATTCTGACCCCACCACCCTACTTTATTCCCCATTTTCGTTTCTATCCCTAATCCCTACCCCAGCATAGGCATGTGGCAATGTGCGTTAAATGGCAGTATGAACTAATGGTAAGTATTGGGGCATAACTAAGGAAGGAAAGTGTAAACTAGTGAGATGCCTTTTTACTTTCAACCCTCTGCACACTCAATAAAGATGAAAACTTAGTTCATAACCCTTGGCAGTAATGATAAAGTTTCCTGTAGTATACGTCTCACACCCTGGTTCTATGAAGTCTAGACACCAGTTTCAGTAATGGGGCACAAAAATTATAAACAGACTGGGAAACACATAAACCAGTTTCTGGGCTGAGGATGTAAATCTCTAGCATAGCATTTACCCAACAATACCAAGATCCTCAGTTTAGTCCCCAGTAAAACACAGACTCTCTCTCTCTCTCTCTCTCTCTCTCTCTCTCTCTCTCTCTCTCTCTCTCTCTCTGACAAACACACACACACTCTCTCTCTCTCTCTGACAAACACACACACTCTCTCTCTCTCTCTCTCTCTCTCACACACACACACACACACACACACACACACACCACACCCACTTATAATCCAGAACATAAAACATAGCCAGATCAAAGAACTTCCCACCTGCTCCTTAGTTTACTTAGGTCTATTTCCTGTATGACATCCTGGAGGTGGGCAGAGAAACACACCTAAGAACACCTATCATTACAGCACAGCACACAAAGGTGCAGACAACGCTTCTAATCACACCTCTAAAGTGTGAGGGCAGAGGTGAAGATGGCAAATCCAATCTGCATTTGGGAAGAATTCCGAATCGTATGGAAATGAATGTTTCCAACATCAAAAATAACCTCCACTGATAAAATAACCCAAACTTCGGACTCGAAACCAGAAGAGCCTGTCAAACACATAAACAATCCAAAAGAAGTACTCTTACCATTATAACTACACTGAATCACACAAACAGTAACATATATACTGTCCCACTGGTAACTAGAAAACTGTTGACACCAAAACCCAAAGCGCTACTTAATAACTGAGTCAACTTGTAAAAATAATTCTTTTTATTGCTTTGCTATAGGTTAAAACAAATCTCATCTTCATAACCTACAGCAAGAGTTCACAGCTTGGTGTGTGATGGATGAAACTGTTACTCGGGACCAGTTCTGATGCCCACCAAGTGCCCCTCTGTCCCTGGGGAGAAGCCAGCCAAATGACTCCAGGATGCAGTTAACACAGACTAGCTGGACTCCGCAGCACAGCACCCCAGGCTGATAGAGAGCAGGGCATCCTATGACACCAGGACACTGTGACACGGGGCCACCAGGAGCAAAAAGCCCGGAGCAAGGCTAAGGCCAACCGTCCCACGCCGCTGGGGGAGGGCTACGCCCTCGCGTGGACGTCCACGCACCCTGGCAGGGCCAGCCGGGGTCGCGAGCAATGCGAGGCTGACAGCAGGACAGACGTAGGCCCTCCCGCTGAATCCGCCACGGTGGCTCGGGACTGGCCAGATCCCCGCACAGGACAGGAAGCCGGGAGCAACCCACGCCCTCGCCTCACCTCGGCCGGCACCGGCAGGTTCTCCACTGCCGCCTTTAGCTCCAGCACCGAGTCCGTCTGCCTGTCTGTCAGCGGCGCTATCGAGTCGGGTCTCCGATCCCAGAGAGACAGCTTCTCGCGAGCGTCCCGCTCGGCCGCCGCCTCGGGCAGCAGCAGCAGCGACGCCTCCGCCATCCCCGCCGCCCTGGGCCCCTCAGCAACGCAGAACGGGAGCCCGACAGGCAGAGCCGGGGAACTTCCGGGAGGACCGGGGCTTCCAGCGCCGCAGCCGCGGCGGGGCGGGCCCGAGCGCCCTGACCCCGGAAACGCTTCCCTAGCGTGGGGGCGGGACCGAGGCCAGAACAGACGTGGCTTTCGACCGAGGATAAACATTTCCGGTTGGGATATAACTCAGGCTAGAGGGATAGGAGACTCGAATGGGCGGAAATAGGCTTGTCCCTACCGGAAGCCTCTTCTTCAATATCAGTAACTTTACTGTAATGGGGTGTTCTGTTTGTTTGTTTTTTTTCCTAACAAGTTGTAAGTCATCCAACAGGGGAATTGATGAACTCCAAAGATCTTCTCTCCTGTCTGATGGGTTATGGGTGCTTTCCATGTTGACATAGCAACCAAGAGCACAAAGTTTTCAAACATACAACTTCCTCGTTAGAAAGCTAGTTTGTGGAAACACAAATTCAAACACATACATATCAAGCCTCAATAATATCAAAAAAACTGGGGAAAAAACCCTAAATTCCTAACATTGAAGAACTTGGTCAATAACTGTCGTTCCAAACATGAAACTGCAAAAATTATTCTGCCATTTAAATCATGATACACATTTGAACAGCTAAAAAAAAATATAGATCAAACCTACCTAATTGAATAAATATACTTTGTAAGTATATAAATTGAATATATAAATATAAACAAATATTGGGTAAGAGAGAGAGAGAGAGAGAGAGAGAGAGAGAGAGAGAGAGAGAGAGAATCTTCAACCTTACCAAA
This sequence comes from Rattus rattus, assembly GCF_011064425.1. Classification (NCBI taxonomy): domain Eukaryota; kingdom Metazoa; phylum Chordata; class Mammalia; order Rodentia; family Muridae; genus Rattus; species Rattus rattus. The sequence continues at coordinate 48,652,787 of NC_046165.1, read as the reverse complement.
AGTTTAAAAAAAAAAAAAATGTTGGGAAAAATCGAAAGTCATCACTGGGACATCCCAGTCATAATTGTAGCAGACAAGGTAAAAGGGTGGATACTGAGGAACTGGCAAAAGTTCCAGAAAAGCAGTTTGCATAGTTCCAGGTAATCTTCGAAAGATATTTACCAATAAAAAGGAGGAAGCCAGGCATGATGATACACTCCTGAAAGCCCAGTACTTGGAAGGCTGAGGCAGGAAAATTGGAACAACCCAGGCTAATAGCAAGACCTTACCTCAAAAAAGGGGGGATTGAGGGCTGGAGAGATGGCTCAGAGGTTAAGAGCACTGTCTGCTCTTCCAGAGGACCTGAGTTCAATTCCTAGCAACCACATGGTGGCTCACAACCATCCATATTGAGATCTGATGCCCTCTTCTGGACTGCAGGCATACATGCAGGCAGAAAGCTGTATGATGTATACATAATAAATAAATATTTTTAAAAAAGATTGACTTATAAAAAGAGGGGAATTGAGGGAATAACAACTTATAATAGCAGACACAACCTTGACCATGTGATCAACTCAACAGCTCTTCATCAGAAGACGCTCCTGGCTTGATGTTTTGAGAGCATGATACTCCTCCTGTGACATTGTTACCAAAAATACAAACCTAATTCTAGTCATAAAAAAGAATCATAAATGGATACCCATCCTACAAAACACTGACAATATTCTTCAAAAAGATCAGAAATGGCTCAGCAGCTAGGGAATGTGCTGATCTTTCAGAAGACTCCAGTTCAGCTCTCAGCCCCCACAACATGCAGCTCACAATCACCTGAAACTTCAGTTCCAGGAGCTCCAAACCCCTCTTCTGGCCTCTCTGGTTACCCACATATATGTGGCGCACACACAAACACATTATATAAACAAAATTTTTAAATAAAAAGCCAATCTTTAAAAGAATTTCAAAGTACTACAAAACAAGGAATGGCCAAGGAGCTGTTATATAGGGGAGACTAATGAATAATGGCTTCTCATTGCAATGTGGTATCTTGGATTGATTCTTGGAACAGAAGAAAGGATAATTTTGAAGAAACTATAGAATAAAATATAGAATCTTAATAAAGTTTGTAATTTAGACAGCGGTGCTGTGCCCATGTTAAATCACCAGCTTTGATTGTGCATGGTTAGTTAAGATGATAACAGTAGGCAAACTGGATGAAAGACACACCTGAACTCTTTATACAATTTCTGGAGCCTTTCTGAAGTCTAAATTTATCTCAAGAAAGCTGAGTATGACAGCTCATGTTGGTAATAACATCATCAGGGAGGCAGAGACAAAGGGATTTCTACAGCTTGGAGACTGAGGCGGGAGGATTGGAGGCCAGTGTGGGCCACAAAATGAGAGACTTGTCAAAGTCAAACAACAAAAGTATCTCAAAATAGGAATTATAAATCTAGGGCTGGAGAAATGGCTCAGTGGTTAAGAGCACTGACTGCTCTTCCAGAGGCCCTGAGTTCAATTCCCAGCAACCACATGGTGGCTCACAACCATCTGTAATGAGATCTGATACCCACTTCTGGTGTGTCTGAAGACAGTGACAGTGTACTCATATACATAAAATAAATAAATCTTTTTTAAAAAAATCTAATGGTATAAAAAATAAAGTTCTAGCTGGGCACATGCTTTTAGTTCCACCACTCAGGAGACAAAGGCAGGTGGATCTCTTGAGTTCAAGGCCAACCTGGTCTACAGAGTGAGTTCCAGGACAGACAAGACGGGGCTACACAGAGAAACCTTGTCTTAAAAAGCCAAAGAAGGGGTTGGGGATTTAGCTCAGTGGTAGAGCGCTTGCCTAGGAAGCGCAAGGCCCTGGGTTCGGTCCCCAGCTCCAAAAAAAAAAAAAAAAAAAAAAAAAAAAGCCAAAGAAGAAGAGGAGGAAGGAAAGAAGGATGAGGAAAGAAGGAAGGAAAGAAGAAAGAAAGGAAGGCTGTTAATTTTTTTTTTTTTGATAAAATGATTGCAAAATAGTTAAAAAGGAATGAAATAACAGATGATCCTATTGGCTGAATTGGCAGACGCCCACCCCCATCCGTCTCCCCTCTATTCTCTTCTCTGTCTTCCAGTCAGTTTTGTGGTAACTCCCATGTGTTACTTCCCATGACTGTAACTAATACCAGGGATAATCATCTTATAAAGAATATGCCAAGTTACTCTTTCAGTCACTGAGCCCAGCTTCAGAGCACTCTTCCCCAGCACTGAATGGAGGAGAGCCCAGCCCACTGTACTCATGTGTCATGTGGTTCTGGGGTATATAAGAAAGCTAGCTAGGCATGGGTCTATGAGCAAGCTTGCGAACAGCATTTCTCCATGGTTCCTGCCATTTAGTTCCTGCTTAAATTCCAGCCCTGACTTCCTCCAGTGATGACTGTTACCTGGAAGTGTAAGCTAAATAAATCTTTCTTCTCCTATCTTGCTTTTGGTCAGGGTGTTTTAGCACAGCAACAGAAATTAAACTGGAAGAGAGTAATCAATTGATTTCTTATTGGATTAAGGTTCTCTCTACTGGAGGGGATTTCCATCTGATATTATCAACCCAATTAAAAGCCCATAGTTGGGAAGACCATAGGTCTCAGTAAGGAACTTCCTGTTGGAATGACTCAAATGACTTATAAGCTAAACAACCGGAGCCTGGTCATGTCTCTGCACAGTCATGTGGTCTCAGCATCTCCATCTCCTCCTGCTTTTGCCATCTTGGAGTGTCACTGAGTCACCATGAACCAAACTCAGCAAGAAGGAATGGTTTTAGTCCATCCGGCCCCCAGGCTTGGTAAGTATTAAGAAAAAAAACAGATGCTCAAAATCCTGGGTTCCATCCTTATGATTGCAAAGGCTTGTGAAATATGAAATCCACTCCCCTGATCCGTGGGTTTTGAAGTGACAGAAGTGACCTGATGTGGCAGTAATCTCACATCTACCAAAACTGATCAAAGTCCTTGTTTCTATTGTATGTGAGATACTTACATATTGGGTGTACTTGAATTATACCTCAACCAAGGTGCAAGGGAGCGAGTGGCATGAAGATTTGTACATAGTGACGCTGAGGAAAAGTTCACTGTTGCTGCTGAATTAAGAAGCCCGGGTCTGTAGAAAGGCTTTCTGTACAACACTCAGAGTTCTGGCCTCACAGGAGCCCACAGTGCCCTGGTCCTGCTTGTAGAGGCAGGAGCAGGATGAGGGCTTCATGACATACACCTGCCACCAGCTTCATGCTGGACCAGATCAACTTGTGTTAGACCACCTGCAGGAGAAAAATGGCCACCCTGCCTCCTACCTCTGGGAGTCACTATATCAGTGGCTCTCAATCTTCCTGATGCTTTGACCCTTTAATACAGTGCCTCATGCTGTAGGGACTCCCCCAAACATAAAATTATTTCATTACTACTTCATAACTGTAATTTGATACTGTGATGAATTGTAATATAAATATACAGGACATCTGATACCTAATCCTCAAAGGGTTTCGACCCACAGGTTGAGAACCAATGCATTAGAGCCTTGGTATCTTTACCCACTGAGCCATCTCACCAGCCCTCTCATTTGGGTGTTTGTTTGTCTTAGAAGACATGGTTTCTCTGTATAGCCACCGCTGTCCTGAAACTTGCCTCCAACTCAGAAATCCACCTGCCTCTCCCTCCGGAGTGCCATAATTAAAAGCATGAGCCACCACCACCACCCTCCCCACCCCCACCCCCACTCCCACCCCCACCACCACCACCCCCCCACCCCCACTCCCACTCCCCCCACCCCCACCCCCAGCTGTTTTGGTTCTTTAATTGGTTTATTGAGGACAGAAGCTGAGCCTAGCTTGAGCACCAGCTGTGACCACCCCTAAGTTCCTAGAAGTCTTCGAGCATTGGGTAATGGGTATTAAACCAGGCAGTGGTCAGTCTCTGGTTCCTAAATAAAGTAAGTGGACACAACAGCATCCAAACGTGAAAGGTATAGCCACATGGAGTGCAATGCTGTCACGACCATGGGGGAAGGGGTGGCTCCCAAGGGCCCGAGACAAAGGTACTATCCCTGTCTTCTCTGTTGTCACAGACAGTGAAGAGAGAAGATGTGGATAGCCAGCGCGACAATGAATCCTGGCATGTGCCTCCACCATAGCATCTAAATCCTTGGTCAATGTCGCATTTCCCCTGCTGACAGTTTAATGAGGCCGAATGTGTCTAACAGGTGCGACAACCCAAGCGAGAATGCCACTGTTCGGAGGCATTTGAGAGCCACCAGCAGACAGTTAACAAGTCTCCCTGACCTTTACAAGAAGTTACCCATGTAAGGGCATGGCATTCCATCTCTTACAGAAGGAAGTGCTCACTCCCCCACTCTTCTACCAGTGCCGCTGTCAGAAGTAGTGAAGAAGCACAGCTAACTACTGACACTTGGTAGCCCGAGGGCTCCCACTGCCTAAATAAAGACCTCTATTCAGGTAATGCCAGATCCTTAACTATACAGGGATGGGGCAGCTTCCTCAGGAAAAGGAATTCCTGAACAAAGCAGAATGAATAAAATTGCCGCGATGACATCAACGTCATGACGTCATGACGTTCATGTCAACGACATGAACTCAATCCCCAGAGTTCACACAGTGAAAGAAGACAAGTGACGTCCACGAGCTGTCCCCTGAGCCCCGCTCGAGTGCTGTGGCACACAAGCAGCTCTTTCACACAAACACACACAAAATGAATAGATGGCAAAACAAACAAAACCAAAAACTGTAAGTGAAATTGTACAGTGCTTGTCTGGGACACGCAGTTCGGGTTTAGAGCTCAGAGCAGAATTAACTCAACTAAACTCAAGACCACAATCAGTTGGCCCTAATCGAGGGCGGTTCATAGTTTAATGCCTTAGGGAAATAGGCACAAGCTTGGCTTTATCTGTTGTGCTGAACTCTCTTGACTCTCAGATGGCAGGAAACGTGAAACAGAGCTGAGGGTAAAGGGTTTCTCCTCTTCTCACATCTTATTATTTTTTTTTCTTTTCTTTTTTTCGGAGCTGGGGACCGAACCCAGGGCCTTGCACTTGCTAGGCAAGCGCTCTACCACTGAGCTAAATCCCCAACCCCACATCTTCTTATTTTTTTTTTTTATTCATCTTTCTATCTTGCATCTAGACAAGTCTGGGTCATGCCACAGGGTGGATACATAACATTACACATATGTGTAACATAAACACCAAGAGTGAACCCTAAGATAAGAAGCTATTAGCATGGGTAGCATGGTGTGTCAGCACAGGCTCACTGGTTCTAATCAGGATCTGACGGTACAGGAAGGAGGGGAAGCACGGGAATGGGTACCTTCACTGAATTTCCCTGTGAAACTTAACTGCTCTGAAAACCATACCCATTAACAAGCAAAGTTTCCTCTTCTACCCAGGACTTAACAAACCGTTATATGTAACTCAAATGTTAAGAAGACGGGCATCTGGGCAATCCTTTAAGTAACCCAGAAGTTAATTAGCCCACTTCATACTTAACTTTGTTGTGTGCAATGAAACGAATGTCCCTGTCTAGTCCACCTGACCAACGAGCCAAGCTCCTGCTTCTAGCAGCTCCTAGCACTGGAAGGACCGAGGGATTATGATTGGGGCTGTGAATGTTGAGTACTTCACAAAATGACGTGGGGATGGGGGTCGAGGAAGAGGGCCAGCTCTTAAGGACAAAACAAAGAGTAAGGTGATCCCAGGAACTTCTCCAAACAGAGAAAAGTTTCCGCGACCACTTTCACAGTCACTGTTTCTTCCCCTGCCTTCTGGATCCTTTTGGTCTTTGTCTAAATCTCTCCATGCATCTGAAATAATCGCAAGCCATATTATCATATATTATTTCCATTTATTAAATGAAACAAGGTTTATGCCACACAGTCCAACAATGTATAAAGAGCTTGAAGTAGAAAAGCTTGTGGAAAATGTATACTCTTTACATGGTACATACAGTTTTATAGCTCATAAATAAACACGGAGAACAGGAGCCGTTGTTCACATTACCGACCAGCAACACAGAGCAGCAGTAACAACACAAACACAATTTCCTTCGACTCAGCCACAAAAACTTGAAATAGTTTCACCATACTTGAGGAAAATGACAGGTGGTGAAGTGTTACAGCCACACCCACATCACCAAGTGCTTTAAGTTGTCTCTGGGTTAGAAACATCAACAACCGTATTAACTCCAGAGAGAAGAAGGCAGGGTAAGACCCTGTCCTATAAGGCACTTAATAAATTGACACTACCCTTGTCTTAAAATACTGCAAATTTGCCTTGAAACATGCTGACGTTTTACAGCAAAGTTTAGGTTTCTTTTATCCAGGTATAGGCATAGACATAATTTGAATAAATTGATAATACTGTCTGATGGCCACTCTTTACACGAGCTTCAATATGGACCCATTTAAACTTTAGAAATTACCTTCAAACTTAAAAAAGTAAAGTGGTTTTGTTGTTCTTTGGGGCTGTTTGTTTGTTTTGGCCAGTTGGTGGTGGTGCACACTTTAAATTCCATCCAGAATTCAGGAAGCAGAGGCAGGGAGATCTCTGAGCTGGGGGCCAGCATGATCTACAGAGCGAGAGCCAGGACTACACAGAGAAACCCTGTCTTGGAAAATTGGAGGAAAAAAATTAGGAAGGAAGGATAAAGAAAAGAATTTTAATAAAAAAGATGTTTTTGTTAAAAAGTGGTTTGAAAAAGTTGAATCCTTTCAACTCAAGAGAGAATGCTTTGGAGTCACTTCAACGGAATGTTCAGGGCAGAAGGGAAAATGTCTCTAACTCCTAATACTAGGAGCCAGGCCCGCAGCCGCTCAGACTCTCTACTGCCACCTAATGGCGAGCAAAGGAATTGCCTTTTTAAGCCACCAATAGCTCTGCTCTCTGAGGACGTTTAGAAACAAAAATCCTGCTTCACAAACTGTTTTTCAAAGGAGCCATTAATTAAAAAAAAAAAAAAAAAAAAAAAAAAAATCAAGTTGAAATGCTACGCCAGACAAAGTGCCCAACTCTCAGGGAAAACCTGCATACTTCTGCCTCCGGAGGAAGGGGCGCTCGGGAATGCACTGGGCACTGCACCGACTTAGAGCCTCCTTTAGTGCGAATGCGGCCTTCTCAGGGCCCACCTGAAAGCACGGGATCCCTTCTAGAAAGCTGTTGGCTCTTAGAGACAGCTGTTGCTTTGGAAAGCAACAAAAGAGAAACAAAAACAGGTAGACGACTGTTGTCATACACCTCTTATCCGAATGGAGATAAACGGAGACGCACAGGCCATCGATTTGAGCTGGAGTGGAGCTCAGTGTGCGGAAGACACCCAGAACGCACAAGGGTTTGATCCCCAACATCACAACAATGAAACAGGAAGGAAGAAAACAAATCTTTTTTTTCTAATTTCAAGGAAATCAACTAGGAAAACCTCAGGTAAAGGGTTGTTTGGCTGGTTGGTTTTTAACAAACTCACCTCAATATAAAGATTCGAACTCTGGCACCTCACCTCTTCGATTCAGTAGTCAACTAAAAAATACTTCTCCTGCAGTGTTCTTTATTTAGCAAAGGCTTTTGGTCACCAGGACCAGGAGAGCCCTATGGTAGGCCAACTGTTGACTGACAGATGTAAACACACTCATCCTTCACACAGCAGCCTCTGCAGTTTTTCCTTCATGTAACCCCTACTTAACGAAGCATGATTATCTCCATTTGTTCAGTATGGAAATAATAAACTTTGCTAACAAAAAAAAAAAAAAAAAAATCCTAGGGCAAACGGTTACCGTTACCTCACAAAGGTCGAGTCTGTCTTTCCGTAAGTGAAAGGTCCTGCCCAAACAGGAATTATAAAGCAGTGCTAAAGACCTTCTCGCTACAACTGTCCAGGTCTGGGGGATAAAAGTCCAGATGTAAAATGTTTTCAGATGACAGGAAACTAAAGCTCTCAATGGTAGAGGAACACTACTACTCCACCACTCCAGGGGCCTCCTCAGAGCGGCTGCCGTTCACAGCTGGAAGTCAGGCAGCGAGGCTGCTCTCCAGGCAGCGGCACACGGTTCTGATTTCCTGCAGGTTTTCTACGGCAAGAAAGATGTATTATGTGCACGGATTATCTCAGATGTCAAAGGGCACTTCAATGGTAACCACCAGCGAGTGGGTGCTATTGCGCTCTAATCTCTGAGCACAGACGAAAGGCGTCCAGCACCAACACTCGGCAATCTGAAGAGCCGGGTCTTCATCCATTGCTCCTGTCCCAGAAGCTGTGGTGAGCTGTGGAGTGAGAAGCAGCCAGAAGCAGCACAGGAGGCTCTACCATAGTGAAAGTCAGTTTGTCAGAACAACAGCTTGTGTGGTCACAAGTCCAGTTTCTTCAGCTGTTCGTAAGTCAAAAAGAACTGAGGTTGTGGGTTAAGGCTGCCAACCCCAACAGACAACTTAGCCTCTCTACAGGCAAACGCCTGCTGGCAGCTTGCCAAGAACACGAGTCCACTTTAGCTCCACGCTGAGAGTCTCGGGCTGTCTCCACAGACATTGCCCAAGGTCAATTCAGAATAGAGAGATCAGACCCGAGACCTACAAACCCCATCACCTTGGACTCCTCAGGAATGACATCTGCCCCTCCTTACCTGCCACCTGGATGCTAATCAAACAGTGCCTCGTGTGCCGTGGTCAGTAAGCACCCCACAGGAAGCAGACTTGCATAC